>NC_135531.1:250228490-250548840 GCF_045843805.1 Urocitellus parryii | reverse complement strand
TTTAATGAAATAATCTGCCAATGTCACTTAAAATTCAAATAATGTTAAAAATACATTAAGGAAAAGTCCCAGTCTCTGTCTCACCCTTAACCCCTGCCAGTTGTATTCCTCAGAATGCTCCTGAGAGGCAATTATTTTCAACTCTTTTAGCTATTTCTTTTGGAATTTAACCTCATGCTTCTAAACAATTTTGCCTTTTGGTGCTGGTGCTGTTGTGATGCTGGGGATGGAACTCAGAGCCTCATGCATGCTGGGCCAGGGCTCTACCACTGAGTCACACTCTCAGCCCACTTTGTTAATTTTTCAATTTTCCACCTTCTCTATTAATTCCTGGTACAGTAAACAAGGATTTAGCTGCTACACATTCTCCTTCTTTTTCCTACCCCCATTCTTCCAGTGAAATCACAATTCACTTTTTAATATTAAGTGTCTACATTCATACCTATGAATGCGTACCTTGCTACGATTATGTTTACTTTCTCATACAATACTTTTTAACCAAACATGTACTAATCCCTTTTGCAATTTTGTCTTCTTTCCCATATTCTTGTGCTCACAGAATTAAAACTCTCTTAATTCTTAATTATTTGAGCAGGGTTCTGCAAAATAATGAAAATAAATAAGAGTGGTTAAGGCTTCTTCATGCTTATCTGAGAGTTGTCTTGAATGCAGCCCTTCATGAAAGGGAGTTTGTCTTTATGGAGACAGGAAGTGGAGTTTTCACTCTAATTTAGGCAGGAGACCAGGTGAGATTGCATAGTAGCTTGATTGACAGCTAATTTTCCAGATAATTCTATGCAGGTCCTGCTGTGCGAATTTCTCCTCACATCAATGAGAGCCAGAGTGGCCTGAGGGACGAGCAGGAGCTTAGGAATCAGGGAGACTTCTGTTTGTTCCCAACTCTGCAACTTGCTATCTCTCTGACCTCTCTGAATATCCTCATCTGTAAACATGAGATAGCAAAATTGAATACTTATTGTGTACTTGCATCACAGTAAGAACTCAGTTCTGGAAAATTTTAAATTGCTTTCAAGTCAAGTCTATTGGGTAGCAAGAAGGGAGGTGTTATTCTATCCTCAAGACCTGACACCAGATCAGCAGCTTCTGAAGTCATCTACCATTATTCTTTGGGTCCTTCCCAGTTTGTCCCTAGTTTTGCTTTGATTCTAGGTGACGTAACTTTCTGCTGTTGTTTTCTAATTTCAGCAAAAACCTTCTAAAAGATCTAGCAGCCAAGGCTGCTCCTGACCTGGGGACATGTACCACAACCCTCTCATCTACTGTACCTGCTGGGACCCCTGGAACTTGGGATCACGGAAGCTAATCAAGACCCTTCAGCCACCAAACAAGGTCCCTACCAGGAAGTCCAAGTAAGGATTAACTGGGATGGGGTAGGGGCAGGGGGCTTGGGTTTCATTTGCAGCCTTCTTCTTGTCACAAGTTTTCAAAAATAATAAGCTTGGCTGCAAAATCCCAAATGGGCCAGAAAGCCTAGCTTCACACAGCCTTCTCTGCCAGCCTGGCGGGGGCTATGCGCTGATCTCACCAGTCCTGCCTGAGGCTCAGTGTTGTTTTCAATGAGGACATCTCAGTGTTGGTGCAGCAGGGAAAATGCAGCTTCCAACTGAGAATCTTTGGTGGCAGCTGACTCCTCCCTCTAGGACAAGAGCTCTGGGGGATGAGCTGGGCTGCTAACCTGGGGACTCCCCAGCACAATGGACAAGTGCCAGGGCCTTGGGTCTGAGGTCTTAAAGGCCTCAGATCTTCAAGACATATATTTCAATTTGGGGTCCTGTGAGTATGTACTTAATGGAGAGTATTGAAACGGGTTTTTGAATTTCCGTTGTTCTCTTTTTGAGTTACTTATTTTTCACTTTTAGGTCAACTCCTCTTCTACCGGCTACAAAAGAACAGAATTACCTCCAATCCCCACCATCAACAAAACCTGTTGATGTCCCAAAGTACGTATTTCTGGATCTGGGAGGCAGGAATGGTTTGGGGCATGTGAATGAATTAATTCCCAACATACCCGGTCCTGCCTGACTTGAACTAATCTGCTTCCAAGGACATCAGAGAATTGTCGGAATCCATTGGAATTTCCCTTAAAACTTCAGGCCCTGTGGGTAAATCCTATAGTCCTCCGTATCCATAACTCCTGAAGTCACTACAAGTGAGCTCTCAGCAGGGAAGCCCTCCTTAGCTCTTTCCTGCCTTACCAAGGACCATGCTTTTCACAGTTCTGGAAACTTGGTGAGCTCCCATGGTAGTTATGGTGGTGACTCACCTTCACTGATTACATTCCTGCACCTAAAGATTCTCTATAGATAGCCTCTCTGTTTTAATCACATTTGACAAGTCACAAGAAGTGTGACTTAGCTTTAGGTCTTGTCAGAAATCTTTGTATATCATTTATTTATTTGCTTGGAAAATGTTTATTGAGCACCTGTTATTTGTCAGGGGCTGTTTGGGGTACAGGAGACACAGCCATGAACACAATGTGTCCCCTCCCTTGAGCTTTCCAGTCTAGTGGGGGTAGCGACACTATAGAGAAAAATAATGCAGGCCAAGGGCGTAGGGGGTGTGAGGGTGCCGTTGTTGTCCACAGGAGGTCAGGTCAAGTCCCTGTGTTAAGGGGATGGCTGCAGCCACACTGAGGTCTGGGCCAAGTGCTCCTGGCAGATGGAACAGCAAGACAGAGGCCCTGTGTGGGCAGTTGCTTGTGTGTCTGTCCTCTTCCAAGAAAGCAAAGAGGTCAGGATGGCATGAGTGGGTGGGGGGGGGGAGTGGTGGAGATGAGCTCAGGGACCGCAAGGAGATGATGTGGTAGAACAGACAATGCTCATCCCCCTCGGCTGCCTTCCAGAGATGTCCACCTTCGAATCCCTGGAAACTATAAATATGTTGTGTGGTTGCCAGGAGGACTTAGGGTTGCTGATGAAATTAGGGCTGTTAATCAACTGACCTTGAGTTGGAGAGACTATCTTGAATTTTCCAGTTGGGCCCAGTGAAATCGGGAAGGTCCTTTTTACATGAAAGAGGAAGTCAGAATGTCAGAGTCTGAGGAAGAAATATGACAACAGAAGCACAGGTTGGAGTGAAGTGATTGTTAGTTTTGAAGTTGGAGGAAAAGGCCACTAGGGACACAGGAAGCTTCTAGAAAAAAACAGTCTGGTGACCCCTTGATTTTAGCCCAATGAGTCTCATTCAGACTGCAGCCCCCCTGAGGCTGTGCCTCAGTGGGTTCCCTAGTGTCTTCATCAGCTTCTTCACTGCTGTGACTAAAGGATCTGACCAAAACAACTGTGGAGGAGAAAAAGGTTATTTGAGGGCTCATGGTTTCCGATGTCTTAGTCCATAGAAGGCCGGCTCCATTCCTGGGGGGTCTAGGTGAGGCTGAACATCATGGTGGAGAGTATGGTGAAGGGAAGCATCTCATATGGTGATCAGGAAGCAGAGAGAGACTCTCCACTCTCCAGATACATAGCCACGCCCCCAGTGAACCACCTCCTCCAGCCACACCCCACCTGCTTCCAGTTACCACTCAGTTAATCCCATCAGAGATTAGTTCACTGATTAGGTGAAGGCTATGACCCAATTCTTTCTTCTCCAAACCTCCTTGCATTGTCTCACACATGAACTTTTGGAGAACACCACATCTAAACCATCAAACCCATTCACCCTGGGAGTCCCCTAAAATTCAGATGATCAGAGCTCCAAGAAGAAGGGTCAGATGATGATGTATCAGATGCAGCTCCTAAACTTTGGGCTTGCCTTTGCCCTCGAGGTTTTCTGAGCATTTCTTTCTCTTGCAGAGCGAAAACCAACGTAGGAAGGCAAGAGGAGGGTTGTAAGTCACCTTATGTGAGTATCAACGGGACAGGGTCACAGGACATTGATCCAGCAGTTGCCCAGTAGGCCCAGGTCTCTTACGCATGCTGTCTTCCTGAATCTTTGCATGCTCCTAAGAGGAGGTGCTGTTATCATTGCACAGCGTGTGTCTGGTCAATGGTGGAACCACGACTTAGCCTGTCAGGCGTTTGCTTGCCACTCTATGCTCATGCAGGGCAAGAGTCCCAGGGAAACCCGACAGTGACAGCTAGTCCAGGCCAGGGTGTAGCTTGTGCCCAGGTGCAGGAAGCCTCTGCAGGTGCACAGGAAGCCACAAATCCCATGGCAGGGGATGTCAGGACACCTGAAGGGACCAGCAGTGAATGCTGGGGAAAGAGATGGAGAGCAAACCCAAAAGGCTCTTGACACCTACCTTGGAGTGTGGGCCTGATCCCTGCTCTGCACAGGAGTGTTTATGGGTCTGACACAAGCACAGAACCAGGTAAGAATTACGTTTTAGGAGTGGAGTTGTGGCTCAGTGGTAGAGCACTTGCCTAGCATGTGTGAGGCTCTGGGTTTGATCCCTGGCACCAAAATAAATAAATAAGTAAATAAACAAATAAAATAAAGGTATTGTGTCCATCTACAACTAAAAAAAAAAAAGAATTACATTTTAGAAAATGTGCCCTCTGATGGGATATTATGGGAACCTTTTGCTATTTTTCGCTTTGCTTCCCTCCTGCCACCATACCCCACAAGAACCATGTACTCCTTAATGACCAGGAAGTAAAACACACAAAAACATAATTGCCTCTCCAGGAGGAGAGGATGATGAACTTAGGGAAGTGATTCTGAAGGCAGAGAGGCCAGCTGGGAGGGTGTCATTAGAAACCAGAGCAAGATGCCTACAGCCTTGGGTGATGTCCAGGTGGGTGTAAAAGAGAGGGCCAGGTGGAGATGCTCTAGGAGATAATGTTGAGGGGCCTCAAGGTGATTTGGCAGCTCCAGAAGCAAGGATCTCATTCTGGTCCACACCAGCTGGTAGCCCTGCCAGGAATCTGACTTGGCATCTCGTATGGGAAGGAGAAGAAACCGACATTTTCGTTTTGTTTTTTTGCAACCATGCTAGTCATTTCTTTAGGTTGTTTCACTTTTCCTCACAAAAGCTTTTTGAGAGAGAATTATTACCCCCATTTTTCAGATGAGAAAGCTGAGACACAGAGATGTTAAATAACTAGAGAATTGGTGGCAGGTCTGTTCAATTCCAAAACCTGAGCAGTTTCCACAATGGCTCCATCCAGCATGGAGGATGCAGCGGAGGAGCAGTTGAGCATTGGGATTGGATCTCAAAGATCTGAGGGTGAATGGTAACTGGGAGAGGGTGCAGAAGGTACTTGGGTCCTGGAATCCCATCTCATGACTCTATTTTTCAGATGATAAGACAATGGTAGACTTGGAGGACTCTCAGGGCTCTAAGTCTACAATTTTACTTTATCTTCTCCATTGGCACTCAGGAAGTGATCAATGTGTTACCTGGCTATCAACTTGCCCGGAATCGGGAACAGATTTCTGTCACCTTGGGGGATGAAATGTTTGGTAGGAAAAAGCGGTTGGAATCTGAGATGATGGACAAATTCAACATGTCCAGGTAATGTCTTAGGACCAGCATCCAGCTCCTCTCAGCTATCCCACCTGGCCTCAAGGACAAGCCTCTGACATCCTTGCCTGGGCCACTGGGCCACCTCTCTTCTGCCCCCTGTTTCCCAATCCTGCTTCTCTCTACACCCATCTTGCTCTGTTCTGATCCCATCCATGAGTGAATCCAGAGGATGGGATGAAGATGGAATTAGTGTGATTCATACTGAGGAGAGTGATTGTTCCTGTGGGTGAGAAACAGGTGACATATTCATGAATGAGTCTAGATTTAGAGTATGTAAATTAGAAGTAAAGTCAGTTTTTGGAAGACTCAAGTATGCACTTCTTCTTTCACTATAAATAGTCTAAAAATACCACTCAATTCATGCCTCTGGGAAATACAAGTACAAAGTTCCCAGCGCCATTCCATTGAGCACAGTCATCTTCTGTCACTGAAGCACACCCTCTGGCTAGCCTACAATGCCATACGAAGCATAATCCCACACCTTTTAATTCCACCTCCTCAATTTCTCACTCCTATCTTCCTTCCTCACTACCCTGAGTTCAGGCATCCTTACTTCTTACCAGCTCTACTCTGAGTGTCTTTTCCTTCAGACTTTAGTCTTTTGTCAGAATTATTTTTCTAGACAGACATCTAAAAGACCAATAACAGAAAACAATGACAGAAAACATACACGCCTTCACAATCACTTACCCATTTGTCAGTGTGTAGAAAGGACACAGCCAAACCATTAGTAGGGTTAGTAGAGATTCAGGTTGAGGGTCAAACTGTGCTTTGGAGTTGCCCGGAGTCCTCTGACCTGGCCCAGAAGCCAGACCAAGTCCCCATCTTCCCATCCAGTGGGATTATTCCATCTCTGTCCTCTTTTCTCTGATCATCCACAACCCTCAGCAGGAAGAGAATGGGTCATGTACATGTACTTGCCAGTCACACTAATACCCACAGCTACTTTGTGGCCTCCTAAGAAGTTTGCCACCAGTTGTGGCATAATAAAACATAATAGCCCATGCTTGTCTCATTCCCTGGTAAAGCTGTCTGCACATTCCTTATACTGAAGCTCATGTTCAGAAGACAAGGGTTCTGCATTGTTCGACTTTCTCAGATCCTGTTACCCTCCCCCCAGATCCTGTCTTGTTTTCTTACCTCACATGCTTTCATGCCCAATTAGACATAGAGAAGTGTTTGGCCAAGTGAACTCCCTTCAGTTTCACTGCACATAGCATTACTTGCTACTCTGTTTACTCTGGCTCAACCAGATAGAACTGAGTAATTTATACATATCATGGCAGCCTCAGGCCCACAAACACAGTAAATAATTATCTATTCTGAAAGTCACTCTCTTAACTCCTCTCTTAGTCCTATTTCTGGCCCATTTCTTGTGTATGATTCACTGTCCGCATGAATCCTACTCCCCGCCTTCTCATTTCCTAATCCTCTGAACTTAACCCTGCTGCATTTCAACTATCATGATCAAGTCAAGGTAAAACCCTAATCAATGTCAGACATATTCCTATTTCTCTTTACTCAATAGGGTACCAAACCACCCTGCTCCCTTCTGGCCAGGTCACCCAAAAGGCTAAATCTGAGGTTCAACCACTCAACTGCAACCAACCTTCTCCAAGAGCACCCCTCCATTCTGTCACGCCTACCTCATAATGATGGAACTAGTACAGAAATGACCTGGTTCTAATCATCCCAGGGCCCTGACTGGCCTGCAATGAATTATAAGTTCTGTAGATAATAGAAGAATTACTTCTCCCACAGGACCAACATAATTAGTGACCTTGAAGAGCAGATCTCAGAGCTGACAGCATTAATAGAACAAATGAACAGAGACCACCAGGCTGATCAGAAATTGGTGAGTGATCCTTGCAGTAGCCAACATCTTTCTGGGTGGGGTAAGACTAATATTTTCAGATCACCAATGTGCCAGGAAGACACCAAGCACTTTATTCCCATGAACCATGTTATCTAGATGATAGAACTCTGAAGATAGGACCATGCAACTGATAGTATCTCTCTGACTCCATCTTCATCCATAACAACAAGCACTCAAGGTTTAACTTGTTCATTTCTGGGAGTTCTCCAGGTGTCTTCCAGTGAACCTCAGTGGAAGTGAACCTCCTCCCCATACTAGGGGGCACTGGTCACTCCTCATCTGGCCTTTGTGGTGAGATCAGCTTCAGAGGTTGCCAGGATCTTACCATTTTCACCCACATGGAGGAAACTTCCAGTGTTGCTCAAATCTTCCTGGAGGCCTCCAGTGCCCACTGTGTTGCTATTAAGCTGTTGAAGGTCACTCTTCAGAATCATTTCTATATGAAATCATTTTTATATGCTTCCTGGGATCTGCATAAGTGATACTTCTTTAGATTTTATTACCCACTACATCATGGTCCCTTTTTCCCCACCTTAAGCAGATATGCCTGTTGGTCTGGGCTAGAATAATAGAAGTATGCTAAAAAATATCATCCCCAATGTAATTGACACAAATTTGTGAGATTCTACCCCCCAGCAGGCAACCTTTCACTCTCTGGAATATCCTAGGTATGTTCAAATCCTACAGGAACCCAGCTTATGACCCAGGCTGAGATCTCCTCCACTACGGATTCATTATCTTATTTATCTGAAAACTCTGCCAGGTTGATGTGTCCTTCTACAGAAAGAATATTGAGGCTCAGGGAAGTTTTATCATTTGTATAAGGTCACAGCCCAACAGTAGTGTGTTGTTGGGTAACATGCACATTGTGACTTATAAGCACAGGCCCTGCTGAGGACAAACATGCAGAGACTGTTTCCACGGAGGGACCTAGATTGTGATCTTGAAAATACCCCACTTTGGGGAATATCCTAATTTGTGATGTGATCCTGTGGAGGAGACGTGCTGGCTGCCATCATGCCTGTCACCCCTGGGGCCTGACCCCTTGGTTGTACCAGGCAGTCTCTGGCTCCTCACCTCTAGTCAAAGGCATTAAATCCTTATCTCAGCTGACTGTTGGGACACTGACCAGAAGATCTGGTGTGTTAGAAGGGAGTCACCTGAAAGTAAGCAAATCCTATCTGCTGGAACCCCACCATGCTATCCACAGGACAGGATAACACTAAGCCTTAAGTTCCTTAAAATCAGCATCTAAGTGTTAGTTCTAAGCCAAGTCCTTTGCTCAGTAAAGGATCTCTCAATTGAGTTATTTATCCAGAAACCCAAAGGCCAGTCTTACAAAGAAATGTCAGTCCAGCAGAAGAGACCAGACCAATCTACAAAAATCAATTAATCAAAGAGATGGCCTACAAGCACCAACATTATGCACTGATTAAGTATAAAACAACAAAGAGTAAGGCAAGAATTGTTTCATTCCCTTGATAATAGCATGTTCTCTGATATTGCAAAACACAACTAGGGGAGGTGTGGGGTGGGAGGCATCCCCTGTGATTTGGAAGACTTTTCAGAAGAAGCAAATCAGAGTGGGGCCTAGGTTTTCAACACAGTGTTGTTTAATGATGACTTCATTTTCAGCTTTTTAATGAAATGGAACTCCAGTGTGCTGAGATGAAACAGAACTTTGAAAACAAGAACAGGTATGCTTTCTAGCATGATCCCTGTGTGCTGAAGGCCTTAAGGCTTCTGCAACAGTCTACAGAATTTCAGTTCTCTGGAACTTGAGATGATGCAAAGTGGAATCAGAGATTGGGGGTCAGTGAGATGAGTAAAGCATGAGTCACTGGACAGCAGGATGGCCTAATTTGAGAGCACTAAAATGAAGCACAGAAAAGCTATTCCTGCTCTTGTATTTTGTCATCCATTTTTTTCGCTTTGATTATAAATTTTGTTTGTTTGTTTGTTGTTGACAGGAGCCATTTTTGTTCTCTGAGACTTCAGAGAACCTTTGTGAACAATTTGTTCTCAGCACATTCTTCTCCTTTTCCTCTTCCTTCTTTTTCTCCTTTTCTTATCTCTTCCTGGCTGCTAGGTTGAGACCTGGGGAAACTAGGAAGAAGGGAGAGAAGGAGAAAGTGATTGACAAATCAAGGGGAAATGAAAAGGAGGTGTATTGTCTGTGGGAGTGAGAAGAATCTCAAAGTTCTCTTCTAGGCTACCTGCTGAGTCCCAAAGCAGCCTCAGCAATCCTGGTGGAGAGAGCACTCCTAGTTGAGTCACACATAGCCTTTTGATTGTTAGCTACTTTTTAAGAGATGTTTTAGCTTTTTCACAAAATTGAGGTTAAAGTCCAAAATTCCCATGTACTGAGATGTCTAAATAGTCTATTACAATTTTGTTGTATACGCTTTTATTTTTACATTTTTTATTTTATTTATTTATTTATACTTTTACTCTCTCTATATATTTTCCTCTCATTTGTTTCTTTGGAGTGTCTTTCTGTCTTTTCTCGTGCTAACAGCCAACTTCATTTGATTCCTTCTTCACTCTTCTTATGATGTAATACCTCTACATTCTCACTTCCTACCTCATATACATCACATCCTATACCCCCTTCCCCCGGTTCTCTCTTTGTCCACCATTAGAAACTGTAGACCCTTTTGTATTTATTGTAGCTGATAATGGAACACATCATTTCTGTTTATTGGAACAAAACTATAATCATTTAAATAGAAGCCATTTGATTTACGGCTGCAAATTGTTTGCATTGTGTGCTGTTAATATTGATCTCTCCCTGAAAGGTGAGGTACTGGAAACCTGTAGGGACACTATAAGTCTATAGGGTAGAAACTGTAATACCTCGGATTCACATTGCTAGAGTGGAAGACACACGAACAACATGAAAAAGCAAGGGAAGAAAGTGCCCCAAACAAACCAAGATACTACAAAAATAGAATGCATTGACAGCAGTAGAATAAATGTCAGAGAATGAGCTCAGAATGTACATAGTTAAAATGATTTGCAAAGTAAAGAGTTATATAAGCAAGCAAATACAAGCAACAAAAGATCACTTTTGTAAAGAGATAAGAGAGCAAATATGGATAAGAAAGAGAGATTCTGAAAAAAAAAAACACAGAAATCCTTGAAATGAATTAAACAATAAACCAAATTAAAAACTCAATAGATCACTTGGAACACAGAACCTCAGTCAATGAAGACAAAATATATAATCCTAAAAATAAAGTTGACCACATAATGAAGATGGTAAGAAACCATGAGCAGAACTTCCCAGAATATTGAGATAACATGAAAAGACCAAATTTCAGATTTTCTGGGATAGAGGAAAGCACAGAGACACAAGCCAAAGGAATGTACAATTTTTTCAGTGGAATAATATCGGAACATTTCCCAACCCTGAAAAATGAATTGGAAAATAAAATACAAGAGTCTTATAGGATACCAAATGCACAAAATTATAACAGATCTACACCAAGACACATTATAATGAAAATGCCTTCCATACAACATGAAGATAGAATTTTAAAGGTCTTAAGAGAAAAGTTTCAGATTAGGGGGAAACCCATTTGGATCTCAGCAGATTTCTCAACCCAGATTCCTAAAGCTAGGAGGTCCTAGAATGACATATTCCAAGCTCTAAAAGAAAATGGATACCAAGAATCTTATGTCCAGCAAAATTAAACTTCAGATTTGCTGAAAAAATAAAAACCTCCCATTATAAGCAAAAAAATTAAAAGAATTTACAATAAGAAAGCCTGCACTATAGAACAATTCTCAACAAAATATTCCATGAGGAGGAATTGAAAAACAACAATGATAATCAGCAAAGGAAGGAATTACATAAAGTCAAAGCTAATCTAAGGAGAAACCAAGTCAAGTTCAAAATCAAAAATAAAACAAAATGACCGGGAATACAAACCATATTTCAGTAATATCCCTGGATGTTAATGGCCTAAACTCATCAATAAAAAGACACAGACTAGAAGATTAGATTTTAACAAAGACTCAACAATATGCTGCCTTCAAGAGACTCATCTCATAGGAAAAGACATCCACAGACTGAAGATGAAAGAATGAAAGAATGGACTATGTAAACAAGCAAGGATTTCCATCCTCATATCAGATAAACTGAACTTGAAGCTAAAGGTAATCAGAAGGGATAAAGAAGGACATTTCATACTGTTTAAGAGAATCATTCATCAGTAACACATAACAATCATAAACATTTCTGCCCCAAACAATGGAGCATCTACATACATCAAGCAAACATTTCTCAACTTCAAGAATCAAATAGGTCACAATAGAATAATCCTGGGTGACTTTAACATACCTCTCCCACCCCCTGGATAGATCTTCCAAACAAAAACTAAACAAACTATAGAACTTAATAATACAATTAATAATTTAGACTAAACAGATATATATATATATATATATATATATATATATATATATATAATATTTCATCCATCAATAGAGATACACTTTATTTCACAGTAGCACATGGATACTTTTCTAAAATAGAGCATATGTTATGCCACAAAAGCAAGACTTAGCAAATACAAAGAAATAGAGATACTACCTTGCATTCTATCAGATCATAATGTAAGGAAATTAGAAATCAATTATAAAAAATAAAAAATAGAAGCTATTTCAACATCTGAAGACTAAATAATATGCTAGTGAATGAACAATGCATAGTAGCTGCATCAGGGAAGAGATAAAAAATATTCTTAGAGGTAAATAAGAATAGTGATACAACATCAAAAACTCTGGGACATTGTGAAGGCAGTGCTAAGAGGAAAGTTTATTGCACTGAGCTCATTCGTTAAAAGAATAAATGTCAACAAATAAGTGACCTAATATTACATCTCAGAGCCCTAGAAAAAGAAAAATAAATCAATACCAAAAGTAGTAGAAGATAGGAAATTATTAAAATCAGAGCTGAAATCAATGAAACTGAAACACAAGAAACAATTGAAACAATAGACAAAAGGAAAAGTTGGTTCTTTGAAAAAATAAATAAAATTTATAAACCCTTAGCCATGCTAACAAAACTAAGGAGAGAGAACACTCAAATTATTAAAATTCATGATGAAAAAGGAAATATAACAATGGACACAATTGAAATACAGAAGATAATTAGAAACTATTTTAAAGTTTATATTCCAAAAAAATAGAAAGTTCAAAGACATCAACAAATTCAGATTTGCTGACAATTTCAGATTTTCTAGAGACATATGATCTACCCAAACTGAGTCAGGAGGACATACACAATTTAAACAGATTTCAAGCATTGGAATAGAAGAAGCCATCAAAAGCCTACCAAGAAAGAAAATCCCAGGACCAGATGGATTCTCAGCCAAGTTCTATAAGACCTTTAAAGAAGAACTAATACTAATACTCCTCAAATTATTCCATGAAATAGAAATGGAGGGAACCCTTCCAAACTCATTCTATGAGGCTAGTCTTACCGTGATACTAAAACCAGACAAAGACACATCAAGGAAAGAAAACTGTATACCAATATTCTGATGAACATAGATGCAAAAATTCTCAATAAAATTCTGACAAATCACATATAAAAACATATTTTAAAAGATAGTACACCATGATCAAGTGGTGTTCATCTCAGGGAGACAAGGTTGGTTCAACATATGAAAAATCAAAAAACATAATTTATCACATCAACAGACTTAAAGACAAGAGTCATATGATCATCTCAATAGATGCAAAGAAAGCATTTGACAAATTACACCTCTTTATGTTCAAAACACCAGAAAAACTAAGAATGGTAATATCTCAACATAGTAAAACTATCTATGCTAAGCCCAAGGCCAACATCATTCTAAATGAAGAAAACTTGAAAGCATTCCCTATAAAAACTGGAACAAAATAGGGATGCCCTCTTTCATCACTTATATTCAATATAGTCCTTGAAACTCAGGCCAGAGCAGTAAGACAGATGAAAAAAGGGATACAAATAGGAAAAGAACTCAATCTATCACTATTTGCCAAGGACATGATTCTATGTTTAGAGAATCCAAAAAATTCCACCAGAAAACTTCTAGAACTAATAAATGAATTCAGCAAAGTAGCAGGATATAAAATCTATACCCATAAATCAAATGCATTTCTATACATAAGCAATGAATCCACTGCAAGAGAAATTAGGAAAACTACCTCATTCACCATAGTCTCCAGAAAAAAAAAAATGGGAATCAATCTAAAAGAGGTGAAAAACCTCTACAATGAAAATTAGAAAACAGTAAAGAAAGAAATTGAAGAAGACCTTAGAAGATGGAAATCTCTCCCATGTTCTTCGATAGGCAGAATTAACATTGTCAAAATGGCCAGACTACCAAAAGCGTTATATAGATTTAATGAAATTCCTATTAAAATCCCAATGTCATTCCTTGTAGAAAGAGAAAAATAATCTTAAAATTCATTTGGTAAAATAAGAGACACAGAATATCCAAAGCAATCCTTAGCAAGAAGAGGGAAGCAAGAGGCATCACAATACCAGACCTTAAACTGTATTACAAAGCTATCATAACAAAAATGGCATGATATTGGCATCAAAATAGACATGTAGACCAGTGGTGCAGAATAGAAGACACACAGAGACAAACCCACATAAATATAGTTATCTCACACTAGACAAAGGCTCCAAATACATACATTGGAGAAAAGATAGTCTATTCAACAAATGGTGAAATCCATATATAGCAAAATGAAATTAAACCTCTATCTCTCACCATGCACAAAAATCAACTCAAAGTGGATCAACGACCTGGGAGTTAAACCAGAGACCCTATGCCTAATAGAAGAAAAAGTAGGCCCAAATCTTTAACATGTTGGCTTAGGACCTGACTTCCTTAACAGGATTCCTAAAGCATAAAAAATAAAATCAAGAATCAATAAGTGGGATGGATTCAAACTAAAAAGTTTTTTTTCTCAGCAAAGGAAACAATAACATGAAGAGAAAGTCTACAGAATGGGAGATAATATTTACCACATGCATCTCAGATAGAGCACTAGTTTTCAGGATATAAAAAGAACTCAAAAAAACTTGACACACACACACACACACACAAAAAAAAAAAAAAAAACAAAACCCTCAAATAACCTAATCAGTAAATGGACTAAGGAACTGAACAGACACTTCACAGAAAATATACAGTCGATCAACAAATATATGGAAAATTTTTCATCATCTCTAGTAATTAGAGAAATGCAAATAAAAACTACTCTAAGATTTCATCTCACTCTAGTCAGAAAGCCAGTTATCAAGAATACAAACAATAATAAGTGTTGGAGAGGATCTGGGGAAAAGGTACACTCATAAATTGCTATTGGACTTCAAATTGGTGCAATATCTCTGGAAAGCAGTACAGAGATTCTTTAGAAAACTTGGAATGGAACTACCCAGCTATCCCATTCCTCAGTTTACACCCAAAGGACTTAAAATCAGCACACTATAGTATCATGGTCACATCAATGTTTATAATAGCTCAATTCACAATAGCTAAGCTATGGAACCAACCTATGTGTCCTTCAATAGACGAATGACAAAGAAAATGTGGTGTATATATTTAATAGAATATTACTCAGCTTTGAAGAAGAATGAAATTACAGCATTTGCAGGTAAATGGATGGAGCTGGAGAACATCATGCTAAGTAAAATAAGACAATCCCCAAAAAACAAGGCCAAATGTTTTCTGTGATACGTGGATGCTGATCCATAATGGTGTGGGGGAAGAACAATGGAAGAATGGAGGGACTATAGATTGGGCAGAAGGAAGTGAGGGAAGGGGAGGGAGCATGGGGGTGAGACAGATGGTGGATTGAGACTGATATTATTACCCTGTGTACATGTATGATTGCATGAATGGTGTGACTCTGCATTATAACCAAAGAAATGAAAAGCTGTGCTCTTTTAGTGTACAAAAAGTTGAAATGCATTCTGCTGTCATGTATAACTAATTGGACAAAACCAAACCAAAACAAACAAACAAAAAAACCCGAAAAACCACAATGAGATACCACTCACCTATCAAAAGCTATTATCAAAAAGAAAATAGATAACAAGGGCAAGAATGTGGAGAAAGGAAAGTCTTTCACAGCACTAGTGGGAATCATGTAAATGGGGACAGGCATTATGGAAAATAGTATGGAGATTCCTCAAAAAATTGAAACTAGAATTGCCGTATGATTCAGCAATCCCACTACTCGTTATTTACCCCCAAAGATCTGAAATCAGTTCCCTTAGGGTTGTGTGCATCCCCATTTTTATTGCACCACTATGCATAATAGCCAAGATACGAAATCCACCTAAGTGACTTTCATTTAACATGTGTCTGAGACACTGCCAACACCTGCCTCTTAGGAGGGTAGCTGGGAAGACCTTGGGGTCTGAAATTATCCTAATGTAGCTAACGTAGCTCAGTTTCCAAGTGAGCTGTAAGCAGACTGCTGACTGTTTGGGTCAAGTCTGCAGCTGCTGCCAGCTCCCTTCAAACAGTGCCTGCAGAAAACAGGAAACCGCGCACCTCTCTCTGAATAGAAGCAAGGGACTGCTCCAGGAAGCGAGGGCTTCCTCCAGTGTGGGTGAGGGGTGGGGGTCAGGCCAGGGTGGGGCTCCACCCTGTTCACTGGTGATTGTGGTTTTCTGTATCCCACAGGGAGCTCAGAAAGGCTCACAGAACAGAGCTCAGTGAGTTAGAGAACAAGTACAAAGAAGCATTGAAGGCAGAGAAGGCAGCTTCACGGGGAAAACTAGGTACCCTCAGGGCCTGGGTGGAGGGAAGAGGGGCTGATAGTGTGGGTGTGGGGCCGGGGCTCCCATGGCCACGGATGGGTGGTAGCTAGGTAACCAGAGGTTTCTTCCTGAAGCTAAGGGGGGGGGGGACTGAAAAAAGGAAAGATTATGTCTACCAAGGTCCTTCCTTTTCCTGGAAGGTCTGAGGATGTCCCTTCATCTTGAGTCTCAGTTCCTCATCTGGGAATTGAGAACAAAATATCTACCCTTGTGAGTATGAAGAGAATCTGAAAACACTTTGAAAAGCACATTCCTAAGTTCTACAAATATGACACTGTTACAATTTGTTTGTAACAAGTTTCCTGACCTGTATACCTGTACTGTTACAAGTTTCCTGACCTGTAACATGACAGGGTTTTATTCATTTCTTCCTGACACACTGCCACTGTATAGCCTTATAAAGCAGAGGGTTGTGCTGACCATTTGACCTCACTATTTACACTGCCCTCCTGAAGGGTGAAGTGTGTAGCCTCCTGAATTCTAGGTTCATGGACTCATCTCCACAGAGGGAAGAAGTAATGCTATAGGGCCTTCTTCCTTAATTCTGCTCCAAGTTTTTAAAAGATCCTATCTTACACTTTTCTCATTTTCCAATTTTCTCAAGAGAGCATGTATTGTTTTTGTAGTCATGGTAAACTAAGAAATGTTACCTAAAAGAGCAGCAGATACATGCCACAAGCTTTTGTTCCTCTTTTCCCCACAGATGTAGCTCAGCCCCTGGGATGTCTTTAAGACTTTGTTAACAAGAAGTTTATTTGTCAACAAATAATTTGTCCCCGGAAACCCCAGTTCCACAGGTGCAGGGTGGAGTCCAAGCAATTGAGTTTTGAAGGTTCAAGGGGAATTTCTGGGGTGCTTACAGGCCTCACAGCTGGGAGGAGGAGTTGAGGGTGGGGAGCTGTGCTCCAGAGCTCACATTTGAGTTTGCAATGTGCCTTTCAGAGGAGTGATGATGACCCTGTTGTTTTCCTTTGGTCCAGAGGAGATGGAAAAGGAGTATAAGTATTTGAAGAATATGTTTCATATGTATCAGGTGAGACAGAGCTCCTTGTTGGCTTCCCAGAGTGAGAGAAGTAAGTCTTATGCCTGGCTGACAACGTTGAATCCAGAGCTCTTGCCCGAAAAAACCATGTCCTGAGACTCCAGCATCCATAGACCTAAGTGGCATTTACTGTACCCAGGAAGAAGGATGGACCCAATGGCTTCCATGTATGACAGCCCAGACTGTAAAGAGGCCTATTGACAAATATGTTTGTGGTTATACCACAAATTATTAATTCTGGTATTCACTATTATTGTTCACTTAAAAAAAAAAAGTAATGGGAGTAACCAACAACAGTAACATTCAAAAGAAAGAAGTGTTACCATCCAAAGACAACCTCTGCAAAAATCTGTATTCTTTTAATGTATTAAATCTGTGTATAGTTTTGTACTCTCTTTTCACCAGGCAGAAACTTTTTTCTCCTTTTTATTGACTAGATATTATCCTAGTGAAAACATGTATTTCACTATTCCCCAAAGGTTGTTGTTTGAGTTGCTTCCAATTGCTTGATGAACTAAAAAATAAATTAATTAAAATTATATATATATATATATATATATATATATATATATATATAAAATCACTTTAAACATCTTTGATTCTGGCAGTGCTAAGTCAAAAGGATTGAATTTTTTTTTTTTTTTTTTTTTTTTTTTAGTACTAGAAATTAAGCTCAGGGGGGCACTCAACCTCTGAGCCACATTCCAGCCCTATTTTGTATTTTATTTAGAGACAGTGTCTCACTGAGTTGCTTAGCACCTTGCTGTTGCTGAAGCTGGCTTTGAACTCACGATCCCTCCTGCCTCAGCCTCCTGAGCCATTGGGATTACAGGTATATGCCACCGTGCTCAGCAAGGATGAATCTTGTTAAGGCCTTTAGTAGATTTGGCCAAATTGTAATCCTAAAAATCTCTGTCACACTGCACTGTACAAACTGAACATGGAGTACGTAGCCATCTCGGAGCATAACCCATCCACTTAATCAGCTAATCTGATGAAGGCCCAGAGTTAGAGTATGATGCCTTGCGAGGGAGATGAGTGGAACAGGAGATGGGAAGTGGACAGGGGAAGGGCAGACTCAAGCCCTCTTCCTATTTAACTGTTAAATATAGGAACCAACTAGTCCTGTTGCCTTGGGACTGAGAGTTTCCTGGGATTCCAGACTTTATTGCATATACCTGGGCAGTCCCAGGCAAACCAAGACAGGTGGTCACACCCATCAAAGGTGAAACACCAGCACTACCTCTGAAGCTCTATGTGCTACTGACAGTTTCAGTTTTGAGCTTATATCCAAAATCTGACCAGATTTATGACCAGATGAACTGTCCCAGGTTCCTAAATTTACTCTGTGTTTATTTCTGTCTGGGCCTCTCCAGGCCACTTGAACTCTGTGGCAACCACGTTGCCCACTAGCATGAAAATGAGGAGAGAGAACCCATCAGCCTGGTCCCAATGACTCCACGGGGAACTGATGCCCCAATGAGTGTGGCTCCTGATGCTTTCCCTTCTGGGAACTTCCTAGCATCATTGAGATGCCAGACATCACACTGTGTTCTAAGTCTTCACATTAACTCCAGGCATTTCTCTTCTTTCTTGTGTGCCACTGAAGAGTGACTCATGGTTCAGCAGGAGCTGACATGGGATTCTCCCACCTGGAGAGCCTACCTGTGTTCAGTGGAAGCCCAGTTCCCACAGGGCAAAGGCTGCTCAGGCGTGCATGGTTCTCCCCTGACCTTTTGGGTTCCACAATTCTCTGCTGGATGGGGATGGAATTTACTTCCCCTATGTCATCCAAGGAGGGGCCTGTCAGTGAGGGAAGCTGCCCAGGGCAAGGGCCTGTGCGTAAGGGGGCCTCTCTAGTGTGCATGGACAGCTTCTCCAGGGCTTAGGGCTCTTTTCCTCATGGTGCCTTTGGGACTCCACAGGACAGCATTTATGATGAAATAGAAGAAAAATGGTCAAAGCGGAAAGCAGAATGGGAGAAGGATGAGAAGTTGGAGCGGGAAAAGATCCTGCTGCAACAGAGTGAGTACTACAGAAATGTTGGGCTTGGGGGTGACAAGCTCAGCAGAAAACTGCCTTAGGCTTGGCCTTGACTTGAGGGACCTTGGGTTTACCAAGCGTGACGGCCCCACATCAGACTCCTGAATCGGAGGTGTTGTAGTCATCAAGAAAACAAAATGGCACACACTATGATCCCAGCAACCCAGGAGTCTGAGGAAGGAGGATGGCAAGTCCAAGTCTGAAGCCAGCCTGAACAATTTAGTGAGACCCTGTCTCAAAATAAAGAGTTGAGTTTGCAGCTCAGTGATAGAGTACTTGCCTAGCATGCGTGAGGCTCTGTGTTTAATCCCCAGTGCCACAAAACAAACCCCAAGCAAAAAAAATCTCCCATGTGATGAGAAGGGCAGGGTCCTTTTCAAGTTTACACACCTGAACTAAGGGGCCTGAGCTTGTATCTTTCAAACTCACTGGTTCCAAGTTTGCCTTGAATCATGGACTTGAACAAGTGTTGTGACCTCTAATAGGAATGTAGACTTAATATCTAGTTACAGGTGAGCCCAAAGCTCCAGGAGTACTTCAATTAGAATTTGAAATATTCATTTTGGGGAGAGAGCAGGGATGAACCATATTAATCCATTATAGCAAGAGCTTCCCTGTCCCCATGTCCCCCCAAAGGGAGCCATGTTTGATAAAGCTTTTGAATATGTTCGACGCTTAACCTAGAGTTTGGATCTGTAGCACTTCCCACAACACTGAGCTTCTTCATTCATGGAAGAATGTACAGAGCAATTGGTGGAGAGGAATAGTCGAAGGAGGAGTGGGCCCTCTACAAACCTATTCCTCTTATCTTACATTTATTCACTTTAAACCAAATTACTCATTCAAATGCAAAGACTCATCATTCTGGTGGGGACTCTGGCTGGGGTTGGGATGTGGAGCTGCTCCTGTGTGTTGCTCACCTCCCAGACTTCTACATTCTTACACAACACACATCTAGGTTTTGGAAAACTAGAATTTATGCATCCCATTCCAGGGTTTCCTTGTCAGTCCAGAGAATTCCTCCAGCCCCCAGAATTGCCACACAGAGGGAATTTGTGTTTGTTCCTTCCCCGCCTTCCTCCTTTGTAGTATTAGGGTTCTGGTGGCAGATTTTTTGCCCAGAAAAAAAAACAAGGTAAGCCAACCTCAGGGCTTTAGGACAAAATGAATGATTTTGCTGGAGAAAATCAGGTAAGCCAAGAGCTTTAAGACAAGAGTATTTAGGAATAATAAGCAACACATCCAAAATAAATAATGCACACAAGAACCACAGGTGGTGACAGTAAATCTCATATGGCTAACGTGATCAAGGACAACCATCATGATCACCTCTTCCTCAGGCATTTCCAGGTCAGAGTCCAAACACCAGGCTGAAAGGACTGGTCTGAAATTGCTTGTATCTTCAAATATTCTGGGTTTCTCTCTGTACTTGTTTTTCCATATTTACAAATAGATGTGCTTTTTCACACCTCCGCAGAACACAAGATGACAAAAAAGTTCGAGTTAGAGTCAGAAGAAGAAAAAAAGAAAATAACTGAATCCTACAGTGCTTCCATTGAGAACCTCATTATCGAGAAGGAGGTAGGTCAGGGAGCACTCGGTGGTTTCATGTGTGTGGTCCAGGCACCGTAGCTGTGCCTCCATAGTCAGGAATCTTTTTGTGTGACTGATGGGCAATCCTTGTCCTTACCCAGCTTTCCTGGAAATAAAATCAGGTAGGTTGATAGGCTTGCTCTCCTTTAGCTAGTCTTACTACTTGTTTGTTGAAATGAAAATCTTAAGTGATGGGAAATAACTGAATGCTAAATATACAGAACCTGAAATCCCCAATTTTACCAAAATGCCATCTCTGAATGTCTTTTTCATTCCTGACTATAGCAGAAGAGAAAAGGCATTGCTGCAAACCAAACACATTTGGTCACACAAGACTCTTAGTAAATAATTAAGGAGGTGAGGGTTGACTACTTCTGCTAGCCAAACCTCACTACTGCTAAAACCTTACTTCTGAGACCAGGTAATAATGAAAGCAGGTCTCAGGCCAAGTTTTGCTATACTTATGAACATTTACTCAGCAACTATGCATTAGCAAGCAGCCCCGACATTTCATGCCACCAGGTCTCTGAACTTTTAGATGCACGGAAGTTTTCCCAGTGACAGGCCTGATGGCATCCCAGAGGCAGAACTTGGCACCCATTATCATCTGCATCAGGCAACCAGAGCATGTCCTTAGCAGGACTCAGGGCCACCTGGGATCAAGTCCTAGGATCATGCTTAAGTGGATAGCTACAGACTTTGTTACATTCTTGTACCACTTTTGGGTAAAATGTTTTCCCAATATTTTGGATATTCTACATATTCCATTTTTGTGTTCATGTTTAACCATTATGCTAATCCAAAATCCACTAGGTTCACCAATAAAGTCAATTTCTGGTATTGACTATTATTAATGGACAAAACAACAATGAGATGGGGTCGGGTTTGCAAGTGTGTATAGGGCTCCTGAGGTCTGGAGGGCAAAATCATTGGAATAAGAAGTAGCCATTCCTTTTGTGGAGGGAGATTTGATCTGTATACATCCTTTCTTTCTTCTTCCTGTTATTTCTCTAGTGATGCTGGCTGTAAATAGATCTCTCTCCCTCTCTCTCTCATTGAGCTATCATTTATACTTAGCAAAACACACAGACTTAAGTGTGAAATTTGATAAGTTTTGACATTGTCTATTACAATGCCACAAAGATCTATTTTTTTAGAAACTTCATAATTTTAATTTTTATGATTTTATGATCCATTTTGAACAATTTGTGTATACAGAGTGAGGTAGATACCATGGGTCACTTTTTTACATATGAATATTTAGTTGTTTCAGCACCAATTTTTTTTTTTTAACCAAAAACAAAACAAGATTCCTTTTCCCATTGAGTTGCCTTGGGGTCATTGGGGGTGGGGAGTCAGACTCCATTCTGTTAAGACTAATTGTATTCACTTAGGCCCACAAACATAATGTAGTCTTACCTATTAGAGCTTAATACCAAATAGTTAAGATCATCTAACTTTAGTAATGTTTTCCAAGATTATTTTCCCTCATTCTTTGCATTTGAATATACATTTTAGAACTAGCTTGTCAATTTAGAATTAACTTCTCAAGAAAGCCTGTGGGCATTTTGACTAGGAATACATTGAAAATAAAGATCAATCCACGCAGAAATAAATCCTGAACAATATTGAATCTGTACACTAATTTAAAAGCTTTTGATAAAATCTAATTTATTTTATATTTGTCAATGTGATAGTGTTTAATATAAGATTTTCATTAGTTAACTTCAAAATGTCATATTATTTGTTGATAATGTGTGTATCATTATATTGATATATAAGCTTTAGTAAATATTATATTCCTGAATCCTCTACTGGCTTTCTTAATTCTCCAAAAGAATATCCAGAGCCAATAATATTGTTTTTAGGAACTCTTGAAACAACATGAAAGCGACACCCTGCAATTACAGGAGCTGAGGAAGACCAAAGCGGTAAGCTCTTCTGTTTCTTCCTATGGAACTGATGTCTGGCAAATATATCAGTGAAAGATACACTCTCTGTAAAATGGAACCTATGGTAATTTTTCCAAAACCCATAAAAGATGCAAGACCTAAAGCTAAGTTTGCTAGATGAAATAAGTTAAAAAGTGATCTGGAATTGTCCGTAAAACAAAAAATACCTGGTACCCTTTTCAAAGCCAGATTTGAGCACATACATCAACAGCATACCATATGGTCATCAATGTTGAATGAATTCTATTTCTAGCAAAGCTTAAGGAAGGATTTTGATTCATGAATGGCCATGTTCTTTCCTTTGAGCTCAGAAAAATACAGAACTTCCTTTGCCTACGGATCTCTGGTTCCAAGCTCTGGGTGTACCTCAGATGTGATAACTTTCTTTAAAAAAAAAAAAAAAAAACTTTTTAGCCACAGATGGACACAGTACCCTTATTTTGTTTATTTATATGTGGTGCCGAGGATCGGACCCAGGGCCCCTCGCGTGGGAGGCAAGTGCTCTACCACTGAGCCACAAGCCCAGTCCCAAGTGATAACTTTCTTGTGGGTCACTTTATGGAGACATCTGAATAGAAGCTGTCCAGACCCACAAAAAAAAAAAAAAAAAAAAAAAAAAAAAAACCTGTGGTTCTTTCTTCTTTGAGAATTTAACTTGGATCTAGAATGGATATGTTTGAGATAAGCTTCATTTATGCCATTTCTGTTGCTATTAATTGATTTTTCTCCTCATTCGTGGTCATATTTTCTTGTTTGCTTGCCTGGTAGTTTTTGATGGTGCCAGCCACTGTGAAAGTTGCCTCGTTGGGCACTAAAATATTTTCATATTCCTTTAAATCTTCTTGAACTCTGTTCTGATACAGTTAAGTTACTTGGAAGCAGTTTCACTCTTTCACATGCAATGCATCAGCCTTAGCATTGATTTTATGCTTTGCTGATCTGAACTGAAGCAGTCCAGGGCAGAGCTGGATTCCCGGTTCCTGAGGTAACACCTTTCCAAATGCTCTCCCAGCGCCCTTTGCATTAGACGGCTTCTTCTGCTCTGGATGGTGAACTGCTCCCAGGACTGTGTTGGCCCAGGGATTATCCCTCTTGCTCTTTTCTTTCCCCAGCTTCATCTCCTTCTATTTCTTGCCTCCATCATTCCACCCCAGCAGCACTGAATTCCTTGCCGTTTCTTAAAAGGCCAGGATGCTCCTACCTTGGGTCTTTGTTCTTGGTGATCTCTCTTCCTGAAAAGCTCTTTCTCAGAAATCCACATGGCTAACATTCTTTCCTTCTTCTGGTCTTTCCTCAAATACCACCTTTTCAGGAGCCACCCTATTTAAAGGCCTAGTTCCCTGCCCAATACTTCTTGTGACAAATACCAGGAATGTCTCTCCTGGCCTGAGGTGAGGTCACTTCCTCCCTGAGCCACTCACCTCTGGCTTTCACAAGTGTCTGCTTCTCCCCCACTGGTCACTTCTCCGTCCTCTTTGTAGGTCCTCCTCCTCCACCTACGTTCTAAGCCCTGGAAAGTTCAGGGCTTGGCCCTGGGTTCTGTTTCTTTTCCTTCTCGCCCCTTTCTCCTTTGGGAGTTAATTATTCACACAAATGTAAATGCCATCTCTGTGCTGCTGACCAGATGGACTCCTCCAGCCCCGGCCCCTCCTCTGAGACCCAGGCTGCATATCCAACTGCCCATTTAGTGTTTCTACATAGGTGACAATGGACATCTCAAACCTCATGTGTCCCATTCCACACTCTTGATTTTCCTCCCAGGATTTGAGCTCTCAAATTGTAAATCTCCCAGCTGTTCAAACTGGAGTCAAAGTCGTCCTTGATTTCTTCCACTCTCCCTCATCCATGCATCAGCATCAACCACTCCTTCATAGAGCACTCTATAAATCCACTTCTCTCCAGCGCTGCCGTCTCCCCCAGTCCATTATTTCTCACCTGAACTACTGTAATACTCTTCTCCTTGCTGACCTTGTTTTCTACCCTGTCCCTTCCAACCCATGTTCCACAGAGTAGTGAGATGGATGCAAACAGTGAGAACCAATATAAACACTCCTCTGCCTAAAACTTTTTGACCCCCACCCCCCATTATTCTCGAGTTACCATGAATCCCAGGTGTGGCCTGGCTCCTCTGCGTCTCCTCACCGTGGCCCACTCTCCTACTTGCGGTCTCTATTCCAACCCTACTAGTGTTCCTTAAGGATTCCTACGCTTTTTGCCTCCTAAGGACTTTTGCACAGTTTTAGGTTTATAGAAAAATTAGGGCAAAAATTACAGGTTCCCTTAAGCTACCCCTCAGAGTTCCACCTATTATCAACATCTTGTACTAGGATGATATATTAGTTTCAATCTACCAGTTGATGCTAATGCATTATTATTAACTGAAGGTCCATAGTTTACATTCTTCATTCCTTGAGACATACAGTCTTTGGGTTTTGCCTAATATGTCATGTCATGTATCTATAATCACTGTGTCATACAGAATAGTTTCACTGCCCTAAAAATTTACCCTCTGCCCCACCTACTCATTTCTCCTTTCCCCTTCCAACCTCTAGAAACCACTAATCTTTTTACAGTCCCTAGAGTCTCACCTTTCCCAGAATATCCTATAGTGGGAATCAGTAGTAGGTTATTAACAAAAGACTCTTCAGTGAATGAATGGCGGATTGCCATGGTAACCATCTGTTTGAGCTCTGGTGAGAAATGGCTCTGTGGCAGTGATGGTTGTGGCTGAAGGGGAGGGTATGTAGCCCGGAGAGACAGCAAATGGCCAGAATTTACTGGCCAAGGGTGAGTAGCTAAGGTTGTTGCTCTGCCTTGTAGTCCAGGTGCTGTGGAGAAGAGAATAAATAGGTAACATGGGCTTGGTGTCCTGAAACAATTTCTTGTGCAGATCATGGAGGAAGAGTTGCACACACAAGCTATTATTCTAGAGTCGCTTAACGCGCACCTCTACCAAACGCAGATGGAACTCCAGAAAGAGGTGAGTCCTGGCTGAAGAGAGGACAGGGGCTGGGAGAGGAACCCAAGTGTCTCTGCCATTTGGCTAAATGGCTTCATGCTGGGTGGCTCTGGGGAAGACTGCTTTTAAATTTTGTCTTTCCAGAAAGCCACAGTGGGAAATCTTGAGAAGATGTTCCAGATCAAGCTTGCTGAAGCTAATGAAAAGCATAAGCACACCATAGAGAGCCTGACAGAGGAAAACCTTCTTCTAAGGTATGGATGCTGTTGGCTGAGCTCTCTTTAGGAGTGGGAGGGCATGTGAGTGAGGAATAGGTTCAGAAGATAAGCCAGGTACTGCTTACTGATGTCAAGACAAGAGGGAGGTTATGTCACTAAGCTTGGACACAGTTATCTGCAGAGGCCAGAGTTCTTTTGAGATATGTCTGGACTTCTCTCTCTTGCCTGTTATGCAAAATGACACAGGAAGTGCATCAATTTCTGAGTTTTTTTCTGTTCTGTGACTGAGGGTTGTTTGTCAAGTCCCTCTTCTCTGAAACACTCGGTGGCTTTTGTATTAGACACAGCTGCTTCTGGTTGCTCTGGAAATCAACTTCAGAACACAGAAATCGTACTGTTACCTGAAGAGACATCTTAAATCGCTCAAACAAATTTTAGTCAAACTTTACTGAAGTTACTTGTTGCATTGATTCCATAGAAAAATGCCTCATTTGGCAATTTGGTCACCCAAATATCACATTTCACTAAATTCAAAACCACTGCAAGTGATGAGAGACTGACCCTACCCACACACCTGTACCCCCTTCTATCCTTTGAGTCTGTCGTGATATATCCTTCCTTTTACAGGCAAAAGATTGCCAAGAATGAAGAAGAAGTTTATGAAAGACAATCTGGAACCTTGCCCTCTTTAGCCAGTTATGAGTATAATTATGATTATGACATTGAAAACGGCAACAAAAAACAAGAATCATAAACAAAAAGTTGTTCTCCTTGGCCAAAGATGGTAGGAACACCATCCCTAAAGCCTATGGAACTCCTGGGGGCGGGGTGGGCGGAGAGGGTTTCTTGAGAAAATGCATATGATTAGTTGAGTTCTTGGGTTGTTCTGACTGTGTTTTTGTCTTTTCACAATTTGCTTTTTTTCTGAATGAGAATGTTTAAATTCTCAATTGCAGAGCTTCTCATCGACTCTTCATTAAAAATAGATGTTCTCTATCCTGAAGCCGATCTCTCTCTGGGCCTTGTACTCTTTTCTCTTGTGCATTTTACACATTTTATTAGAAAGAGACTGATTTGAAGGCACCCTTCCTATCAAATGTTGACTGTATGTTGGGCTACATCTTTTGTCCCCCTCTCTAGCTAGCAAGACAGATAACTCTTTGACTTGACTTCAATACTTTTTTCTGTTATACATGTGCCTGCATTCTCCAACCTTCCAACCATGTTCCCGAACCTATCACCTAGGAAGCATATCTGAAGATTCTTGCTGCCTTCTCTAAACCATTGCCAGAATTCAAATGCCCCCCCCCCCAGGGTGGGCAATATAAATCAACGAAAATGTCTGGATGTAAGGTAAAATGGTCACACTGGCATGGTGATAGATGGCCATTGACAGCAGCCCCTTGGAGGTGCCTGGGTGGGGATGGAGAGAGGGCTGGGGAAAGCAGAGCCACACCTGGCTGGAGAGAGGTGCTTCTCAGACCTCTACGATTGCTACCACACAGTTACCTGGGGTCAATGTTATCAGACATTCTCAATTTTCAAAAAAAGATATTACGGGTTTTATGTGATATCTCCTGGTTTTTAAATGTTGGCTGTAAACGTTAAAAACACAGCCTGTGGGACCCAATATTGGGAGACTCAAGTAAAACAAGTCTATGACCGGAATGTTTTCTTTTTCTTTTTTTTATTTTAAATTTTTAAAATTTGTTTTAATTAGTTATATATGACAGTAGAATGCATTTATGCACTTTGACATATCATACATAGATGGGATATTTCATATTTCTGATTGTACATGTTGCAGAATCATATTGGTCATGTAATCACATACACACATACAATAATAATGTCTGTTTCATTCCATTATCTTTCCTATCCCCACATCCTTTCCTTCCCCTCCCATCACTTCTCTCTACCTAATATAAGGTAACACTATTCTTCCCTGGTGCCCCCCCACACTTTATTGTGAATTAGCATTCGCATATTAGAGAAAACATTTGGCATTTATACACAATGGAGTATTACTCTGCATTAAAAAATGACAAAATCATAGAATTTGGAGGGAAATGGATGGCATTAGAGCAGATTATGCTAAGTGAAGCTAGCCAATCCCTAAAAAACAAATGCCAAATGTCTTCTTTGATATAAGGAGAGTAACTAAGAACAGAGTAGGGACGAAGAGCATGAGAAGAAGACTAACATTAAACAGGGATGAGAGGTGGGAGGGAAAGGGAGAGAGAAGGGAAATTGCATGGAAATGGAAGGAGACCCTCAGGGTTATACAAAATTACATACAAGAGGAAGTGAGGGGTAAGGGAAAAATAATACAAGGGGGAGAAATGAATTATAGTAGAGGGGGTAGAGAGAGAAGATGGGAGGGGAGGGGAGGGGAGGGGTGATAGTAGAGGATAGGAAAGGCAGCAGAATACAACAGACACTAGTATGGCAATATGTAAATCAATGGAAGTGTAACTGATGTGATTCTGCAATCTGTATATGGGGTAAAAATGGGAGTTCATAACCCACTTGAATCAAAGTGTGAAATATGATATATCAAGAACTATGTAATGTTTTGAAAAACCAACAATAAAAAAAAATGTTTTTTAAAAACAGCAGAATAAAATAGTGCCACAGTCTGGCTGGGCACAAATCACGAGCCACTGAAGCAGGAACAAACTTTATTAAAAAATTAAAAAAGAAAAAGAAAAGAAAAATTCAGAAAATAAAATTTAAAAATACTCTTAAAAACATGAAATGAGCTGAAAGAAAAAAAATGTATACAAATATATGAAATACTAAAATGCTTCATTAGCAAGAACAGCGAATCCTACAAGCATATGAAGGTATGTGAAAGAGCAACAGAAAATGAAAAAAAAAAGGCTGAGGATGTAACTCAATAAGAGAGCCTTTGCTCTCTTTTTGAGACAGCTAATATATAAAAATTTAATTTTTCAAATTTAAATATTTTGAAAGTAGTGTATTAGATGGCTTGAAAAGAGAGGAATTAAGTTCTTATTTACTTTTAAGTAGTACTTTTTAATCTTGTTAAAAATAGTTAAAATTATACCATAACTGTAAATGTCTAATAGTGGGTGATATTGCATAGCCAGGACTTGAATTCATATAAGAATTAAAATTTTCTTGATTCAAATGCATAAAGTGAATTGATTATAGTAATTCTTTGTATGGACAAAATGGTTTTGATATAATAATTGAAGATAATGTTGTATATTTAAAAACACAATTTTTTATGAAAAAAATACTTAGTTCCTCATTCCCTCTCTGCCTTAAAAAGAAAAGTGCAGTTAATACTTTATAATTAACTAACACTAATTATAACAAATAAAAAAATACTTAATAAATAAAGCATAGTGTTACACAATGATGTAACATCAATCGAGAGGAAAGAAGAGTTTTTTCCTTAATGTAAAAGTGGGCTGTGGCATCTGTTTCCCCATGTTCTTCTTATCATCCTTATTGCTCACTTCATAGTTCACTTCAGTCAGGATGGTGAGAATATCATCGCCTCTGAAAAACAGAGCATAACATATGATGATTCACGGGGTGGGGCGGGGGGACAGGACTGACAACCCATGTCATCTGCTGTGCTGAGGGAGAGACCTATAGCTCCCTCTCTCAAATATCAGGCTTTGGAAACCATAATCTGCTAAACCAAGACCTACCATAGCTTTCCAGGTAGATGAGTGGTCTCAAGCTTGATAACTTCACCTTCAGCTTATCTGGAATCTCTACTAACCATCAGAAACCTCAGGGCCAGTACTGGATTTGATTTCTTTCCCTTCCAGTCTGTGTATCTCTCTCACTACTCCATGGACTGTGTCACTCAACCCCCACAGCATCTCAATGCCTCTGAATGCCTTCGGCTTACACTCAGCATTGCTTCTGCAAATTCATCTACAACACAGTCTAACATCTCCTGCAGCCCTCTCTCCCCCTCCATCCCCAGATATCTTAGCAGTTTTCTTGGTCAACCTCTTCATCTATCTCTGTAGCAAACACCAGAACCTTGCAGGACTCCTGGCCTAAGTTACAAAATGAAAACCTCACATTGGTGCTGTGGTTTGCTTTTTATATACCATGGGAGATTCTCACTCTTCATACTCTGAAAGCCTAATGAGAAATAGGTCTAGAAGGAATGTGTTAGGATCCCTCACGGTTCATCTGTCAGCTTTGCACACGTGGGTAAGCTATGACATTTGAAACTATAACTAAATGAAGCCTCTGATATAATAAACAAGGGAAGAATATTTTCCCACATCTTGCGGCTTTAAAGCAAGCCAGGTGAGGGGGGAGACACGAGAGGCTCCATCTCTTTGCTACTTATCTCCCACAATGCATCAAGGGTTTGAGGTGAGCTAGCTATTATGGAACTTTTGATAGAGTTGGAGAGTGTTAAACATTGACATGGTTACTGCCTTCTTGGCAAACTTAACAAAACTAGCTGAATCAGCTCAATCATGATTTTTTTTTTTTTTCCTTAAAGACACAGAGCTGGACCACATGCCTATTGCCTTTCCAGCTCTGTAATACTGTGGTTGTCCTTTGAGATGCCTAATCAAGGAAACCTCTCAGTAAGTGTATCAGTTTTCCCATCTGTGAAAGAAGGATATTAACACTCGCCATTTCTCTTATTTCACAGCTGACTTGGGAAGTAGGATTTTGTAGTCATTTAGACATTTTAGAGGTAAATGGAAAATCACTCCTCTTGATGCTTCTTCAATTAATACTACCTCACCCATAAAGCTTTTTCTAAAAGGCCCTGGCTATGCACATATAGTAGTGGTGATGGGGAAGGGGAGCAGGTAGTATAACACTGAGGAGGGCTGGATAGGCAAACCTTACCGAGGACATCTTTCTCTCAGTCTCTGGCAAAGGGACTGGATATACCAGGTTCCCTCCATGGGATTTCGATAGGAAACACAGTTGCTCACAGTGGCCATCCCCAACAGAAAGTCAGCTTCATCTGGGATATAACTCTTTTGAAATGATAAATCCATCTCTAAGTAGGGGTCCTTCTGCTTTGAGTCGGTTTCAACAAGTACACCTTTCTGGTAGTTATCCCCTTGACAAGCCTGAATAAAAAAGACTTTAGGTTTCCCAGCAAGGGAAGGGCACTTTGAACCAGTGAAATAAGAGGTCAGCTCAAAGATGGAGACCTTCTGTCCATCAGTGCCATAGATTATGCCCTCGTCTCCATGCGAGAGGATACAGCAGATGAAACAATCTTTATTATTGTGGTCTTCACTTTGGTAGAATTTTAGAACTTCACAGATTTCCTTGGCTGTAGAATCTTTGTAACATACTATTTCAAAATGAAGCTCCTTAAAGGTCTTGCTCAAAGCCTCTGAAAAGTGAAAGAAGAAAAGTCATATCACACTACAGCAATTCATTGCCACGGCCCAGAGTGAAAAAGAATTGGAGGGATGTGATATTGATAGATAAGAAGTTGAGCCAAAAGTTCAAGAAGGAGAACATCTATATGAGTAGGTGAATTCTATAGACTTTTAATATTTATTGCCACCAGCAGAGAACATTTCCAAACCATAAAGCAAATGAGAAAGGGGTGAGTGCTATTTTCGGCCAGTTGCCTTTTCTGAAACAGTTTATAGGATGAGTAAGCTGTTATTTTGGCTTACTACCAAATCAATTTAAGAGGTGATTTTATTTCCTATATAATCATACAAAAGAGAATTTTTGAATAAAAATCTATATTCATTTAATGCTGTACACTCAAAATTAGTTACACTTATCAAAATAGGAGATACGAATAAAATAGAACTAAAAGACCTATTACAAAAACAGTTATCCTCTATTCTTCTCTGTTACCCAGTCATATGCCATGAAAGCAACCACTTTTAGGTTTTAAATACTTTAATATTAGCTGCCATTTTGTAATGAATTTGAATTCACTACTATTAATTCATTTATAAATTTTAGACTTTTTTATTAATACTTATTTTTTAATTGTAGTTGGACACAATACCTTTCATTTATTTATTTATTTATGTGGTGCTGAGAATCAAACCCAGGGTCTCGCACTTGCGAGGCGGGTGCTTTACCACTGAGCCACAACTCCAGCCCCGAATTTTAGATTTTTTCTATGTGAATTATTATGGAAGGTAAGCACATAGTACTCTTGTATAATTTTTTTATAATTTTGGGTTGAATTCATAATAATATATATGTTACCAGGACAATGTCAACATCAAGTTTTTAAATTATATTTCCTTTTTTATTATGATTTTTGTCTTTCCCAGAGTTAATAATTGTATTACTTTTTAAATTTGCTTTGTTTCCCATATGGTTAACTTTTTTTTTTTCAAATACACTAACAGATAAAGTCAGTCTTTCACCATTTTCAGACTGATTGTCTGATTCATTTTAATTTTTCTGAAGAACATTTCATCTCGAGCACTACATCTTCTTTCTCTAATCCTAACTAACTGTTCCTTAGGCTTGATAAATTTCTCTTCTCCTGGGAAATCTTTAGGTCTTTTCCATAATAGATTCACTTTTTCCTGAACTTATGACTTCTTCTTTATTGATTTACTAACTTGTTTTGCTAGAGTATATCTACTCCTGCATAAAGAATAAATTTTTTGAGCCCTTAGATGAGCTTTACTTTTACTTTCATATTTTTTGTAGTTTAGCTAGATACAATACGCTTTTTCCACAAATATTTTTCCTCAGAATTTTGAAGGTATTTCTTCAGTCTTATAGCTTTCAGTGTTCCTATTAAGAAGTTCACTAACAGCCTGGTTCCTGATACTTTATGTATTTGACTTATTTTTTTTTCTCTCTAGAAGTTTCTAGGATGAAATATGCTTTGGTGTGAATCTTTCTTAATTCATCAGGTCCTTTTGGTCTGCAGACTATTAACCTAATTTCTGGAAATTTCCATTTCCCCATTTTCTCTGTCCTCTTTGGAACTCTGATTATTAGAGACTGGACATTCTTAACTTTTCTTCAAATTTTCTTTTCCTTTGGTTCCTATTTGTCACTTTTTTTGTGTGTGTGTTTTTTGTCCTATTTTCTGAGACTTTATCTTCTGCCCTATCTGTTCTTTTGAATTTTTTTTTATTTCTGTGCTCATATGTTGAATTTTTAGTAATTCTTGTTCTGTTTCTTTTTCATAACATCTTGTTCCTCTATGAATATTTTACTAAAAATATTAAATACAGTTTTAAAAATTATTTTATATGTGTGTATAAATATATACTAAAACAGATATTATACATATTATATTATATTATTATGTATTATTATATTATATATTATTATATTTTATATATTATTATATATTATATAATATTATAATATATTATATATAATATCTGTTTTAGTTATATATTATATATAATAGTTTTAGTTATATAATATCTGTTTAAGTTGTGGATGGACACAATACTTTTATTTTTATGTGGTGCTGAGGATCAAATCCAGATCCTTGTGCATGCTAGGCAAGCGCTCTACCACTGAGCTACAACCCCAGCCCTTAAATATAGTTTTTTAAGGATTTCCTTTTACCCAGCATCATCTTTGTTTAATTTATATTTCCATTTCATTTTTTTTCTTGTTTGTATTGCTTGTTTTATATTAGGGGTGTTATCCATATGCCTTATAAAACTTGGTTGTCCATTAGTCTACTAAAAAGTTAAGCAAAAGCTCTTCATAGGCATGGTTTGTTTACTGGTGGACTTCATAGCAGAGTGTTTGATTAGGAAACTTATCATTCCATTAGGAGACCCCCAGATATCATGATTTATACATCTTTTATCTAGGGCTTTCAGCTTCTCCAAAGGAGAATTCATATTTTCTACCAATGTTTTTGGAACCAAGATAGGTTAGAAATCTGATTTCATGCCATCAGTAGGTTGACTTTTGTTTTTCTCTTCCTTTCTTCCATACTTCACTGCTTTCTTTGCTGAGCCTGGTATCACTAGATCTTAGAGACTCTCTGGTTCATTTTTATGAGAGAATAAACTTCCTGTTCCTTATGATGGTGGAATAGGAACAGTTGTTGGCTCCATGAGATGGAACTGGGGCATGTACATGTGGGGTGGTGATGAAGAAAATAACAGCAAAGTTCACAGGACACTACAGCAGAACAGAAAGAACATCTCAGGAAAAATGACACAGGCAGCTGCATCTATTTTTACTCATTAACACAGAATGTAATAAGCCCAGGAAAATATAAAACAGGACATGTGATCTTAAATACCCGTCACAGACTGGGTTCTGTGGGCCAGATATAAGAAAAATGGACTGCCAGAAATAGAATCAAATGAAATTTAATAGAAAAAAATTAATATTCAATGAATAGAAATCAAAGATCTAAAATGTTTTTTCCAAAACCAAATATATAATGATAACTGATGTAATCAATGGCCTGAAATTCTGACTTTAAAACCTTAAATAGATTTGCTTAAATAAGCAAAAATGATATTTTTGTTAAGAATTCACAATTTCTTCTACATTCAGTAGCACAACTCTTTTTTCTTTTTCTTTTTTTATTTATTCTAATTAGTTATACATGACACCAGAATGCATTTTGATTCATTATATACAAATGGAGCACAACTTTTGTTTTTCTGATTGTACACGATGTAGAGTTGTACCATATGTACGGTCATACAAGTACCTAGGGTGATGATGTCCATCTCATTCTACCATCTCCCCTGCCCCCATTCTCACTCTCCACCCCTCCTTCCCCTATGTCCAAAGTTCCTCCATTCTTCCCATGCTCCGCCCCTTCCCCATTATGGATCAGCAGCCATTTATCAGAGAAAACATTTGGCAGTAGCACAACTTTTATAAATTCAATACCAATATAGATTTTCATACTAAGGCAATCTTTTTCACCTAACACACTCTACAGAAATGCTATTCACTTAGTTGACTTAAAAGTAAAGCTCATTGCTGCTCCTCTTTGTAAGATTCTAGTAAGACTTGATAGTTTACCATTCTACATATGCTTATGCTGTGATTTATAAAAACAAATTTTATACAAAGCAAAAAACTAACAAATATATAAGAATGTTCTTCACCTCCACAAGAAAATATGTTTAAATTCATATTCTTGAAATATGTGGCTCTTTTGGTACAGCTTTTGTTTTCCCCCTTTTGATAAAATTAAAAAAAAATAGATGTAAGAAATTTTCACTTCTCTTTTGGATTCTACTGTACCTTCATCCAAATCTGATCCTTTCCTATCCTTAATGTTGTGGAGCTTGGGCATATCCTTCCGTGCCATGCTAAAATCATAGTTGTTGAAGATCAAACAGTATCCCCGAGGTTTGTTTTTCATTTGGTAAACTTTGTCTGATGTCTGGAAAACAAAAACCCAACCCAGGCACTTTACTCTGCAAGTCGAACACTGGCGATATAAACAATCAACTTTCCAGGAAGAGGGTGGGCTCCCCAGGGGGCCCCAAGTCACCCCAACTTGGAGCCATTCCCCTGAAGAACTAGTTCCCTACTGTTCTCACACAGGATCCCTCAGACTTCTGCCCCATCGATAACTGTAAAGTCAGTGTACCTGGGCTGCATGAGCACTTTGCACATACATTCATATATTAATACCATCCTCATGTCTTTGAGGCAGAGAACATTGTGCCCACGATTGGGATTTAGAAACTTTTGAGAGCTCAATCCAGAACTGCTAAAAATGACTGTCTTTGGGCTGCTCCACCCTGACTGTGGACGTATTGGCTATCCACTCATCTCATCTGCACTTCTTGGCTAACAGCTGAGAGCCTGCCCATCAGGTGGATACAGTATAGTCCCAGGATGTTCGAAGCTGATATAACCCAGCTCTCAGGACCACTGTAGCTGGTGGAGAGAGATGTTGGGGTTATGTTGTAGGTTAAGAATCCAGACTGTATGCCTGACAGTACTGGCCTGAGGTGGCCCTGTGTGTTGCTTATTTTTATAGGGCTATTTCATTACTGAGATTCTTAGCATTTGGTTGCATATCTGTGTAACCCATTGAGGTACAGAAAACAACCCCTCCCCAGGTTAGGAAACCAAATTTCTGCTTCTACATAAGACTTCAGGCAATTTACCCAATGTATTAGGATCTTAGCAAGTTTACTAAGATATCAAGTATTTTATTAAGTAGTTAAGTATATTCAGTATTTACTATCGTGTATGCTAAGTATTTACTAATATACTGGGTACATTTACAATACTAGACAATATTAAGATTATAGACTATTTGATGAGAACAATGCTTGCAGAGCATTATTTTACTTTAAAGTGCCACATCACTGTGGTTAATCCTTGATTTTCAGATGGAGAGAGTTCTGGTAATTTTCACAGAGCCCACACTTCTAAATAGTTACTCTCAAGCCTAAATCAGGTGTTCAGGGTCTCCTGTGCTTCCTGCCACAGTGAGGAGTAGTGAATGGGGAAAGGCATTAAAATGCATTTGGTGAATTGTTGAAGTTACATAAGTACAACTTATGTTGTCTAGAGAGGAAATTTTTCTTCTGGGTCAAAAGCACAAAGATATGACTAGATTATGAGTACTTGTTGCTTACTCCAAATCATAAAAGAAAACCATTTTTTAAAGGTCATGCTTAAAGGAAAGACTTTGCTTGTTCCAGGTGTGCTAGGCCCCTACCCCAAAGCATCCCCCATTAGGTTGGCATGGCATCTAGAAGATTAGATAGGAGGCCTCCCACCTTCTAGCTAGTCCAATGCCTCTGTCTTTCATTTTAAAATAAAAATGTAATACACTGGAATTGGAGAGGTCACATTTTTAAAATGAAATGACATTTTTAACTTGTCCTTTCATGGGATTTTTTTTCCCTACAATTCTCAGATTTTTCATTTTCTACCCTTAATTGGTTCATTTGGCAGCTAAAAACAAAACAAACAAACAAAAAAAAATATAAGATCTAGAATCTGCAATGTAAAAGGAAGAAGGATTTGGAGGTGTCCATGTACCTGTGAGTCACTGTCCTGTTCTCCTGGAGAGTCCGACAATGTCAACATCCTCAAGGACTCCACCCCTGCAAACAACAGAGAGACATGACTGGAATGAGGCATGGCAGGAAAGAGACTTTGGTAAAGAAATGTGTATCATCTTGGACAATGGTGACCAAGAAGTGTCATAATTTTTATGTTTCCACATTGCTAGGTTGAGCTCTATGGTATTTGTGAAATATTCATTTATAAAACACTGGCACAGGATGAATTGACTCAAAAGTACTACTTAATGTACTCTTCAAATCTTAAGCCCATGCAGACACGGGAAGTAGGGAAGAACTGGATGCATAGATATTACTCAGAGTAACCTTTATAAAGATGCTTCAAAATGCATTTTTCATGCCCGCGCACTGGCGCGCATGCGCACACACGTAAAGAGCCAGGGTGAAAATGTAACAAATATAAAATATTAACAGTAGTAATATTTAGGATGTGATGAATCTCAGCGGGTCTTTAAAAATTTTTCTCTGAATTTAAAATCATTCTCGGTGAGTACGTATAATTTTTGTAATGAGAAAGTAATTAAAAATTTGAAGGAGATCCTGAAGAATTCCTTCTGCTTGTTTAGTCTAACTTCCCCAGGTAGGAAAGAGACAGAGGATTGGAAAAATATAATTTGGCTGAAACATCCACAAGGGAAGTCAGACAGATGATGGGGTGCTTTAGTGGAGGGCAGAACGGGGAGCCCGGTGACTCAGCGGGGGATGGAGGGGAATTAATCACACTTGGCCAAGAGGTCTCTGACCTGGACAACAAATTAAAAAAAAAAAAAAAAAAAAAAAAGGTTGTTGAAAAAGGAAGTGACTTAATCAACAAAGTCATTTAAATCTAGCTACCAGTGCAAACCACAGGCAACACATGTCAGTGGGAGGTGCTAGGAGAGAGAAGGGGGAAAAAAAGAAGCAAAAAAGTTAAGTCCAGGACTTATGGCAAACATGCCAGTCTGGGGCTGCAAGGTCTGTCAATGTGCAGAGAAGGTGACAACAAGTGACCACCAAACTTTCATCCCAATAACAGGAAGCAGTAGAAAGAGGTATGATGCTATAAGAGGGTAAATTAACTCTGCACATCTGCAAGCATTACCATTTGAAAGTGAATCTGTTCTTCTTTCAGGACTCATTCTTCTCTCTGAATTAAAAAGAGAAAAACACACCCCAAATATGTGGTTAGATCTGCTTCAGACAGGAATTTATGAATTTGAGAAAATGATTAGCTGATTCACAGTGTCAGGTTATTCTTACCTCTGCTTAATTCTTCATAATTCTCAATGATCTTCAGCAGGCTCTTGTTGATTTGTTCACAGATATTTTTCAGGGTTCCCAGGTTTCTCTTTCCTAGGATGAGCTTCTTCTCCATCTCTATGAAAATGTCGAGCAAGCTCTAGGGGACAAGAAATAAAGTGGGAAGATTGGATTGAGTCATACTAGTTTTTATAATATATATTTTATTTTATATATATATATATATATATAATTTTATTTTATATATAATAACTTTTTATTTTATATATATATATAAAATATCACTTTTTCCAAACCAAGGATTCACCCTTACTTCCCAAGCAGACCCCTGAGAGTGCATGCTGGTCTCCTGCAGCTGACAGGCACCTAGGGAGGCCATGTCCTCTGGCCCAAAAACACAGAAGTGAGAGAATAGAAGAGAGGCCATGTCAGATGTCCCCAGATCCCCAGGTTCTATGCTCAGATTGCCTGTGGTTGTCTTTATGTATGAACCAGGCCTATGTGCATTGGCTGAGACACAGCAGCCTGGTCAGTGACACAGTGACAGCTCTGGGACTCCCTTATACCCCGATGTAGTATAATCTACCTCCAAACCTGAATACACACACACACACACACACACACAAATACCACACACACACACACACACACACACACACACAGAAACATGCACAGACGGGGAAACACACACATAAACAGAGACACAGGAAAAAAACAGAGACATACACACAGACACTGCACAGAGACACACACCACACATGGATATACATATCATACATATAAGAGACATGCAATACATATAACAGAGATACATACACCACACACAACATACCCAGAGATACCACCCAGGAATGAAGAAGTGGAGAAAATGTCTCAGACCACCACTTCCTTCCTGCCTCTGCCTGGTCCCACACAGGGTCCTGATGCACAGCCGTACTATTCCCCTGGCTCCCGAGTCTGCTCGCTCCTGAAGATTAATGTGAGCAGCACTCACAGTGCAAAGGCATGAGATCTACAGCACGCCTGCCGACGGCTTTCCTCTCTCTGGTTAGGAACTAGAATTCAGGTTGCTTTTATCAGAAGAGCCCCTCTCTTTAGCCTCAGAAGTCCCCAGTGGCTGACCAACTCTCAGGACTGCATCTCCAGACAATACCAGGTCTTACCATGTCGTCATCCAGCTTACACTTGGAGATATCCTTGCTCAAAAGAAACTTAAAAGACTCCAATTCCAGTTTGTTTACATCTTCTGAAATCTGAAAAAGCATGACCCTGCGGTGGGAAATGGAGACACTTAAGAAATGTTTCCTTAGATCCTTTCAAATTTGCTATGTGGAGTCACAAGGGACTTGACTCAATGGCCTCCCTCCAAAAAAATCTGAGACATGATTTAGGAACTGAGTCCTGAGAGAAAGGCAGGTAGACACACAAGTCTACTGACTTGTGCCTGCCCTGAACAATTAAAAGTTCCATCAACTTTGTCCTTTGGTTTATTCCAATTAAATGCATCTTGTTTTTCCTTTGTCTTTCACTCTAAGAACAAGATCTCGTTGCAATACAAAAAAGCATTGACTTTTGAAAATGGTACTTTCTACTCTGCATGTTGGATTACCACTTCCTTCATCAAACTGGGCAACATCCTCTCAGTCTTTCCTTCAGGAGAAGAGCCAGCCAGGTACAGTGGCACACGCCTGTAATCCCAACAGCTCAGGAGGCAAGAGGTTTGCGAGTTCAGAGGCAACCTCAGAAGTGAGGCCCTAAGCAACTCAAAACTCTGTCTTAAATAAAATATTTTAAAAGGGCATTGGATGTGGCTTGGTGGTCAAGTAACCCTGGGTTCAATCCCTGGTACCAAAAAAAAAAAAAAAGAGGAGAGCCAAACATTTAGTTCTGGCAAACACATCATCTGCTCTGCTCCTCACTGTCCCCACGCCCTCCTCCCTTTCCAGCCTGCCCCCTCCCCATCATCCACTAATGGCCATTGCCTGCCTGTCCTCAGGGCTGCATGTGCTCCACTATGCCTCACTGCGTTCACTTCAGAAGGATCACTTGTTATCGTCCCTTTACGAAAGTGTTCAAGTCCCCTTATAGCCTGGTCCATGCCCTTATTATTTTCATAATCCCTGAGGGTGGTAAAGGCAGCATTTGAGCACAAGAGACCCACACGACCTGTGTTAGAACTTTGGCCCCACCATCTGGGAGCTGTGTGACTTTCAACATGTTAGACATTTTTTCCTCATCTGTAGACTGGAGATAATTATATATTCACACCATAGGCAAATACCAAAGATTATGTGAATAAATTTACATGACGTACAGTCACCTCACTTAATGATGGGAAGTTACTCAGTGTTATCAGCTGATACATACACCTTCTCAAGAAATCTGATCCATAAATCTTCTCAAGAAATAAATAAGGGGCTGGGGATGTGGCTCAAGCGGTAGCGCGCTCGCCTGGCATGCGTGCGGCCCGGGTTTGATCCTCAGCACCACATACCAACAAAGATGTTGTGTCCGCCAAGAACTAAAAAATAAATATTAAAAAAATTCTCTCTCTCTCTCTCTCTCTCTCTCTCTCTCTCTCTCTCTCTCTCTCTCCTCTCTCACTCTCTCTTAAAAAAAAAAAAAGAAAAAGAAATAAATAACCCTTTATTTGGACAAAGGGTCTTTGCAGACAAAAAAAAATCTCATTGAACTGAGATCATAGTGAATTAGAATGGGCCCTAATCCAATGGCCAGTGTCCTTACAAGAAAAGGAAAAATCAGACAGATAGACATGGAGATGAGGACATAGGCAGAGACTGGAAGGATGCATCTGCAAGACAAGGAACACCAAGGATTGCCTGCAACAGCAGAAGCTAGGGGTGAGGCAGGGCAGATTCTCCATCAGGGCCTCCGGAAGGAACCAACTCTTCTGGCACCTTCATTTCTGCACTTGAGCCCCCAGGACTGTAAGAGAATAAATTGCCTCTACTGTTTTTACCCATCTAATTTGTGATACTTTTGTTACAGCAGCCCTCAGAAACTAATACACCCAGATATTTATTTTGCCATTTAAAATCAAAATAGTCAAGCCTCAAGTAGGAAGACATATGACAAGGAACATGCCAGAACCTCAGGTGTCTGAGAATAGAACCAAGGCATTGATAGGCTGGGCTATCAGAGGGTAGTAGCCATCAGCCCTGGCTGTGAAGCCTTTCCATGCAACGTGCCAGTTACTGACAAGCAGAGACAGTGAATGGGCCAGAGTTAATGCATACATAAAAAATTTCTAAAAGGAGAATTAGAAATTAAAGAGTGTCTGAAAACAAGATGTTGACAGACGGGCACGGTGGCTCATACCTGTAATCTCAACCACTTGAGGCCAGGAGGATTGCAAGTTCAATGCCAACCTGGGCAATTTAGCAAGACCCTATCTCAAAATAAACTTTAAAAGGGCTGGGGATGTAGCTCAGTGGTAGAGCACTCCTGGGTTCAATTCCTAATACCACCACCAAAAAAAAGAAAGAAAGAAAAATTAAATGAATATTGAAAGAGCATAATGTGTTTCTATTTTTAAAGTCATGAAGTTGCAACTATATGTGGCTCACCATTGCCCTGTCTCCCAGGTTGAGAGAAGGTGAGTTTCAGGGCCTTTGTCACCGCTGTTCTCTTGAACAGCCAGCAATCGGGTGCTGCTGTGCTAACTGGACCTGAACAGTCTCTGTGGGTCAGGCCTGGCAGCAAACACCTCACTAGGGAACAGTGTCATTTTGAGTCTTTAATTATGGGATAAAATCCTTAAACCCACTGAAAATTTCCAGCAGATGGGAGGGGCTTCCAGGCCAGGAAACCATGATGCCTTGCTCAGTGGCAAAGTAGGCAAGTTAAGTACATGGCGTGAACATCAGCAGAGGAAGGATGCCAAGATGAGAGAAAAAGAATTAGAACATTTCAAAAAACTATTTTAACTTCAGCATACCTGCAGGAAGTTTCACTTTGGAAAGTAAATATTTTATGACTGTGGTAATTTTTTCTCTGAATTTCTTTTTTTTTGGGGGGGGTACCAGGGATTCAACTCAGGATCACTTAACCACTGATCCACATCCCCAGCCCTATTTTGTATTTTATTTAGATACAGGGTCTCACTGAGTTGCTTAGCGCCTCACTGTTGCTGAGGCTAGCTTTGAACTCGTGATCCTCCTGCCTCAGGCTCCCAAGCTACTGGAATTACAGGTGTGCACCACCAGGCCCTAAATTTCTTAATCAGGTTCTGGTGAGACATCTTTTTTCCAGAGCCTCCCAACTCATGGAACATAGACAATCCCCAATCAGTCATGCCCAGAAAGATGTGTCCATTCAACCTGTACCTCCAGGTCCCCGCCCTGTGAAGTTTCTACGTACCTATAGGCAGAAATCTGGGCCTTGCCAGGAATCTGAAGTTCCCACACCATATCCTCCTTGCTGGTATTCAGGATAGTGGTCAGCAGGTCCAGTCGATTAATTCGGAAAAGCAACTCCTTTAAGAAGGACAGATTGTTTTCCTCCAACATTCCCTTTTCCTGAAGTGTCTGGAATAGCTTCAAGGCATCCTTGATGGGCTCCTGCTTCTTTTGTGGAATATATTCCAGACATAAGAACTTGAGGGAGGACAACTCATAGCTGCCCAGTTGTTCCCCAATATCGTAAAGATATTTGTTGAAATCCATCCTTGACAAAAGGTAGGAGAAGTAACCTAGGTCAAAAGATGATATAATGCTCAGGTGAGTAGGAAATGTACCATCCCCCCCCCCAAAAAAAATACCATCCCCTGGTTTCTTCCTTCATCAAATGCTGTTATATCTACTCTTTGCCCATCTGTCTGTAGATACAGGAAAGAAGAAGGAAAAACAAGTTCCTTTTTGCAAGTAGCTTACTAATTAGGGAAGTAGACAAAGAAGGCAATGGTCAGAGAGTTGTGACAAGGTGCAGTGGGAATACAGAGGAAGGAGCACTGGGAGAAGGGCTCTCTATAGGGAAAGGACTTTGGGGAGGATGCAGTAAAGGACAGTTGTCGCAGGAAACATTTTATGCATAAGATAGAGGCAAGAATTTTCAAGTTAGTTCAGGCAGGCACAAAGAGCTCAATAAAGTAACCACTAAGGGTGTGGGTTGGGGAGTGATGTTACAAAGAAATGAAGATGTAGCCAGAAACCATGCCATGAAAGGCCTCATACTGTGGGGCAGGGGGGTTAGGCTTTGTCCTGGAGGAGACAGGGAACGAAGAACATATTATAAAAAAGACAATGATGTCATCTGATTTGGGATTCACAATTATGGTGAAGTGGACAAATTGCAAGAGTAGGAGGCAGGAGACCTACCAGGAGGAGGCATTTAAGTAGTGGCAGGAAGAAGTGATGGCTTTAATCATGGGACAGTGGTAGGAGGAGACATAGTGTCCACAAATGCCCTGAGGACCAGCACCTACAGCTATCAGAAACTCAAGACTGGAAACTGAACCAGGTCAACCCTTACAGCCCTCTCAGTCCAAACAGTCTCTAAGATTAGGGAATGTTTTCATAGGCCTACATGTTTAAGATGGAGAGGATAGTGTTTCAGAAAACCCTAGATAATCTTCAAGCCAGCAGGCCAGAATCTGGGATTTCTCCTCCCTTGAGGCCAAGGCTTGACCATCTTGTCTAGTTTCTTCCCCACGGTTACTGCGCCAACCAGCCTGTGTCCACAGTGAAAGGAGTCCCTGGAGAGTGTACTGGATTCTTCAGAGGAATCTGAAGACTCAGACACAGTTCCCTGTTGCAAGCTATAGTGTCACTGTAAATGCCATGTGGTCCATCATCAGGGAAGATGGGCAGTGGCAGTGCTTAGAGACAGGGGCTCCACTAAGCATCAAAACCTGGTTGTGACACTGGCCATACGGCCTTGGGCAGCTCTCTTCCTCCTCTGTAAAATGGGGATCAGAAGTCCATCCATATCTTAGAGGAGTGGAGAATCTATGAGACAACACTTGTAATGCATTTAGAACAATGGCCAGCAACTAATGAATGCAGAGCAAGGCACTGAGAGCCCCTGGCCCTGAGGCCCTGAGGCCAAGGGCAAGGGACTTCCAGCACTTCTCTCACCCTCCTACTTTTCCCATTTCATCAGTTGAAAAATGTGAAATTCATTTGGAAGTGGTGGTTCTCATACTCCCCCTAGTTGAGGGGTTCTTACTCAAAACCTGCCCCACCTATAAGAGAGGATTCTGGATAGCTACCATTGAGAGCCCAGCACCACCATTTCTTTCTTTCTTTTTTTTAAAACATTGATATGTTATTTAATCAGAAATAAATAATGCGGTCACATTATTTCCCTTATAAATATCTCACAGAATTCTGCAATTTGTATTTGGGGTAAAAATGGGAGTTCATAACCCACTTGAATCAAATGTATGAAAGATGATATGTCGGGCTGGGGATGTGGCTCAAGCGGTAGCGCGCTCGCTGGCATGCAGGCGGCCCAGGTTCGATCCTCAGCACCACATACCAACAAAGATGTTGTGTCCACCGATAACTAAAATAAATAAATAAATTCTTTCTCTCTCTCTCCCTCTCCCCTCTCTTAAAAAAAAAAGAAAAGAAAGATGATATGTCATGAGCTTTGTAATGTTTTGAACAACCAATAAAAATAAATAAATAAATAAATAAATAAATAAATATCTCACAGATCAAAGAAGAAAAGTAATTATAAGAAAAGTAAATAAAAAGTGCTTCGAACTAAGTGATAATAAAAGCTTAAAATAGGGCTGGGGATATAGCTCAAATGGTAGAGTGCTTTCCTTGCATACACAAGGCCCTGAGTTTGATCCCCAGCACCACAAAAAAAAAAAAAAAAAAAAAAAAAAAAAAAAAAAGCTTAAAAGATCAGACTCTCTTATAAGTTATAAGTGTTATAAGATGAACACTTATAACTTAAAGTATTTGTATCAGAAAGAAGCTAGACTAACAATCAAATTATTTTCCAATTAGGTAGTAGGAAGGAAAAAATAAGAGTAGCAGCAGAAATATGTGAAATAGAAAAGAAATAACACAGCTAAAAGTTATAAAAATCTAAGAAGTCTAATCAAGAAAAAATTAATATCAATGAAAAGGGCAGCCTCCACCATTTCTATGACTCCACAGATGCTGGTTTGGGCCCTCCTCAAATAACCTTGGACCTGTTCCCTCCCCTGAAACAAGATGGATGGGTTCCTGAGTCTGTAAGTTCCTTAAATTCTTGAACATTCATGGATGACTGCACCAGCTCTGACCCTGTCACTCAAAGGCAGTGACCAGGTATTTTCTACATCTGATGCTAAAGTAAAAATACTTTTGATTTGCACATTAGAACATGTTTTAATGTTTTGTTTTTTTACTTTATGTTTTTGTACTGAGGATTAAACCCAGGGGCACTTTACCACTAAGCCACATCCCCAGTCCTTTTTATTTATTTTGAGACAGGGTCTCACTAAGTTGCTTAGGGCCTCACTAAGTGGCCAAGGCTAGCCTCAGATTTGTTTTCTTCCTGCCTCAGCCTCCTGAGCTTCTGGGATTACTGTCATAACTGAGCCCAGTTTAATTTTTTTTTAATGAACTTTTTTTTTTAATTCAGAAAGATGGTAGATTAGAGCAAGGGTGCACTTCCCAGCAGTTCCTGAGCTCAAGATTTTAAAAAGTGGCACATTGTGGAGTTTTTGCCTGTCTCTAGGTGATCTGTTCCACCTTGACAGCTGAGACCAACAGCAAGTCCTCCCAACATTCTCACATCCCTAGTGATTATAAAGTGCTAATCAGTTGCCTCTGAATATAATTGAAACAAAAAAACAGGAAAATGTCAGCAAATTCTTCTAGAAAAGTTTTTCAAAACAGAGTTGTAATCTTGGCAGAACTGGACAAAGAGATATGAGAATCACTTATGCAGAACCAGTCTTTAGCAAATCGTCCTGAAGCTAGCACCACACTCTCAGGACCACTCTTAATAAGGACTTCCAGGATCACACAGAGCAGCATCGTGTCACAGCCCAACAGAAGGCAGCTTTGCAGCATACACCTGCACATTCATCTGGTACTTCACAACTCAACACTCTGCATTTGGAAATCTTATTCTTCCCATTTCACCTCACTGTGACCCAGAATGAAGAAAAGATCTGCGGTGAAGATGACCTTGTAACACCAAATGCCAAAGCTACTGTCATTCAATGCTATACACACTGTGACATCCAGAATTTTGATGAACTTTCATATTTTTTGCTTCCTTAAAAGAAAGAAATATATAAGTGAAAACAAAAAGAAGAAGAACTAGGATGGTGAGAGCTTTAGAAACTATATTATCTGAAAAATTCATTATGCTGCCTGGGATGATAACTTTTTTGTAATGATGTTTGATTTTTAGCTCTAAATCAGACTCTGAATTGGATAGTCCCATAAAATCAGCCCTTAACAACAGAATATGTTATGTCTACAGTCAACTTGCAAAAGCCATTTTGTTGAGTGAAAACTTTAAAGAAATGAGGGTGCTTTTTTAAAATGTGAAACAAAAGGATTAAATAACTTACATTTATATTTGTAGTCCACAGGATTGATATATATATAGATATCTCTCTCTCTCTCTCTCTCTCTCTCTATCTATCTATCTATCTTTCAAGTTTAGATTCAATGTATCATATAGAAATCATCTTTGTAAATTCACAGCTATTCTCATAGTATCTTAAAAGAAAATCCAAGATAAAACTAAGTTAGCAACCAGTCTTAAACATCTTTTATAAATATATGCCATTATAAGTGATGTGACAATGCTATTCAAAACAGTTATAAGGAATGTGTTGGTTTTAAAATTTGCACATGCTCTTATTTAGTGTTAACAACATACATGGTATGTCGGCGTGGTTTTATTGTTCACTTTTTTATCTAATTAAAAAATTTTAACCTTTCCTCTGAGACCATCAACCATACTCAAAATGTTGAAACTGTTTGCAATATATATATTATAGAAAAATGGATATGCAGGGAGTCCATATGCTTATAATTATAGGAAAAAAACATGTATAGCTTTATAAAATTTAATCTAAATTATTACTCTATAGTAGTATAGAGTCATAAATGCTGTCTTAGAAATGTATCATTAAGTCTAATTTAAAAAGTTAATTAAAAACCTTTAAAAAATTTTTAATTATGCAAGTTGAAATAAAAGATTTAAAAGGTGAGAAGACTGTTTCTCAGTGAGGTGGGTAACTAAGGGGATTCCCTGAAATTCAACACTAGACTGTAAAAGATATGATAGAGACACAGAAAGTCAGACACTTCAAACATAATATAAGAAAGTATGTTATGGAGGTGACAGTGATGTTAGTGGCAGCAATGGCAGCAGCTACAGCTGCTAAGGAAAGGGGAGCAGAGGCAGAGAGAGAGGAAAGCACTGTGAAAAATCGGCTTGGAGGGAAACTGAAAAAAGAGAGAGAGGTTGGTCTTACTGAGCCCAAAAAGGAAGGGGAAGTTGTTGAGTGAAAAGCAACCCACATCACTCAGACCATGGGTGGATAGCCTGGCAGGAACCATATATAAGTGGCCACATGGCAGTGAGCAGAGGCAGGAGATCAATAATTCATAGCAGAAGTTGCCAGCCTTGCCCAGTACTCATCTATTGTGGGATCCAGGGTATGCCTGGAAAAATGGAACTAAACAGGTGAAGAGAGAGTTGTGCTAGCTTCAGAATACTGAAGACAGAGTTCTTCATAGCTGGCATCCTGTATGAGCTTTTAAGAAGATGCCAGTAACTGGTCATACAGGAGCTTCTGCTCCAGGTCTGATCCTACGTAATTCACATCCATCACAGTAAATGTGAGAACTCTGGAGGTTTGGACTATGCAACCTAAAAGTGGAATTTATGGGAAGCCCCTGAGACCCAGACATCTAGCAGGGATTGGCATTTCCCCAGCAACAGGGGGTATAGATCGAAGTTCAAATACCCACCAACAGAGTTTCAAAGGTCAGCCAAGACTAAATCCCAAGTACTAGAACTTCCAGTTTAGAACTCCGCACCCCCAAGGGAGTACATGGCTAGTCAACACCCCCATCTACTCCATCCAGCACTATGAGATGGGAAGCTGAGAGCTACTACACCCAGCTTTGGCTCCTGGCTACGTCGGCTGGCAGCTTGGTGAGAAACAGCCACACCCAGCCCTTTACACAAGGGTTACAGAGCCCAGAAATAAATACAAAGTATGGAACAACAACTGAAGCAATGAAAATCCATCTTTGCCAACAGTTTTGATCACCTCAGCAGAAACAAGCCCTTTATTTCTCACTAAGAATTTTTATCTTTTTTCCCTATCCCATTATTTTACTGTTTTAGATTTAAATTTAAATTTTTTATTTCATCTTATTTTTTTTATCCATTGCATGTGATTGTGTGGTGTGTGTGTGTGTGTGTGTGTGTGTGTGTGTGTGTGTGTGTTCTCACTGCATGGAGGGTTTAAAATTATATTCACATAATTTTACTTTCATTTTAATTGCTTTCTTCTTAATCTGTTTATTATTTAGCTGGGTTTGACTTTGGTGGGATAAAATTTTATGTGGGTTTGAGTTGTTCTGATCTTACATTCATTCATTTGTTCATGCCTAGGTTTTTGTTCCTCTTACTATCCTTTCTTCACTTTCTTCCCCAACTAATGACCAAATTTTCCTGTCACCTCTTCCTCTCTTTAATTATTTGATTACTTTAAGCTATTTTTTACTCCTTCTTTATTGCCATCATCTGCCACCTATCTCCTGCTTCTCCTCTGTTCACTTTTGAAGTATTTCAAATTTTCTTCTGCCTCCCTACACTATTTTTCTTCACTTAAGAAACTATAACTCCATTATCTGATAGAATTATATAGTTTATGTAATTCCTATCCCATTCATGTAGTTGAGATTTTTAATGCAGCCCAAACCCCTCATGAACATAGGGGTTAAGAGCTGCAGTACTGAGGGGGGATCCAAGATGGCAGACTAGAGGGAGGCTGCACTCCTTGTCGCTGGGACTCAGGATTTTTGAAAGCCAACAGAAGCAATTGTTCAATTTTCCATTGAGACTTTCCTTTTTTTAATCTTTATTTTTAAATTTCTATTTTTTTTTATTTTGAATCCCCCCTGCACACTTCTACCATTGTAATGGTTAATTTGACTTGATTGGATTAAGAGATACTGGTGATAAGAGGCTTATGGGTATGTCAATGAGGGTGTGTCTAGGAATGATTGGAAAGTGAGATAGTCAACTGAAATGGAGACCCTCCCTAAGTATGGTCAGCATAGTCCATTAGGATGATGGCTTGGATGAAATAAAAGTTGGAAGAACAAGAAAGCAGCAGCAGATGCAAGCTCATTCTTCTTAGATGCAATCGTCTGAGGATATCAGAGTCTTGCTTCTTCATTCTTCCAAAGTGGACTCTGCCAGCAAATCTCCAGAAGTCTTCGGCCTCATACTAGGGTAGCACAGTTGATCCCTCTTCTTCTGGGGCTTCAGCCTCTTGGACTGCATAGCTACTAGTTCTTCCAGCTTTCCAGCCTGCAGATGGTCATTGTGAACTATCTCACTACTGGTAGCATAAGCCAACCTGATAAATCCTCTGTTTATAAATATACTTTCTGTTGATTATACAACCATCCTTAAATCCAAATATTTTTCACACATCAATTTATTGAGGAATGGAATGTCTGAACAGTATATTACAGTTTTGTTATGGATTCTTATATTTTTACTTTTTAAAATCTGTTTATATTTTTTTATCTCACTTGTCTCCCTGGATTCTCTTTCTCACTTCTCTCATACTAACTGCCAACCTCTATTAATTCCTCCTCACTCTTACTATAAATTTTTCCTCTCTTCTCTCCTTTCCATAAATATCGAATTGTTCCCTTGTTTTCCATCATTTGAAATGGAAAGCCCTTTTACAAACTTACTATTTATATTGTAGACAGTAATTGAGCACATCATTTCTGTTTACTGCAGCAAAACTCTAGATACCTTAATAGGAGATATTTGATTTAAGGTTGTATATAGTTTACATTGGGAGCTGTACATATTGGTCTCTCTCTTAAAGGTGAGATACTTGAAACCTTCAAGGACACTATAAGACTACAGGATAGAAACTGTACTGCCTCTGATCCATACCACTAGATGGGAAGATACAAACAACATGAAAAAACAAGGGAACAAAGCACCTCAAACAAACCAAAATGTTCCAACAATAGAATCCATAGGCAACACAGTAGAAGAAATGTCAGAGAAGGAGTTTAGAAAATACATAGTCACACTCATCTTTGAAATAAAGAATGGTATTGGAGAGAAAATTCAGGAAGTGAAAGATAACTTCAATAAAGAGGCAGAGATCATAAAAAGGAATCAAGCAGATATCCTTGAAATGAAGGAAACAATAAATCAAATTAAAAATTCAATGGAAAGTATCACCAACAAACTTAGAAGACAGAACCTCAGGCAATGAAGTCAAATATATATACTCTTGAAAATAAAGTCAACCACAGAAAGTAAATGGTAAGAAACCCATGAACATCACTTCCAAGAAATATGGGAAAACATGCAAAGACTCAATTTAAGATTTATCAGAATAGATGAAGGTATGGAGATACAAACAAAGGAATGCACAATCTTTTTAATGCCATAATATTAGAAAATTTCCCAAAACTAAAGAATGAAATGGAAAGTCAACTACAATAGGCTTACAGGACCCCAAATGTACAAAATCACTGCAAACCCACACCAAGTCACATTATAATGAGAACGACTAATGTACAGAATAAGAATAGAATTTTAAAGGCTATGAGAGAAAAAAAAGTGATCTACATATGGGGGAAACCAATTCAGATTTCAGAACCCCAACCCTCAATGCCAGGAGGTCCTGAAATAACATATATCAAGCTCTGAAAGAAAATGAATGCCAACTGAGAATTTTATATCCAGGAAAATTAAGCTTCAGGTTTGAAGATGAAATAAAAACCTCCCATGATAAACAAAATTTAAAAGAATTCACAACTAGAAAGTCTGGACTATAGAACATTCTCGGCAAAATATTCCTTGAGGTGGAAAAAAAAAATGAAAAGCAAAGAGAGGAACTACACTAAAGGAAAGGTCAATCAAAGGAGAAACTCAGTTGAGCTAAAAACCCAAAATAAACCAAAATGACCAGGAATACAAAACATATCTCAATAATAACCCTGAATGTTAATGGCCTAAACTCACAAATCAAAACACATAAACTGGCAGATTGGATATTTAAAAAGATCCAACAATATGCTGTCTTCAAGAGACTCACCTCCTAGGAAAAGACATTCAGACTGAAGGTGAAAGGTTGGGAAAAAACATATTCACACAGATGGCATAAACAAGCAGGGGTTTCCATCCTCATATCAGATAAAGTGGACTCAAACCAAAGTTAACCAGAAGAGATAAAGAAGGACATTTCACTGCTTAAAGGAATCATACATCAACTAGACATAACAATCATAAATATTTATGCCCCAAACAAAGGAGCAACTACATACATCAAACAAACCCTTCTCAATTTCAAGAATCAAATAAACCACAACACAATAATACTGGGCAATTTTAACACACCTCTTTCACCACTGGATAGATCTTCCAAACAAAAACTAAACAAAGAAACTATAGAACTAAATAATACAATAAATGATATAGACTTAATGGACATAAATAGAGTATTTCATTCATTAGTGAGCAGATACACTTTCTTCTCAGCAGGGCATAGATCCTTCTCTAAAATAGACCATAGGTTATGCCACAAAGCAGTCCTCAGCAAATACAAAAAAATAGAAATACTACCTTGCAATCTATCAGATCATAATGGAATGAAACTAGAAATAAAAAAATAGAAGCTACTCCAACACCTGGAGACTAAATAGCATGCTATTAAATAATGAATGGATAGCAGAAGAAATCAGGGATGAAATAAAAAAAAATACGTACAGGTAAATGAGAACACCAATACAATATATAAAAATCTCTGGGACATCATGAAGGCAGTGCTAAGAGGAAAGTTCATTGCATTCAGCTTATATATTAAAAGAATAAAAAGTCAACAAATAAATGGCCTAACATTATACTTGAAAGTCCTAGAAAAACATCAAATCAACAATAAAAGTAGTAGAAGACAGAACATAATTAAAAGCAGAGCTCAAATCAATAAAATTAAAACAAAAGAAACAATTGAAAAAATTGACAAAATGAAAAATTGGTTCTTTGAAAAAATAAATAAAATTGATAAACCCTTAGCCACACTAATAAAGAGAAAGAAAAACTCAAATTACTAAAATTAATGATGAAAAAGGAAATATCACACCAAACACTATTGAAATTCAGAAGATAAATAGAGAATATTGTGAAAATTTATACTCAAATAAAATAGAAAATCTTAAAGACATCAACAAGTTTCTAGAGACATATTATCTACCCAAACTGAATCATGAGGACATACACAATTTAAACAGATCAATTTCAAGCAATGGAATAGAAGACACCATCAAAAGCCTACCAACCAAGAAAAGCCCAGGACCAGATGGATTCTCAAGAAAGCCCAGGACCAGGCTGAATTCTACAAGACCTTTAAAGAAGAATTAACACCAATACTCCTCAAATTATTACATGAAATAGAAAAGGAGGGAACTCTTCCAAACTCATTCTATGAGGCTAGTTTCACCCGGATACCAAAACCAGACAAAGACACATTAAGGAAAGAAAACTTCAGACCAATATCCCTAATGAACATAGACACAAAAATTCTCAATAAAATTCTGGAAAATTGCATTAAAAAAACACATTAAAAAGATAGTGCACCACAATCAAGTGGGGTTCATCCCAGGGATGTAAGGTTGTCAGTAAAACAGAGATCCTGCACCTAACAGAAGGAAAAATAGACCCAAATCTTCACCATGTCAGCCTAGGATCTGACTTTCTTAACAAGACTGCTAAAGCACAAGAAGTAAAACAAGAATGAATAAATGGAATAGATTCAAATTAAAAAGCTTTTTCTCAGCAATGAAAACAATAAAATGAGAAGAGAGCCTACAGATTGGGAGAAAATCTTCACCACATACCCCTCCAATAAAGCATTAATCTCTAGGATATATAAAGAACTCAAAAAGCTTAACACCAAAATAAATAAATAAATAAAACCAAAAAACAAATAACCCAATCAATAAATGGGCTAAGGAACTGAACAGATACTTCACAGAAGAAGAAATACAATCCATCAACAAACATATGAAAAATCTTTCATCATCTCTAGCAATTAGAGAAAATTAAAACTACTCTTAGGTTTCATCTCACTTATGTCATATTGGCAATTAACAAGAACAGCAGCAACAATAAATGTTAGCAAAGATGTGGGGGAAAAGGTGAACTCATATACTATTGGTGGGTTGCAAATTGGTGCAACCACTATGGAAAGAAGAGTGGAGAGTCCTCAGAAAACTTAGATTGAATTTTTAAAAAAAAAGAAAAAGAAAAAAAAAAGAGATTCCTCAGAACCACCATTTGACCCAGTTATCCACCCAAAGGACTTAAAATCAGCATACTACAGTGACACAGCCATATCAATGTTTATAGCAGCTCAATTTACAATGGTTAAACTATGGAACCAACATAGGTGCCCTTCAACAGATAAATGGATAAAGAAAATGTGATCTATATGCATAATGGAATATTACACAGTCTTAAAGAAAAATGAAATTATGGCATTTGCAGGTAAATGGATGGACCTAGAGAACACCATGGTAAGTGAAATAAGCCAATCTCCCAAACCCAAAGGCCAAATGTTTTTCCTGATAAACAATGCTGAACCATAGTGGAGGTGAGGGGTAGGAAACAATGAAGGAAATTTGGATTGTGCAGGGGAGAGTGAGGGGAGGGGTGGGGCAGTGGGGATAGGAAGGATGGTAGACTAAGACAGACATTATTACCCTATATACATGTATTATTACACTACTGATGTGACTCTGCATCATGTACAGCCAGAGGAATGAGAAGTTATGCTCCATTTGTGTACAATGTGTCAAAATGCATTCTACTGTAATGTATAACTAATTAGAACAAATAAAAATAAAAAATAAAGAGATTATTAATGTAGTGGACAGTGTAATAGACACCTGCTGTTTAATGTATGATGTAATTTATGCTTGCCTATTATTCATGATGGCATTAAATGCTGACCCTACAATTCCTATACAGGTGGTAATTAGTATTATAGAAGTGAAAGTAGACACAAGACATTTATTTTGAGCTACTCCCCCTTTCTCTAAGAGGGGCTGGAAAGTCATTGGCAAACTTCAAGTTCACAGAGCAGAGATCCTGCTGCTGAGCAATTCTTACAACTCAGTAAAGTAACAGAGAACTTCACTCCACAAATGAACTAGCCTCACTTAAGCCTCAACAATACTTCAACATATAGAATAGGCGAGAGAAAACCCCAAACCAACAACCAGGCCCCAAGTAAGAACAACTAGAGGGAGAACTCAGGTCTCACTGCTGGAAATCTACTCAAACATCAAAAATAGAAATTCCAGAACAAAAAAGGTAACTAAACACAACAGGGCACACATATAAAAAAGGAAGAGAAATCCATCTCAACTGATGTGCAAGTCCAAGATCCTTGAAAACATGAGGAGCTGGAGATCTGGAGGAGAGGCCCACTAGCCACTTGCAGCCTGGAGATCCGGAGGAGAGGCCCACCACATGTGGTCCAGAAGTCAGGAAGAGAGGCCTGTCTCAGGCCCAGAGATATGCAGTAAACCTTCCCGTGCTGGGGTTCCTTATTCACCAAAGTGTGGCTTCACAGCCCAACATCAGGGTACATATAGGCTTGAGGCTGCCACCACCACAAAACTGGGGTATCACTGCTTGTATCAAGGGACAATAATAAGGAATAAGATATCATCAAGGTCCCTGTGGGCCTCGCTACACCAAAGGTATCTCTACTAGGGGTGCTAATGGTTATCCTGTTGCTGAGGTAACAGGGAGCTTGCATGGTATTGCCTCTTTCTTGTATCTCCTACTAACAGCCAACTTCTTATGATTACCCTCTCACTTATCATGCAATCTAATACCTCCATATTCTAACATCCTACCTCATAAACATTTCAGGCCCCCCCTCTACCATTAGAAACTGTAAACCATTATGCAAACCCATTGACTATAAGGTAGAAGATAACCAAACTCATCATTTCTGATTATAGTGACAAAATAATAAATGTAAAAATAGAAGCTAACTGATACAGGGATGCACATTGGGTACATTGAGTGCTGTAATATTGATCTCTCCCTTAAAAGTGAGGTATCCGTAACCTTTATAGACACCATAAGACAATAGGGCAGAAGCTGTCATACCTCAGCTCTGCAAGAGAGGAAGACTCATAGACATTATGAAAAAACAAAGGAGGAAAGTGCCCCAAACAAACCAAAATACTACAACAATAGGATCCATATATAGCAAAGCAGGTGAAATATAAGAGAAGGAGTTCAAAATATACATAACTAAAATGATTTGGGAATTAATTTAAGTGAGCAGATACAGACAAAAATTGACCACTCCAACAGAGATAAGGGAGAAAATACAAGTTGCAAGATTACTTCAAGAAAGAGATACAGATACTAAAAACAAAACAAACAAACAAACAAAAAAATAGAAATCCTCAAAATGAAAGAAACAATAAGCCAATTAAAAAACTCAATATCAACAACAGACTAAATCACTTGGAAGTCATGACCTCAGACAATGAAAATAAAATATATAAGCTTGAAAATAAAGTAGACCTCACAGTGAAGATAGTAAGAAACCATGAACAGAATATCCAAGAATTATGAGATACCATCAGACCAAGTTTAAGATTTATTGGGATAGAGGAAGGTTCAGAGATTCAAACCAAAGGAAAGCATAATCTCTTCAATGAAATAATAGCAAAAAAATTTCCAAGCATAAAGAATGAACCAGAAAATCAAATACAAGAGGCCTATAGAATGCCAAATGTACAAAATTACAACAGATCTACATCAAGACACATTATAATGAAAATTCACGACATACAGAATAAGGATATAATTTTAAAGGCCACAAGAGAAAAAAAAATCAGATTTCCTATAAGGGAAGACCAATTCGGATCTCAGCAGATTTTTCAACCCAGACTGTCAAAGCTAGGAGATCCTGGAACAACATATACCAAGCTCTAAAAGATAATGGATGCCAACCAAGAATCTTATATCCAGAAAAATTAAGCTTCAAATTTGATGATGAAATAAAAACCTTCCATGATAAACAAATTCAAGAAAGCCTGCACTTCAGAACATTCTTGGAAAAATATCCCACAAGGAGGAAATAAAAAACAACAATGAAATTCTGCAAAGGGAAGAACTACAATAAAGGAAAAGCCAACCAAAGAAGAAACCAAGTCAAGCTAAATAGAAATAAACAAAAATGACCTGTAATAAAATTCATGTCTCTTTCAACTCTTTTTTTTAAAGAGAGACAGAGAGTCTGAGAGAGAGAGAGAGAGAGAGAGAGAGAGAGAGAGAGAGAGAGAGAATTTTAATATTTATTTTTTAGTTTTTCGGCGGACACAACATCTTTGTTTGTATGTGGTGCTGAGGATTGAACCCGGGCCGCACGCATGCCAGGGGAGCGCACTACCGCTTGAGCCACATCCCCAGCCCCTCAACTCTTTTTGATAAATTTTTACACATGAAAAATTTAACTACAATATCATCTGATTTTTCAGGTTTTTGTTTATTTCATATTTTTTTTTGTTTTACATTTCTCTTCACAAAGTTATACAAATATGTTCTTTAAAAGTTTTAGCATTTTATATGTTATATTTTAATATATAATCAATCTGGTATGTGTATATACATTGCCTATGGTATGAGATGAGGTATATTTTATCTTTAAATTATTTCTTATAATATAAAATCCATTATTTAAGATTCAAGGATGAAAAAGATCAATCAGAGTAATAATTGTTTAATAAGGTAATTATAAAGTAAGGGCAAGGTTGAGAGTAACTAACAAATTTTGTGAAGCACCTTTCCTTCCGTAAACTTGGAGAGGTAAGAGGTGAAATAACAGAGAGCCATTATGAAAAACTTGTAGGAGAAGGTGACCTAACTGAAGTTATTCCCACCAAAAGCATGTAGAAACCAACTCACGGTCTAATAGAGTCTTATAGGAAGGATTAAAACACCTTACTCTACTCTTATATATTCTAAGTTCATCTCTTTGGTGTCCCTTTCTGATGGAACTCAACAGGAAACCACATAACAAGGGGACTTATCATGCAGCCTACAGCTTAAGTCTCACCAAAAGGTGAAAGATGGAGAAAGGAGCCAATATGGCAGCCATTGGTTACATAAGGCCACCGAGTATTTGCAATGTGTCTAGCCTGAATTGAGGTGTGCTGTGTGTTAAATAGACATTAGATTCCAAAGAATTATTAGCACAAAGAAATAAACATGAAATATCTTACTAACAATTATTCTCTTTGCAAATTATGTTGGTAATCATTGGGTTAAATGAAAATATATTAAAATTAATTTCTCTATTTGTTTAAAAAAAAGAAGTAAAGGAGAACAAGGTAACATTCTGTATCTTGATGGTAGTACTATATATTCATATATATGTCATCATTTTTTATATTTATGTTATCAAAATTCATATAACTATAAAGCTGAATGGGGTAAATTGTACCATATATAAACTATATCTCAACAAACATGACTTTAAAAATAAATTTAGTTCATGAAGTATTTTAACAGTATTGGGCACATACTAACCACCTGATAAATAATGGCTATTATTATTCATTGAAACAACCAGCATCAAGCTGTTTCATAGTGTGGTAGGGAGGGGGAACATGGGAGTAATAGACCAACTTTAGATAGGGAAAAGGGGTGGGAATGGAAAGGAGGGGACATGGGGTTAGAAAGGATGGTGGAATGTGATGGACATGATTATCCAAAGTACATGTATAAAGATACAAATGGTGTGAGTATACTTTGTATTCAATCAAATATGAAAACTTGTGCTCTATATATTGTAATATGAATTGCAATACATTTTGTTGTCATATATAACAAACCAGAATAAAAAAAGAAAAAGAAAATGTGAGGAAACAGGCAAACAAATCTCCCTGAAAAATTCACAGTTTCCATCAAAAGAACCCACAAGTATGAAAGTGGAAGAAATTCCAGAGAAAGACTAAAAACTGATTATTAAAATGTTCAATGAACTTAAAGAAGATATAAATAATTAGTTGATAAAGCAAATATAGGCTGGGTGTGGGTGGTGCAAGCCTATAATCCTGGAAACGTGGGAAGCTGAGGAAGGAGGATCGCCGTGTTTCAGGCCATCTATATAATCTAATTTGTGGAGATGCTTCAAGTGAATTTTAAATTTGAGCTATTGTGACTTCATGCCCAAGAGTTCTGATTTCTTTTTTTTTAATCTTTCTTTTTTTATATTTATGTGGTGCTGAGGATCAAACCCAGTGCCTCACGCATGGTAGGCAAGAGCTCTACCTCTGAACCACAACCCTAGCCCCTGCTTTCTTTTTAATATCTTTATTTCTTTATTGAAATGGTCTCTCATTTCCTGTATTTGCTTTTGTTGTTGTTGTTGTTATTTTATTCAAAGAAAGCCTCATTTTGAAATGTTTTCTCTTCAAGAAATGAAGGTGGTAGAGGAGATTCCTCTAGTCTCAATAAGTTGTCATACTGCCTCCAAAACGTATCAATTAAAAAGCCAAAAAATAAGATGTTGCATTTCTTCCAAAACAACTTAAAATATATTAAACTTTTCTAAGAAATAATTTGTTGGAATGAGGTGTCTGGATTAAACAGGTATATGCCACTGAAGGAGAATACTTTTTTCTTTTAAATTTATAGTCACAAATGAACAAAATGCCTTCATTTTATTTGTTTATTTTATGTGATGCTAAGGATTGAACCCAGTGCCTCACACATGCTAGGCAAGCACTCTACCACTGACTCCCAGCCCAAGCCCCTGGAGAACAGTATTTCTAAGGTGCTACTTTTTGCTTAGGGTACTTGAAACTGACTTTTAAACACATGGAGATTGAATAATACTCTTTTATATAATAGTTTTTAATAATACTCTCATAGAAAAAATGAGAGAAGAAATTCTTAGAAACAAATGAGAACAGAGATACAATGTACGAAGAAAATTCTAAGAAGAAAATCGATAGCACTGAGTGCCTACATTAAAAGAAAATAGAGGGGCTGGGGATGTGGCTCAAGCAGTAGCTCGCTCACCTGGCATGTGCGGGGAGCTGGGTTTGATCCTCAGCACCACATAAAAAATAAAAAGATGTTGTGTTCACTGAAAACTAAAAAAGTAAATATTAAAAAAATTCTCTCTCTCTCTCTTAAAAAATAATAGTAAGAAGAAAATAAAAAGATTCCAAATGAATAATCTAATACTCTACCTCAGGCCTTAGGAAACAAAAACCAAACTAATTCCAAAATCAGTAGAAGACAGTGAATAATTAAGATCAGAGACAAAATTAATGAAATTGGGAATTCAAAAAAATAAAAAGGATCAATAAAACAAAGAGTTGTTTCTTTGAAAAGAATAAACAAAATTAGAGATGAAAAAAGAGATATTACAAACATTTTTGAAATCCAGAATATCATTTTGGAAATTTATACATCAATAAACTAGAAAATCTAGAAGACATTGACAAATTCCTAGACACATATGATTTGTCCAAATTGAACCAGGAAGATAGAGAAAAAATAAATAGAACAATATCAAGTAATAAAACTGAAACAGCAATTAAAAGCCTTCTAACAAACAAAGGCCCAGGACCAGAAGGATTTTCAGCTGAGTTCTACCAAATCTTTAAAGAAGAACTCATTCCAGTCTTTATCAAATTATTCCATGAAATTGAAAGGGAGGGAACATTCCCAAATATATTCTATGAAGCCAGTATAACCCTGTTACAAAAACCAAAGACACATCAAAGAAAGAAAACTATAGACCAGTATCTCTCATGAACATAGCTGGAAAAATTCTACCACATTAAAAAATACATCAAGAAGATAATACAGCATGATCAAGTGTGTTGCAGCCCAAGGATACAAGGTTGTTTCAACATATGCAAATCAATAAATGTAATGCACCATATACACAGAATTAAGGACAAGAATCATATGATCATCTCAATAGATGCAGAAAAGGCCTTTTATAAAATCTAGCACCCATTTGTGTTAAAATATGCTTGAGAAAATAGGAACAGAAGGAATTTACCTAAACATAATAAAGGCTATATGTAACAAACCCAAAGCCAACATCATACTGGAGAAAAACTGAAAGCATTTCCTCTGAAATCACAAACAAGACAAGGGTGTCCACTCTTACCACTACTATTCAATATAGTTTGTGAAACTCTTCCCAGCACAATCAGAATACAAATAGGAAAAGAAGAAGAATTATATCTGTTTGCTGAAGACATGGTCCTATATCTACAAGATCCCAAAAACTTCACCGGAAGACTTCTAGAGTTAATGAATAAATTCAGCAAAGTATATGAGGTCAAATTCATAAATAAATAGCTTTCCTATACTCCAACAGCAATTATGCTGAGAAAGACATCAGGAAAACTATCCCATTCACAGTAACCTAAAAAAAAATTAAAAAATTAAAAAAAAAGCTTGGGAAATTATAGAACATTGAAGAAAAAAATTAAAGAATACCTTATGATGGATCGAAAGACCTCTCATGTTCTTGGATAGAATTAATATTGTCAAAATGGACATATTGCCAAAAGTGCTATGCAGATTCAATGCAATCCTATCAAAATACCAATGAAATTCTTTTTAAAACTAGAAAAAAAAACCAGTTAGAAAATCCATTAAGAAGAATAAATGACCCAGAATAGCCAAAGCAATCCTGAACAAGAAGAGCAAGGCTGGAGGCATCACAATACCTAATCTCAAATTATACTATAGAGATATAATGTCAAAAATAGCATGGTATTGGTATCAAAACAGACATGAAGATCAATGGACTAGAATGGAAGACAAAGAGGCAAACCTTTATATACTTACAGTCATCTGATACTTGATGTAGGTGCCAAAATAATATGTTGGAGAAAAGACAGATGGTTCTAGGAAAACTGGTTATCTATATTAAAATAATGAAATTTGATCTCTCTCTCACCTTGAGCAAAAGTCAAATCAAATTGGATCAAAGACAGGAATTAGACCAAAAACTTTACAAGTGCTAGAAGAAACCATAAGGGACAAAATATTGATGCTGGCACTAACTTACTTAGCAAGACACCTAAAGCTCAAGGAGTTTGCCAGCTACTCCTCTGATAGAAGATTAATATCCAAAATATATATTTTAAAAAACTCAAAAAGCTTAATATAAAAAACTCAAATAACCCAATCAGCAAGTGGGCAAAATAACTAAACAGACATTTCTCAAAAGAAGAAACATAATGGTCAACAAATAAATGAAAAAATGTTCAACATGTCTAGCAATCAGGGAAATGCAAATTAAAATTTCACTAAGATTTTACCTTATGCCAGTCAGAAAGACAATTATCAAATTTATTATTATACAAATAATAATAAATGCTGGTGAGGATATAGGGAAAGGTACACTCATACATTGTTGTTGAGACCAAAAATTAGTACTACCACTCTGGAAAGCAGTGTGAAGATTCCTTAGAAAACTAGGAATGGAGCCACCATTTCGACTCAGCTATCCCACTCTTTGGTATTTATCCCAAGGAACTAAAATTAGCATACTATAGGGCTGCATCATATCAATGTTTATAGAAACACAGTTCACAATAGCCAAATTATGAAACCAGCCTAGATGCCCATCACTAGATGAGTGGATCAAGAAAACAACACACACACACACATACACACACACACACACACACACACACACACACACACACACACCATGGAGTTTTACTCAGCCATAAAGAACAAAATAATGGCATTTGATAAACAGATAGAACTAAAGAACAATGTGCTAAGTGAAATAAGCCAGAATCAGACAATCAAGGGTCAAGTATTTTCTCTCATATATAGAAGGAAGAACAAAATAAGGGAAAGAAGGTGGGATCTGGATATCATAAAGATATTGGAAAGATCAGTGAGTGCAGGAGGAGGGATGAGAAAGGGAAGGAAATGTGGAATGAATTTGACAAAAAGTATGCTATGTTTATACATACATACACCGCAGTGAATTCCACCTTTATGTGCCCATAAAGCACCAATCAAAAACAAACAAATAAATGAATGAAAGAAAGACCAGTAGAGTAGAGGAAGGAGAATAGGAAGAGGGAGGAGGAGAGTGATGGGGAACACCAGGGATTGAAATGAAGTAAATAAAATTCCATGCATTTATGATTTTGTCAAAATGAACCCAACTGGACTGGGGATGTGGCTCAAGTGGTAGCGCGCTCACCTGGCATGCACGGGGCGCTGGGTTTGATCCTCAGCACCACATAAAAATGAAATAAAGATGTTGTATCCACCAAAAGTTAAAAAAAATTAAAAAAGTCTCTCTCTCTCTTAAAAAAAAAAGAACACAACTGTTACATATACTTATAATGCACTAATTAAAAAAATCTTTTCCCTTCATACTAGCAGTTATTTTTGTGTGTGAAAACTGAAAATACAGTAATTTATAATATGATCACAGTTATCACTATCATAGCACATATCCTCACAGACTAAGATACATTGATATAAAAGTGGAAATCAGGCTGCATATGCAAATTTGTATAACTGCTACTGGCTTTTATCTCACTTACCATTTATAACAAACATATACCCACTACCACTCCTGTGGCACATTTCTAATGTTTCTTGATTTATATAGCATGTGGATACAACAAAAGCTTATTGGAAGCAATCTATATCTTTTTTTACTGTTAAAATATCATTTAAAGACTTTTACATATATCCTTGATCATTTCCTTAAATAGTTAGAATTAAACTTATGAGGCATAACCTCTTCTCTTCCTTTCCATCTGAAACATATAATTGTTTAGATGAGCTTCTTTGACCAAGGAAATGGAGAGAGACAATGTCTTGGAAGGTTATGCACTGTATGAGGTTTGCAAAATTTGCATAAACTAGATGAATGAATTGATCAATCAATTGTTCAGAAAATTCTCTTACTTAAGAAAGGCATTTCATGACAAATGCTCTGAAAGAGAAACTAGGAAAACTACTCCATTTACAATTGCCTCAAAAAAAAATCAATCTAACAAAAGAGATGAAAGACCTCTACAGTGAAAACTACAGAACACTAAAGGAAGAAATTGAAGAAGACCTTAGGATATGGAAAGCTCTCCCATGCTCTCTGATAGGCAGAATTAACATTGTCAAAATGGCCATACTACCAAAAGCATTATACAGATTCAATGAAATTCCTATTAAAATCCCAATGTCATTCCTAATAGAAAGAGAAAAAGAAATCATGAAATTAATTTGAAAAAATGAGACCCAGAATAGCCAAAGCAATCTTTATCAAGAAGAGTGAAGCAGGAGGCATCATAATACTTATACTATAGAGCAATAGTAACAAAAAAGGCATGATATTGGCACCAAAATAGACTTGTAGACCAATGGTACAGAATAGAGGACACAGGGGGCTGTGGTTGTGGATCAGCGGTAGAGCATTCACCTAGCATGTGCAGGGCACTGGGTTCAATGCTGAGCACCACATAAAAAATAAAATAAAAGTATTGTATCCAACTACAACTAAAACAAAATATTAAAAAAAAGAATAGAAGACACAGAGACAAACCCACGTAAATATAGTTATCTCATACTAGACAAAGGTGCCAAAGACATATATTGGAGAAAAAATAGCCTCTTCGACAAATAGTGCTGGGAGAACTGGAAATCCATATGCAACAAAATGAAATTAAGCCCCTATCACTCCCCATGCACAAAATTCGATTCAAAGTGTATCAAGGACCTAGAAATTAGACCAGAGAGCCTGTGTTAAACAGAAGAAAAAGTAGGCCCTAATCTTCATCATGTCGATTTAGGCCCCAACTTCCTTAACAAGATTCCTATAGCGCAAGAAATAAAATCAAGAATAAATAAATGGGATGGATTCAAACTGAAAAGCTTCTTCTCAGCAAAAGAAACAATCAGGTAGGTGAAGAGAGAGCCTACAGAATGGGAGCAAATTTTTACCACACTCATATCAGATAGAGCACTAATCTCTAGGATATATAAAAAACTCAAAAAACTTAATATCAAAAAAACCCCACAAATAAGTCAATCAATAAATGGGCCAAAGAACTGAACAGACACTTCTCAGAAGGTGATATATAATTAATCAACTAATATATGAGGAAATGTTCAACATCTCTAGCAATTAGAAAAATGCAAATTAAAACTACTCTTAAGATTTCATCCCACTCCAGTCAGAATGGCAGCTATTAAGAATACAAACAACAATAAGTGTTGGTGAGGATGTTGGGGAAAAGGCACACTTATACATTGCTGGTGGGACTGCAAATTGGTGCAACCAATCTGGCAAGTAGTATGGAGATTCCTTGGAAAACTTGGAATGAAACCACCATTTGACCCAGCTATCCTACTCCTCTATTTATCCAAAGGACTAAAAAACAGCATGCTACAGTGACACAGCCACATCAATGTTTATAGCAGCACAATATACAATAACCAAATTGTGGTACCAACCTAGATGCCTTTCCATGGATAATTGGATAAACTATGGTATATATACACAAATATATATTACTAAATAAATAAATATTATTAAATAATATTTATTTTAGTAAATAAATATTACTCAGCATTAAAAGAGAATAAAATTGTGGCATTTGCAGGTAAATGGATGGAATTAGAGAATATCATGCTAAGTAAGCCAATCTCAAAAAAACAAAGGCTGAATATTTTCTCTTATATGTGGATGCTGATCCACAATGGGGGTAAGGGGAGAGCATGAGAGGAATGGAGGAACTTTAGATAGGGCAAAGGGGAAGGAAGGGAAGGAGGGGAAGGGAGGGGACCTGGGGGTAGGAAAGATGGTGGAATGAGATAGACATCATTATCCTAAGTACACGTATCAAGACACAAATGGTTTGACTCTACTTTGTGTACAACCAGAGACAAGAAAAATTGTGCTCCATATGTGTACTATGAAATGAAGTGCATTCTGATATCATGCATAACAAATTAGAATAAATAAATAAGTTTTTTTAAAAACGAAAGGCATTTCAAATACATTCCAGCAAAATGCAATAAACAAAAACTGCTGGGTCTATAAGAGAACAAACTAGTAAGCCCATTAAATACACTCTGTGAAAACACAACAGGGTGCATCCACGAGGTCTCACAAACCACAACATTATGTGTACTTCTGAACAACCCGAAACCACCCAAATGTCCTTCAATAAAGGAATGGTCAGGCAAACTAAGGTACAGACACACTATGGGAGAGCATATAGCAGTAAAGGATAATGTATTTCATCTTCTGAAATAAAAGTGAAGAGACATCCAAAAAGCAAGAAAAACAAGTTACAGTGTAATTTTTTTTAAAGAAGTAGTTAGACACAAAACCTTTATTTTATTTATTTATTTTTATGTGGTGCTGAGGATTGAACCCAGGGCCTCGCATGTGCTAGACGAGAGCCCTACCACTGAATCACAACCCCAGTCCTACGATATAATTTTTAAAATCTACTTTTTAAAAATATTCAAAATGATGCCCTAGATTTTCAGAGACAATAGGTATATGTATAAAAGAAGAAAATAAAAATGAGGGAGGTTGTACAAGCACACACTTTGAAGCCAAGATATTGTCCCCTTGGAAGCATTGAAAAGATGACCAGGACTGGAGGGTGAAGGATTAAGGAAGGGAATTAGCCTTTTTTTTTTTTTTCTAAAATGTGTTAAGGAGAGTATTTGCAGACATTATCTGTGTAAATAAAATGCTGGTTTGTGTGGGTTATTTCATTTATGCAGTGTGCGAAAGTGGGTGAGGCAGAGCATTAAATGTGGCTTCAGGGAAAGTCCGGGGCAGGATGGTACCTCCCAGGCCAGGTAAGGAGACCACACCACAGAAGAATGACATCATCATATTTGTTTTTAAAACAAAATATTAGAGCCTAAGTCCTTAAGAACTTAAAATAACTAAAATCTTACTCCCGCCCCCCACCCTGCCAAATAGCAAAAACTTTCATACATCTCTCAAAGAAACCAAAAAATCTAGTAGACTAAATAGAACGACGGCCATAGAGGATTTGAGTGGCACAGTTGATCAGTGCTAACAACGCTCTTTTACTCTCGGGACTCACCACATCTTCCTTTTCAAACACGTGAACTGATCACAAAATATTGACCACAAAATCACCATAGATTTCCAGAGCTTAGAAATAATACAACCCATAGTCTGTGACTCCAAAGCACTGGAGTTAGACATTAGCAATGACGAATAGCCCCAAATGAACACTACTGAAAGGACTATCCACCTTAACATGGCTTTTTCAACACACGGTGATTAGAACAAGGGGGCAAACTTCTCAAAACAAACCCAAATGGATACTAACTGAACTCCTTACATCAAAACAAATCGCAGATGGATCAAAGATTTGAAACTTTAAAAGAAAAACAAGATAATTTTTAAAATGATTTTGCTGATGAAAAACTTTTGCAAATATAACAGAGAGACTAAAAACTACTTAAGATTGATTTTGTCCTTAAACAATAAGTAAAATATTTTGAAAAAGTAACCCAAATAAAATTTAAAAGTAAACTTTGCAGTAGGGAAAAAAACAGCAACATACATGATTTTTATGGGGGGGGGCTAATTTTCTTAAGTTTCCTGTAAGTCGTTTTTTTTTTTTTTTTTTTTAAACGAAAGAGGCCATTAACCACAATACACAAGCAAGTTAAGGATCACAAGACGACAGTTCACAGAAAAGTACCGGTAACTTTCAATTTTAAGACAAACAGATTTTAAGCCTTTGAAAAGATGTTCAATTTCTTTTCTGTTTTTGAGATGGGGCCTAGCTATGGTGCCCAGGATGGCCTCAAACTCAGGATCTGCAGCTTTAGCCTCTCAAGAAGCTGGGATAATAGGCATAAAAAAAAATCTTGCCCGGCTAAAATGCTCAAGTTCATTTACAATAAAATATATATATATTGAAATTATTACAATAGGCCATTTTGGCAAAGTACAAAAATTACAATACACAGTGTTGAGATGGTGGAAATAAAAACACGTAGGTATAATGTGTTGTTGTTTTTCCAGTACTAGGGATTGAGGCCACTGGCCAATGAGTACCACTGAATTATGTCCCCAGCCTTTTTAAGTCTAAATTTTGAGACTTCTTGACTCAGCCTCCGGAGTCACTGGAAATGATAGGCACACACCATGATGCCTAGTAGGTAGTATAATTTGGCCTTCTCTGTTGAAATATAAAATGAACCTGGAACCTACAATTTCAGGATTCCGATTTAATTTCCTACATCCACTTAAATATAAGTGTAATAAAAAGCAGTACACTTACATTGCAATATTAGTTGAAATAATAACTGGCCAAAAACAACTATTTATCTGCATAAGAAGGGTTAAGTATGCTAGCATACACAAGGGAACTCGATTCAGCTATTAGACAAGATGGGAAGATAGGTTGTATATTTGTTGATCTACATAATGAATTAATTTGTATATTCACAGATGATGGGTCTATTTGTGTATTCCCAGATCTCTGACTCACACAGGAGTCAGTGGTACCTGAGGAAAGCAGAGCTGTGGACCTGCATATGTATGTGGGGAGAGTGGGGGCGAAGTGAAAGTAAAAATTTTTGAAGTGCTTTTTGAAAATTCTTTGCCCCTTTGCACCATTTTACCAACTGCAATTTTGACCAGGTGCCTGCATTATGTGTTCTAAATGTACTTACACTTAAAATCTCTGAAAGACCTATTTTCATTTATATGCTAGAAGATATAAACTATGTCCAGTTCTGTTTGATAGCATTAAATCAACTGTTCTTAAATTTTTAAATCAATTTTAACCTCTGTTAAAGTCCAAAGACAAATACCTAATAATACCTATATTTCTAGAATTATTTTAGGAATGCAGATCACATTCAAGGGATAATGCAGGCTTTCTCAACAGAGAGATACCTTTGGAATAAAGCAAGAAATACTCAATCAAGAGATAATGAGGGGCTGGGGATGTGGCTCAAGCGGTAGCACGCTCGCCTGGCATGCGTGCGGCCCGGGTTCGATTCTCAGCACCACATACCAACAAAGATGTTGTGTCCGCCGAGAACTAAAAAATAAATATTAAAAAATTTCTCTCTCTCTCTCTCTCTCTCTCTCTCTCTCTTACTCTCTCTTAAAAAAAAAAGAGAGAGAGAGAATGAGGACCATCTCAAGAATGAGAAGCAACCAACCTAATATTTCACTCCTTTTCCTACCAAATATTTTATTCATATACATTTTCCATTATGTTTGAACACAACACATTTCTGCTGTATAAGCAGGTTTTGTCACTAATAATATTTCAGGAATATTGTGATATCTTTATTTTTTTCTTCTACAACGTGAATTTCAAATTCATAAAGCACTTAATGTATGGATGGACTATGATTTACATAACCAGCCTCTTGTTACATTTAAAATGATTTTAAGATGCAAATCTCTGAATACATCTCTAATTATTTTCTTAGAATAATTTCCTGGAAGTAATATTATCAGATCAAAAAGGAGTGAACCTTTTTAAGATTCTTATTACATATTCAACAGCATTTTCTGACATCATACAATATAATAATAATAATAATATGTTCCAAGGCTGCAGTGACATGATGTGTGTGTTTTGACACTTGTCTCCTGTGGCCATCTTAGCTCACTCATCTCATTACCTTTGCAATAATATGGCAATGCTTTTTAAGCGGATTTTCTATCAAATCATAAATGACATTTAGCAGGGAAAATGCCTAGGAGGATTAGATATATTTAAATATTTAGATATACTCCATGTATGTATGGTATGTCAAAATACCTTCTACTGTCGTGTATAACTATTTAGAACAAGAAAAAGGGGGGGATAAATAAATTTTTTTTTTAATCTCAAGATTTTTAAAAAATCTTTACAGCAGTTGCTATAAAGCTTCAGATTTTATTCTAAAATGTTACAAGTGAAAGGCAGTGAGGGAATTCAATGAAGAAAGGCTAATAATCATAATATTTTAATGGCTAAAATTACAAAACAAAAAAAAAATCTTAAAAGTTAAAAATAACCAAACCTACAAAAGCAGGAGAATTTAATAGATGCACTCTAGCAAAGAGCAGGTCTGAGCCTAAGGAGCCAGGGCTAGAAGCTGAATCAAACCCTCAGGCTTTCGTTCCAGAGTCTGGACTCTGCCACTGCCTTACAGTCACAATGAGGATGAGGTCTGCTAATCTCATTGAATAACCGAGCAGCATTCCAGCTCCTTAGTGATTTGGACAACTACCTCAAAGTGCCGGGGCAGAAGGCAAAACTCACATGACAGAAGTCTGTCTGTCATTCAAAGCTTGAGAATCTCTGAAAGACCTTCTCAGGGCCAAACTCTAAAGGGATACTACTGCTACTGTTTCCAGTTCTGGGTGACCCCGAAGACCATGAGCTCCCTAGAACCTAACAAACTTCCCCTCTGCACACAAACATACCGACACCAGGGCCCTGAGCCTAGGGTACTAATGAACCAGTAAAGGCAGTCCACCCTCAACAAAATGTATAACTAACCCTGTCATTTGTAAACCAAATGCAATTTATAACTTCGCCTGTAAAATGCTTAATCCTTCAAAAGTACACATTGGATTTTTTAAATCTGTGCTCCCTCTTCTATCATTTTTCTGGGCTGGTTCGTTTTTGTTAATTTCTTAAAAAGGGTTGAACTGCTAAAAGTGTGTGTGTATGTGTGTGTATTGGTGGGTGGGGAACCGTAGCGACCAAATCAGTTCAGATTTAAATTTCAATGTTGGTTTCTTTTCTTTGGCGAGTTTGGCCGGGATAAGGATGAGGCCTACTATAGACAGCTGTACCCAAGTACAAGAACTTTTCAGAAACCCCTAGGACTGCACCAACCTAAGCTGGAAGGGCCTGGGGATCTGGATACTGTGTGGGGCCCTCAGCAAATCCCACAACTCTCATGGCTTCCCCATCAACACTCAATACACGGACCGCCTCCAGGGCCACATGGCCTCCAGATCCCACATTCGGCAGCCCCAGAAAGCTCTAGAATGAAAGACCTTCCTCCCCGAAGCCTAGCCAACCTTACCAGAGGCAAATCCTGGGTCCCTCACAACAGCAGCACCTTCCTCGCAGGTCTCTTCTATGACTGTCTGTGCATCTAAGACGGGAGGCAAAAGCGAATCAAAACCTGAAGGGGCAGAACCTTTTATACTTCCTGCTTGCTGAGTCACAAACACTATAGGAAGAGGGCTGGCTCTGAGCAGCTTGAGTGGCACTGTCTACTTCTCCAGCTGAAAAAAGCAGGCTGGGGTGTATGGAGCACAGCTAGACAGGAATCCTGGACACCTAACTTTGGTCTGGCTGCGACTTTGGATGAGTCATTTAACTTCCTGACCCCATTTCCTCCCTCCACATGAACAATTTAGACCAAATGATAACCAAGAACACTTTCTCTTCATGTTTTAGAATCTTAAAGATTTTTCTGTGCCAACCAACATGACTTTAATTTTTTCATTCAATAAATATTTCATGAATTCGTTCCAGCACCAGAGAAGGAGTAATGATATCTAGAATATTCCAAAACTGCCTACAAATCAACAAGAAAAGGGAATTCTGTAGTGGGACAACAGGTATGAACATGGAATTCCTGGTTGCAGACACTCAGCGAAAGTGTAGGAAGACATGCTTAAATACATTGGCAGCCTGCAAAATGCATTTGTCCCTGTTGGTTGGCAAAGGTTTTCAAGTTGGATCAGGCCAGGGATTGGTGGGTAGGTGGGGCTGTGGAAGGTTTAGGGCTTGGTCTGATAGGCATCACATCCCCACCAGCAACTCCTCTGCCATGAACCAACTATGTTCTCATATTGTCCTAAGTATTTGTGAGAGCTGGAAATGTGAATCTGATTTTTATGCATTGTATACGTGCACCCAGTTACCACACCATACCCCAAAAAGGTGTTCAAATATTTGTGTCAATCTAAAAAAAATAAAAAGACTTGGCATCGTGTAACAACAAGCACTAGTTTGAAATTGGTACCCGCAAAGTCCATAGAACCGGAAGAGCAGGGTACTGTATTCAAATATTATGTGTCAATTTAAAAAAATAAAAAGACTTGGCGTCATGTAACAATAAGCACCAGTGTGAAATTGGTACCTGCAAAGTCGATAGAACCGGAAGAAAAAAAAAAAGAAAAAATAAGAAATGAAATGAGCAAACTAAAACATGTGAAGATAATTGTGAACACTTAGAGTACCTGAGTAGTGCCTGTCAGTATTATTAGTGGTTGTTGTTTGACAGGCCTTCTCTCCTTCAAGTTTTACAATGCTCTTGGGATGTATTATTTAATTTAATGATGAGCAAACAGAAGTACAGAGAAATTACTTGCCCAAGGCCACGAGTTTTAAAAGTAGCATACATATCCCCAAACACAGTGTGAAATTGGTACCCGCAAAGTCGATAGAACCGGAAGAAAAAAAAAAAAAGAAAAAGTAAGAAATGAAATGAGCAAACTAAAATATGTGAAGATAATTGTGAACACTTAGAGTACCTGAGTAGTGCCTGTCAGTATTATTAGTGGTTGTTGTTTGACAGGCCTTCTCTCCTTCAAGTTTTACAATGCTCTTGGGATGTATTATTTAATTTAATGATGAGCAAACAGAAGTACAGAGAAATTACTTGCCCAAGGCCACGAGTTTTAAAAGTAGCATACATATCCCCAAACACAGTGTGAAATTGGTACCCGCAAAGTCGATAGAACCGGAAGAAAAAAAAAAAAAGAAAAAGTAAGAAATGAAATGAGCAAACTAAAACATGTGAAGATAATTGTGAACACTTAGAGTACCTGAGTAGTGCCTGTCAGTATTATTAGTGGTTGTTGTTTGACAGGCCTTCTCTCCTTCAAGTTTTACAATGCTCTTGGGATGTATTATTTAATTTAATGATGAGCAAACAGAAGTACAGAGAAATTACTTGCCCAAGGCCACGAGTTTTAAAAATAGCATACACATCCCCAAACATACTTTGATATAGATTAATTCAGGGACTCATGAAAAGCATTAGAGAGCTGTCCTAGAAGATCAAGAGGGTGAGAAGGAAGGAGAGGGCTGTGGGTGTCAAACAGGAGGACTCCAGGCATCTCCAGCCCACAGAATGATTAACTCAGATCCAAACAAAAGAGAAAACAAACATGAGTCCATCAATAGAGTTTTCTGCAATTCTCCAAACTGGTTCAGAGACAGTGTCTTGGGCTGAGGCTGGGGAGACTGTAGGGACAGAAGTGCAACAGATTCAAAGAGTGTCAAGGCAGTCACTGTGATTCAGAGGAACCAAGGAGATGTGGACACAGCAGAATGTCCCCCGCTGGGCAGGACAGGGGGAGGCCTCTGGGTTTCCAGTAGAAGAAGCCACCACTGCACCAGGCACTCACCTGATCCAACCTTTTCCGGAAACATCCCAGTCACCACGTCCCCCAAACTGCCTAATTCCAAATGCTTCAATATCCAAGACTCGTCCACAGGGGAGAAAATCCCCGAAAAACAGACTGGTGGGGGGCGGGGACTCCAGGAAGAAGCTTTCTTTTACTTTCGATCACTCTACCGGCTTGTCTGCCTCCTCCAGCTCCCTTCTTCCTGTTTCTCTGTTCTCCCGTCCAGAATGTACTAGTGAATTTAGCAGGATTTTTAAAAATTACCAGAGATAAAGCAAGGAGCACCTGTGAAAGAAAACATTTTCTTCCAGCAGAAGGGCAGACTCTGGTCTTTGGCAAAAGAGAAAGAAAAATTCTCAGTCAAAAGAACCAGAGTCAACTTTACACCCCAAACTGGAAGGACAGAGAAGACTGGCTCCAACAGGAAACTTTGAATATTTAAAGGAGCCTGTGCTGATTTCCAGCCTCTCCAGAGGGAAATGACAGCTAATTCAATGCACCCACTGCCAACAAGGAAGCCGGGCATACTTTGTTGGAAAGCATTTTCGACTCTGTTTAGTATAAATAAATAAAACGGCAAATTTTGTGCTGGTTATTCTTTGCAGTGAGTCCAGGGGTGGGATTTTCCCTCTGTGCCCTGGTCCAAATCTCAGCCTGAAATCATTGACCAGCCTCTTCCCCAAGATCATATCTCAGGGGCTCTTCTTAAAGGATCAAAGCTGGTCTGTAGCTGAAACGTGGGAAAGCTGTACACTCACTAAAAGGAGAAGGGGTTCTGGCCCAGTATGGACAAAAATACTCGAGTCCCTGGCTATGTTCTCAGAAATTGTAGCTCATGTGATTGTCCAGGTGAGCCTGGAATAGAAGTCATGTGAGTGTGATCTGGCCTAGTCCCTGAGCCCCACACCCCCTCTTTGCCACTCTCAACCTGTTTCCTGTTTGAATTTCTCCTTTTGCCTTCAAATTGTGTACATTTTTATAAACAAGGCAGTAACAACTAGAGCCACAACTGTACACTGCATCCCTTTTGTGAACTGTGACTAATTCTCACAGTAGTACAGTAGTGCAGGGGATTATTCTCCCATATTATGGATGACAAAACTGAGGCTCAGTCACATGGATTGAAACACCATCCCAAGACAAGGCTTTTCCCACTCTCTGATAGGACTTGAGCACTTTAGCACTCCAGGGGTGGAGGAGGTGTAGACCTAAACTTCCTCTCTCTCTTCCACAGACTTCCAAATTGCCAGTTTCATTAACCACCTTCATAGATGCCATCTTGTTCCTATGAAAGTTGTGGTCAAGTGGAACATCTGGGAAAAGGGATGTGAGATGCACCACTGGGGCTCTCCTGGCCTCGGCACTAGAGGCTTCTCCTCTCCTATACTCCATCCCGCCTTACATGAACTTCTGACTTCCATTCATACACTTTGCCGCCTGTAGGGACTTCTGGCTGGTTGACCCTGTGGTAAATAATGACATTTATACTCTCAGCACTATTAGAGTATTTCTTTTATAAAAGTCATGTTGTCACCTGCCTTTCACCTACCAATGAAGATGCACATATAGGTATTAGTAAGAGATTTCCAAGAATTCAAATATCCCCATTCATTGAGCACATGGCACTATACCAAGTAAGATGGTGTTGTGGTTTACATGTGGGGTGTCCCTCTAAAGTTCATGTGTGAGACAAGGCAAGAAGGTTTAGAAGTGAAATGATTGGGTTATGAAAGCCTTAACCCAATCAGTGGGTTAATCCCCTGACAAGAATTAACTGAGTGGTGACTGTAGGCAAGTAGGGGTAGCTGGAGGAGGTGGGTCATTGGAGGCATGCCTTTGGGGTATATATATATATTTTTTAAATATATTTTTAGATGTGGATGAACCTTTATTTTATTCATTTATTTATATGTGGTGCTGAGACTCGAACCCAGTGCCTCACACATGCTAGGCAAGCACTCTGCCACTGAGCCACAACCCCAGCCTTGGGGTATATGTTTTTTGAGCTGAGCTTAGTTTCTCTCTCTCTCTCTCTCTCTCTCTCTCTCTCTCTCTCTCTCTCTCTCTCTCTCTCCTTCTTGGTGACCACATCCCCAGCTGCTTTTGCCTCACACATGCTAGGCAAGCACTCTGCCACTGATCCACAACCCCATCCTTGGGGGTATATGTTTTTTGAGCTGAGCTTAGTTTCTCTCTCTGCTTCTTGGTGACCACATCCCCAGCTGCTTTTCTCTGCCACACCTTTCTACCAAGATGTTTTGCCTTGTTTTGGGCCCCAAGGAATTGAGTCAACCATCTGTGGGCTGAGACTTCTGAAACTGTGAGCCCTAAAACTTTTCCTCCTTAAAATTGTTCTTGTCACGTCTTTTGGTCACAGCAATAAAGAAGCTGACTAAAACAGATTGGGAACCCCAAATAGGCAGATAATCAATCTCATTCTCACATTGATTGCCAGGTATGATATTGCTAACTCTGCTCACATGAACATGTGCTTCAAGCATATGTTGAGATAATTGAATCAGAAAGTGTCCTGCACAATTTGTCTTTGACCCTCACTGAGATTGTTAATAGTACTACTTTAGCTTCAAAGGCATGACAGAGCCTCAAATTCCTCAAATAATATTAGAAAAATGCACCCTTTCTGTTGGCCAAGGAGAGGGCTATTTAATTGGCAATGACTCATTTTGTACCTGGATCAACAAGCTTGCCAAAGTAAAACCATTGACAGGCTTAGGAAAAATTCTCTCTCTAAAGTAGACCTAGTGGATTACCTTTTCTTGGCTTGTCCATGTTGGAGCTCGGGGTTATGCTGTATCCTCCAGGGAGACTTTATCATGCTGCTTGGAGTGATCTTGATCATGACCCTGGTCTGTTGTGACCTCAGACTATTAACCTGATTCAGCACACAGGCAGGCCCTCAAAGACCAACCCATTTGGATCCATGAATTATGGAGATGATTATAGGATTTTTCTACCACAGTGTCTTAAAAGGATCCATGATAGAATAATCTATGTTCCTCTTATGAGTTTCAAAAAAATCAAAAGATGAAGTTGAGGAGTCTGGTTTTAGGACCAAATCCTATGTTAGAATATTTCTGGCCTGACTATAGGCAATTACAAAGGCTTTACCTGGCAGGCCTCCCAAGGGAAAACTACCCTCCCCACAGAAGACTCGGTGCAGAGGCAGTGGGTGAGTGTCTGAAGGGAGGCACAGCCGGGAAACTTCTGTTCTCCTCAAGTTGACCACAGCTTATGAGTGTTCAGTGAACTTCAAATCCTCTAACTCGTTGGAGTGTGATGATTTTTATCAAGTTAGGACTTTTCCTTTGGAACCAGGCACAGTATCACACACCAGTGATTCTAGCTACTTGGGAGACTGAAGCAAGAGGATCACAAGTTCATGGTCAGTCTTGGCAACTTAATAAGACCATATCTCAAAATAAAAAATAAAAAGGACTAGTGATGTTGCTCATGGTAGAGTGCCCCTGAGTTCGGTATCCAGTCCTAAAAAAAAAAAAAAAAATTACAGAAGAGGCATTACATTATTCAAAAAAAATTTCAGGTTTTCTGGAGATGATTATAGGATTTTTCTGCAACAGTGTCTTAAAAAGAAATTATTTATGTTGTGCTTGTGGATTCAGGGGTATGTGCATCTTGCAAACTGAATTGGGATCTGGCTATAAATATAACCAGCCCATGTGGAAGAATAGAACATTCTGAACCACTTTTATTTTAGAATGCTGCCTGATTATAGAATTGCAAACAAAGCCAATTAAAAATTGAGTTAGAAAATTTTTTTCTTTCTGTCTACCTCAATACAGAAAATTTCCTGAGTGTAAATTGATCAAAAATTTCTTTTTATTACTTATTAAATGGAAATGCAATTTGACCTTTTTATGTATATGAATTCTTTTTCATCATTTTATCAATTTTATTTTATGGTGGTAAGAACATTTAAAAGAAATGTAACCCCTTAATAAAAATTTTCAATGTACAATACAGTGCTGTGGATGATTCTGTACAATGTTGTACAGAAAATCTCTAGAACATACTTATCTTGTTTAACTGAAGCTTTATGACCATTTCACCCGCTCCCCAGTTCCATTTTTCAATTGCATAAGTTTGGCTATTTTAGATAGCACATATGAGTAGAATCATGCAGTATTTGTCTCTGTGACTGGCACATTTCACTTAGCACGATGTCTTCAAGGTTCATTCTTGTTGTCACAAATGGCAGAATGTCCTTCCTTTTTAAGACTAAATTATATTCCATTTTCTTTTATTTTCTTTTATTTCATTCATATCTTGGTGGGAATTTATGTTGCTTCCACAACTTGGCAATTGTGAATAGTACTTCTCTGAATAGGGGAGTGTGATATACTTTTTTTTTTTTTAATGCTAGGGATTGAACCAAGAGCCTTGTACATGCCAGGCAAGTGCTCTAATATGGAGCCATATCACTGGCCCCTGTAATATACTTTAAAATCAGGGGGTATAATACCTCTCTAACTTTATTCTTCTTCCTCAAGATTATTATTAGCTTGAGAAAATCAAAGATGGTGGAATAGAGGAGGTCATGTTCCTGGCTGCCCTGTGGCATGAAATCAAGAAAGCAGACAGGCAGCTTCTCTGCAAGGTGGGTGAACAAAATAAAAGTGGGATGGGGGGGGGTACTTACTAGAATTTAAAACTGGACATTCAAAGCAGACAGGGAACATAGGGGGTTGGATATAATTGAATAAGGAAAAAATTCCCAGAGGCACAGCTGCTGCCACAGCCAGCAGGAAGCTCCAGCCATAGAGGTCCCTCCATGAGCATAGTAGAGAGATAAGGGAATTAAAGGAACCCACATTTCAGGGAGGCTTGAGGCATGTCTGGGTACAGAGCGTTTAAAGACCAAGGTCGTTGCCCAACAAACCTGATGGATTTGATGCAGGATGTTCGTGGGTGGAGGAAAAAAGCCTCCATCTCTCCAGGCAGCATGTGGAGGACAAAGGAAGGAACAATTTTGCAGCTGTGTTGTGGGGACCAGCAACAGAGGAAGCCAATTCCTGGCAAACTTGAGTTTGGCCTGAAATACAGGCCCAGTAAACACACACAGCTTGGCCTAGACTGTGCTTAAGTGACTAGAAAAAAATCAAACATGGAGAGGGGTTCACATAGGGGACAACTGGTTGCAGAAACCCACTCAGCTCTACCTCTCCCCCTCCAATCCGACTACTTGCAGAACTGGCTGGGAGAGACACATCTGGCCAGGAACCTGGAAGGGCAGGCACAGGGGAAATTGGAGACTGAAAGCGAGACAAGGAAACATGAGGTCTGCAGGTAACCTAGGGAACTAAGAATTGGCTCCCCTACCACTCAAGTGGAACCCAGGGGAAATCCCTGGGGTAAAGTCTTCTAATGTGGACCAGCAAGTAGTGAGTGCTGGAGGTGTGCTGATATCAAATCTCCAGACCAAATAGCATTCAGCAAAGAGGCTGGAGCCCATCAAGCTTAAACCTGGCCTCCAGGAACTCTCACTCTAGCATTCCAGACGGTGGAGCTTCACACTCCAGAAGACCCCACCTAACACTGCTAAGAAGAAAAGCTGAGAATATTTTGAACTCCAACAGAAAGAATTCTTTAACTTTTCATCAAGATTTTTAAAATTTTTTTTTCACTAATTAATTGTGACCTTAATTGTACATGGATATTTGTAGATTTTCCTCCCCCCCCTCCTCATCTCTAGCATTTTTGAAGCCAGTTATTTTACATGTTTTAGTTTTTTGTGAACTAGGATGTTTGATTAATTTATTTTAGTTTTATTTGGTATTCTTTTATTAAAAATTTTTTTAGTTATACATGGACATAATATCTTTAGTTTATTTATTTTTATGTGGTGCTGAGGATCAAACCCAGTGCTTCACATGTGTGAGGCAAGGGCTCTGCCACTGAGCAACAACCCCAGCCCCTTGTTTTTATTCTTTTACTTTTAACTTTTAAAAAATTATATATATATATATATATATATATATATATATATATATATTTATTTATATATATATTTATCCTACCTGTTTCCCTTGATTCTCTCTTCTTCTGCTAACAGCCAATATCAATTGTTCTCTCTTTCACTCTTACTTTAATCTTTTACTTCTGTCTTCTCACCTCCTCCCTCATAATCATCACATCCTATATCACTTCTGTTCTCTCCCTATCCACCATTTGAAACTTTTACAAACTTGCTATTTATGTTATAGGGAATAACTGATCATATCATTTGTTTATTGTGATAATTATTTTTGTATACATCATTGTAGGAACTATTTGGTTTAATGCTGTAAATTGTTTGAGCTGGTTGTTGTTATCATTTGTCTCCCCCTAAACAGGAAGGTACTGGAAACCTTCAGGAACATGATAAGTCCACAGGGTAGAAACTCCACTCCCTCAGATCCATAGTGTTAGATAGGTAGATACACAAAAATCAAGAAGGAAGGGAACAAATTGCCCCAAGCAAACCAAGATACTCCAATAACAGAATCCATTGACACTAAAGTGGAAGAAATGTCAGAGAAGGAGTTTAGAATGTACATAGTTAAACTGATCTTCAAAGTAAAGGATGATGTAAGAGAGCAAATACAGGTAGCAAAACATCACTTCAATAAAGAGAGAATCTGAAAAAAAGAAAAAAAAATCCTTGAAATGAAGGAAACAATTAAATAAACCAAATTTAAAATTAAAGTGAATGCATCACCAACAGATAAGACCACTTGGAAGACAGAATCTCAGGCAATGAAGACAAAATATATAATCTTGAAAACAGAGTTGACCACGAGAGAAGATGTTAAGAAACCAAGAACAGAACTGTCATGACACATATCAGTCAGGCTCACTCCAGTCAACTGGGCTGGCATGAAAAAATCATACAAAGACAGAGAAAATAGCTTTTTCTTTGGATTCTGTGACAGCTCCTCTGACCCAGCTTCCACAGAGTGGACAATGCAGGCAGGAAAGAGAGAGATGAACACCTTGAACCCTGGTTTTATTGGGCCAGGCTGTTTGAAAGAACATTCCATCCATATAAGGCAAAAGAGGTAATGTTACAAGGGGCAGCCCACTCCCAAAGCTGTGCTCCTCTGCTGAGCAGAGATGGGGATCCACCTGCTTCCAGGTGAGGGAAGCCAGTCTCCACATTTCCATCACTCAAAGCTAGGGGTGCTCAGCTCCTATGTGGCAGCTCCTGACACAGAACTTCCAAGGACTAAGGGATAACGTGAAAAGACTAAATTAAAGGTTTATCCAGATAGATAAAGGAACAGAGATACAAGGCTGGAGATGTGGCTCAAGCGGTAGCCAGCTCGCCTGGCATGCGTGCGGCCTGGGTTCGATCCTTAGCACCACATACAAACAAAGATGTTGTGTCTGCCGAAAACTAAAAAAATAAAAATAAAAAAATTTTTAAAAAGGTGCAGAGATACAAACCAAAGGAATGCACAATCTTTTCAATTAAATAATATCAGAAAATTTCCAATCAAAAGAATGAAATGAAAAATCAAATACAAGAGGTTTATAGGACCCCAAATGTGCAAAATTACAACAGACCCACATCAAGTCACATTATAATAAAAATGCCTAACATACAGAATATGGATAGATTTTTAAAGGCTGCAAGAGAAAAGCATCAGATTACATGTAAGGGGAAACCAAAAAGGATCTCAGCTGATTTCTCAACCCAGACCCTCAAAGATAGGAGATCCTGAAGTTGGGTGGGGTAGAGAGTAGGGGGCGGTAGTCGGGGGTGGTGGGAGAAGGAGGAGGCGGTGAATCACTTGTAAATGGCGCCCAAGCAGGACCCGAAGCCGAAATTCCAGGAGGGTAATCGAGTGCTGTGCTTTCATGGGCCTCTCCTTTATGAAGCAAAGTGCGTTAAGGTGGCCATCAAGGACAAACAAGTGAAATACTTTATACATTACAGTGGTTGGAATAAAAATTGGGATGAATGGGTTCCAGAGAGCAGAGTGCTCCAGTACGTGGACACCAGTCTGCAGAAACATCGAGAACTCCAAAAAGCCAATCAGGAGCAGTATGCAGAGGGGAAGATGAGAGGGGCTGCTCCAGGAAAGAAGACATCTGGTCTGCAACAGAAAAATGTTGAAGTGAAAACCAAAAAGAACAAACAGAAAACACCTGGAAATGGAGATGGTGGCAGTACCAGTGAGACACCTCAACCTCCTTGGAAGAAAAGGGCCCGGGTAGATCCTACTGTTGAAAATGAAGAAACATTTATGAACAGAGTTGAAGTTAAAGATTCCTAAAGAGCTAAAACCATGGCTTGTTGATGACTGGGACAAAAACAGCTCTTTTATCTTCCTGCAAAGAAGAATGTGGATTCTATTCTTGAGGATTATGCAAATTACAAGAAATCTCCAGGAAACACAGAAATAAGGAGTATGCTGTTAATGAAGTTGTGGCAGGAATAAAAGAATACTTCAATGTAATGCTGGGCACTCAACTGCTCTACAAATTTGAGAGACCACAGTATGCTGAAATCCTTGCAGATCATCCTGATGCACCCATGTCCCAGGTGTATGGAGCGCCACATCTACTGAGATTATTTGTACAAATTGGAGCAATGCTGGCCTATACACCTCTAGATGAGAAGAGCCTTGCTTTATTACTGAATTATTTTCATGATTTCCTCAAGTACCTGGCAAAGAATTCTGCAACTTTGTTTAGTGCCAGCAATTATGAAGTCACCCCTCCTGAATACCATCAGAAAGCAGTGTGAGGAGATGTTCTTCATTCACTTGTATTTGGATCTCTGTAAACACATTTTTGTTCTTAGTCCTACTCTTGTACAAATGATGTACTTTGAAGATGTTAGTGTATAACAAAATTGATGTTTGTTTTCTATTTGAATTTAAACAGAGAAAATAAAAGGGGTTACTGCTCCTTTTTTCCTTTCTTTTAATTTCATTTCAAAGTTGCTACCAGTGTATTCAATGATGGACAACCGGGAGACATGCTGTAGAATGTTTGCCTAGTTGACAAAGCTGCTTTTGAATGCTAGTGGTTCTATTCCTTTGACACTACGCACTTTTATAATATGTGTTAATGCTATATGACAAAATGCTCTGATTCCTAGTGCCAAATGTTTCATTCAATGTATATAACTGAACACACTCATCCATTTGTGCTCCTTTTTTTTTTAAATGGTGCTTAAAGTAAAGAGCCCATCCTTCGAAAGTCATCCATGTTGTTCCTTAGGCATTATATCTTTGCTCAAATTGTTGAAAAATGGTGGCTTGTTTCATGGTTTTTGCATTTGTGTCTTATACACATTTTAATATGATAGACGCAATGTATTGTGTAGCTACAGTTTTCTGGAAAAGTCAAATCTTTAGGAATTGTTTTTCAAATCATCAATAAATTTTTTCTTTAAATTTCAAAAAAAAAAAAAAAGATAGGAGATCCTGGAATAACATATACCAAGAGTCTGAAAGAAAATGAATGCCAACCAAGAATCCTATATCCAGCAAAATCAAGCTTCAGATTTAAAGGTAAAATAAAAACCTTCCATGTTAAACAAAAATTAAAAGAATTTGCAATCAGAAAGGCTGCACTTCAAAATATTCTCAACAAAATATTCATGAAGATGAAATGGGAAAAAAGTGACAAGTATAACTACACTAAAAGAATAATCAGTCAAAGGAGAAACTAATTCAAAATAAAAACTAGAAATGACCAGGAATGCAAATCATCTCAATAATAACCTTGGACATTAATGTCCTGAATTCATCAATCCAAAAGCATAGACTAGCATATTGGATTAAAAAACAAGACCCCAAAATATGCTGTCACCAAGAGACTCACCTCATATGAAAAGACATCCACAGACTGAAGGTGAAAGGATGGGAAAAAAATATATCACTCACATGGATTATGTAAACAAGCAGCGGTTTCTATCTTCATATTAGAAAAAGTTGACTTCAAGCCAAAGTTAATCAAAAGGGATAAAGAAGGGCTTTCATACTTCTTAAAGAAATTATACATCAACAAAACATAGCAATAATGAATATTATGCCCCCCAAAATGGAGCATCTACATACATTAAACAAACCCTTCTCAATTTCAAGAATCAAATAGACAACAACACAATAATACTGGATGACTTTGACACACACCACTCTCACCATTGGATAGATCTTAACACAATCAATAATTCAGATTTAATGAACATATATAGAGTATTTCATCTATCAATGAGTGAATACACTTTCTTTTCACCAGTATGTGGATCCTTCTCCAAAATAGACTATATCTTATGTCATAAAGCAACTCTTAGCAAACACATACACACACAAAAAAACAGAGATAATAACCTTCATCCTATCAGATCATATTGGAATGAAATTAGAAGTCAACAGTAAAATAAAAACTAGAGGGGCTCGGGTTATGGCTCAGTGGTAGAGCACTAGCTTGCATATGCAAGGCCCTAAGTTTGATCCTCAGCACTACATAAAAATAAATAAATAAATAAATAAAGATATTGTGTCCATCTACAACTAAAAAAATAAATATTTTTTAAAAATAGAAGCTTCTCTAACACCTGCAGACTAAATAATACACTATAGAATGGTGAATTGATAACAGAAGAAATAAGCATGAAAAAAAAAATACTTAGAGGTAAATAGTGATACCAAAATCTCTGGGACACCATGAAGGCTATGCTAAAAGGAAAGTTCATTGCATTGAGCTCATTCATAAAAAGAATAGAAAGTCAACAAATAAAAGTCCTAACACTACATCTTAAAGCCCTAGAAAAAGAACAAGTCAGCACCAAAAGCTGTACAAGATGGGACATAATTAAAATAAGAGTTGAAATTGATGAAATTGAAACAAAAGAAACAATTGAAAAATTGATAAAGCAAAAAGTTGGTTCTTTGAAAATATAAATAAAATTGATAAACCTTAGCCATGCTTAATGAAACAAAGGAGAGAGAAAACTGAATGAAATTACTAAAATTCATAAGGAATATCATGGCAGACACTACTGAAATACAGAAGAAAATTAGAAACTATTTTGAAAATTTATATTCCAATAAAATATAAAATCTTGAAGATATTGACAAAATTTCTAGAAATGTATGATCTACCCAAACTGAACCAGGAGGACAAGCACAATTTAAACAGTTCAATTTCAAGCAATGAAACAGAAGACACCATCAAAAGCCTACAAACCAAGAAAAACCCAGGACCAGATGGATTCTCAGCTGAGTTCTACAAGTCCTTTAAAGAAGAGTTCACACCAATACTCCTCAAATTATTACATGAAGTAGAAAAGAAAGGAACTCTTTCAAAGAGATTCTATGGGGCTAGTATCACCCTGATACCAAAACCAGACAAAGGCATATCAAGGAAAAAAAACTGTAGATCAATATCTTGGATGAATATAGATGCAAAAATTCTCAATGAAAGCCTAGAAAGTTGCATACAAAAACATATTTAAAAGATAGTGTACCACAATCAAATGGGGTTCATCCCAGGGATGCAAGTTTTGTTCAACGTATGGAAATCAATAAATCTAATTCATTACATCAATAGACTTAAAGACAAGAATCATATGATCATCTCAATAGATGGAGAAAAAGCATTTGACAAAATACAACACTGGTTCATGTTTAAAACACTAGAAAAAAAACAGAAATAGTAGCATCATACATCAACATGTAAAAGCTATATATGATAAATCCAAGACCAATATCATTCTAAATGAAGAAAAATTGAAAGCATTTTCTCTAAGAACTGGAAGAAGACAAGGATGCCCTCTTTCCCCACTTTTATTCAACATCACCCTTGAAACTCGAGCCAGAAAATTACACAGAAGAAAGAAATTAAAGAGATACAAATAGGAAAAGAAGAACTCAAACTCACTATTTGCTGATGACATGATTCTATATTTAGAAGGTCCAAAAAGTTCCACCAGAGACATTTTGGAACTAATAAATGAATTCAGTAAAGTAGCAGGATATAAAATTAATACCGTAAATCAAATGCATTCCTATATATCAGAGATGAATTCATTGAAAGAGAAGCTAATAAAACTACCCCATTCACCATAGCCTCAAAAAATAAAATAAAATATTTGGGAATCAGTCTAACAAAAGAAGTGAAGATCTTTACAATGAAAACTACAGAACACTAAAGAAAGAAACTGAAGAAGACCTTAGAAGGTGGAAAGATCTCCCATGCTCTTGGATAGGCAGAATTAACATTGTCAAAATGGCCATACTACCAAAACTGTTATACAGATTTAATGCAATTCTTATTAAATCCCAATGACATTCTTCAGAGGAATTATAAAAGCAATCATGAAATACGTTTGGAAAAATAAGAGGTCCAGAACAGCCAAAGCAATCCTTACCAAGAAGAGTGAAGCAAGAGGCATCACAATACCAGACCTTACTATACTACAGAGCAATAGTAACAAAAACAGCATGGTATTGGTACCAAAATAGACATGTACACCAATGGTACAAGATAGAAGACACAGAGACAAACCCACATAAATATGGTTATCTCACAGTAGATGAAAACATATATTGGAGAAAGGATAACCTATTTAACAAATGATGCTGGGAAAACTGGAAATCTATATGTAGCAAAATGAAATTACACCTCTATGTTTCACCCTACACAAAAAATCAACTCAAAATGGATCAAAGACTTAGGCACTAGCACAGAGACCCTGTACCTAATAGAAGAAAAAGTAGGCCCAAATCTCTACCATGTCAGCTTAGGAACTGACTTCCTTAACAAGACTCCTAAAGTGCAAGAAGTAAAATCAAGAATCAATAAATGGGATGAAATCAAACTAAAAAGCTTCTTCACAGTAAAGGAAACAATCAAGAATGAGAAGAGAGAGCCTACAGAAATGGAAAAAGTCTTTACCACATGCACCTCAGATAGAGCATCAATCTCCAGGATATATAAAGAATTCAAAAAATTTAACAACAAAAAGTAGCCCAATCAATACACACGCAAAGAAACTGAACAGAAACTTCACAGAAGAAATATAATCAATCAATAAATATATGAAACAATGTTCAACATCTCTAGCAATTAGAGAAATGCAAATAAAAACTACACTGAGATTCCATCTCACTCCAGTCAGAATGGCAATCAAGAATACAAGCAACAATAAATGTTGGTATGGATGTGGGGGAAAATGTACACTCACACACTGCTGGTGGGACTGCAAATTGCTACAACCACTTTGGAAAGCAATATGGGGATTCCTAAGAAAACTTAAAATGGAACCACCATGTGGCCCTGTCATTCTATTCTTAGGCTTATATCCAAAGGACTTAAAATCAGCATACTACTGTGATGCAGCCACATCAATGTTTATAGCAGCTCAATTCACAATAGCTAAATTTTGGACCAATGTAGGTGCCCTCCAATAGATAAATGGATAAAGAAACTATATATATATATATATATATATATATATATATATATATATACACACACACAGCAAATATTTTTCAGACTTAAAGAAGAATGAAATTATTTAGAGGTAAATGGATGGAACTGGAGAATATTATGCTAAGCAAAATAAGCCAATTCCAAGCAACCAAAGGTCAAATGTTTTCTCTGATATGCAGATGCTAATTCACAACAAGTAGGAGAGGAAAGAATAGAGGTAATTTGCACTAGACAGAGGGGAGCGAAGGGAGACGAGGGGAATCAGAGTAGGAATGATAGTAGAATGAATTGAACATCATTACTCTATGTGTGTATATGATTACATGACTTGTGCAACTCTACATCATATGCAACCAGACAAATGAGAAGTTATACTCCATTTAAGTATGTGTCAAAATGCATTCTTCTGTCATGTATAACTAATTAGAACAATATATTTATATATAATTTTTTAAAGGATTGTTATAGTTCTTTGAATTCTTTTGCAGCTCTATATAAATTTTAAACATTTTCCTTTCGTTTAAAAAAAGGCTTGAGATTTTAATAGGGATTGCACTAAATCTGTACATTGCTTTACTTGGTATATGGAATAGATTAAATATTGTGTCCCCTTAAAATTCATATGTTGAAACCTAATCCCCAATGTGATGAGGTTCTTTGGAAGTGGGGCATTTGTGATATGATTAGGTCATGAGGATGGAGTCCTCAAAAGTAGGATTAATGACCTATGGAAGAAAACCCACAGAGTTTCTTTACCCTAACATCAGGTAAGGAAATTACCTTCTGTGAGCCAAAAAACAGGCCCTTACAAGCTACCACATCTGCTGGGCCTTAGTCTTGGGATTCCCAGCCTCCAAAACTGTGAGAAATAAGTTTCTATTGTTTATAAGCTACTAGGTCTGCTTTAGCATCTCAAATGAACAAGAACAGTAAATATGAATGGACTTATTTCTGGGTTTTCTATGCTGTTCCATTGGTCTGTATGTTTGTTTTTACAGTTTTGATTACTGTAGCTTTTCAATGTGTTTTGAAACATAGTAAAGGCCATATAAGAGAAGCCCACAGCTAACATGATAATGGTGAGAAAACTTGTATATGCCTTTACTATGCTTAGGCATTTTTCTTACATTTATTATATTTCTTATATTCCAAGTTTGTTCCCTGTATATAAAGTTTTTATCATGAAAGGCTGTTGCATTTTATTAAGTGCTTTTTCTGCTTCTATTGAGATGATCAGGTGATTTTTGCATCCTTTATTGTGTTAATGTGGTGTTAAACATTAATTGATTTTCATATCCTGAAATAGCTTTACAACCAATGGATAAATCCCACTTGGTCATGTGCATGGTTCTTTTAATGTGCTACTGAATTCACCTAGCTAGCTTGTCATTGAGAGTTTTTGCTTTTGTATTCATCAGAGCTAGGCTGTTTTGTGGTGTCTATGTTTGGCTTTCGTATTAGGGTAAATGTTGACCACATAACATGAGTTTGAGAAGAATTGGCATTAATTCTTTAAATAATGGGAGAGTTTGCCAGTGATGCCATGCGATCTGCAGCTTTTCTTTGTTTGGAGGTTTCTGATTCAATTGGTATTTAAGCTCTTTTCATTTTTGTTAATGTAGAAGTTTATCACAATTTATTCAATCTCCATATGAGTTATAGGTCTATTCAGATTTTCTGCTTCTTAATGGTCAGTCTTGGAGCCTTTTTCTAGAATTTATCCACTTTTCCAAGGTAAGAAACTTGCTGGTGTATAATTGTTCATAGCCTGACAGAGGTCCACTTCACATTTTGAACACAGCCCTTTCTGCTGATTTTTAAAGGGACATGTTTTTCTTTTTCTCTTCTCCCTCTCCTCGTCTTTAACCTGGAGGCAGGGAACAAGATTTCCTCAAGTTATCTGTTCTCCACAGTAAGGGGATATCACCAGAAGGAACAGGAAGTAACTATCTCCCAAAATGAACAAGTGAATTTCAACACACCAACAGGGCACTCCTGGGACCCTGTGTCAGGGCACACCTGGAATGTAGCCTTTGTAAAGCTTCCTTAAAAGTCCTCTGTTTTTCTGTATAGGCAGAATTATAGCCTCTGGGACAGGAGTCCCCTGTGTTTCTCCTTTGCTAGCAAAACAATAAAACTTCTGTTTCCCAAAACTGTGTCCTTGTTTTTAGATTGGCATTGGGAACAAGGACGGAGATGTTGGTAACAAAATTGGCACCCTAGATGAGACCTGAAAGCAGCCTTTGATCCAGCTTTCTTGGGCAGATCTCACTCAACCCCACTACTATTATGAGGATGTAAGGCAGATTTTTTGAGAGCTGACTGCTGGAAAGGTAGGAGAAGGTTTAGTGTGCTTCAGGTAAAACCAGAGGAGCTATTCCTGTGAGTAAAGGGAAGAATTGAGGGACCATCCCAGTAGCTATAGCTAGCTCTGCCAGTTAAAGTTATTTGAACTTTTGTGTACTGATATGAAGCAAAGTCTGAAACATTGATCTGCTCTTATTGAGATAATTTTCTTGTATTTGTTAGGTTTTATTATTTGGTGGAAACTAAGTCTTAGAGGAATTAGGGTTTGTACCTGTTTAAAGTCTTAGATGATTAGTTTATAAATGGTTAAAAAAAAAAAAACCAAACAGTTTTTTAGGTTATAACAATATAGTTGACACCCAAAATATATGCAACTAGGTATATGTATGTATCTGAGAAATGTATCTGTCTAAGCCTTGTCTAAGTGTTATGTAAAAGTTTATAAAATGAAAGTTTATGTAAGTTTACTGGCAAAATAACAAATAAGAACTCTCTTTTATAAATTATATCTGACATAGAAGGGCCACACCATTGTATACCCGCCTTATATCCATTTGCTTCAACTAAGTCAATTTCTGATAATTAACACTGTTTCCTAATGTACAAGAAATTTAAGGCTATCCTTTGGTTTTTGTTAACCCATGCAAACCTGTGGTTATTGTTACCATACACTTCAGATTCTAAATTATACTTTAAACTTAGTTAAATGTGAAGTTTATTAGAGTACTTTGCCAAGTTGGTGTTAAATTTAGTTCAAACTAAAATTATCTATAGCAAAAGTCTTGGATTTATATATAAATAATAAATTTGGTTAGTATTTATTCATGTCATTTGATGTTTCATAGCTGGATAAAGTAACTAACCTGTTATCAATAAATTATATATACAATTTTGTGTTACTCTTCACACTGGATTTGGACATTAAATACATTTTTGGAAGATAATATGGGGATCCTGATCTGTTTAAAGGTGACACTGTAAAAGATGGAAACATTTGGCCCCTTTTTTCACAAAAAAAGGAAGTTAAAAGCTCTCTTAGGCCTGGGTGTGGGGGTGCATGCCTGTAATCCCAGTGATTCAGGGGGCTGAGACAGGAGAATCTTGAGTACAAAGGCAGCCTCAGCAATTTAGCAAGAAACTAAGCAACTCAGTGAGACCCTGTCTCTAAAAAATATATATAACAGGGCTAGGGATGTGGCTCAGTGGTTAAGTGCCCCTGAGTTCCATCCCAGTACCAAAAAAACCTCCCCTAGCATTCCTTTGATTCATGTTTCAGATGTAATGCTGTATTTTTTAAAGAGCCCTGCCATACCTCATGTAAGTCTCTGCCTCCCACCTTATCCCATGTTAAAATGGCTCCAAAATAGGCTAGACTATAGACTATAGGCTCCTGTGACAGTAACAATATGTAGATAGGATAAAGTTAGTCTTTACTGGTAGGCCAGTGTGTGCAAAGGAGGTGTCCCCTTTATAGTTAGATTTTAAAGTAAATTTTCACCATTAATTTTTGGTGCTGTTTTCTTAGATCCTCTGAGAGCATTTTTTGTTTTCACTTTAAATTCAATGGTTTTCTCTGCATTTCTTGAAATATATTTAAAGGGAAACAGTAATCATCAATATTTTTTTTAAAAAAGATATCACACTTTAAACTGGATTGAGTCTTTAAAGCAATGCCTATTTGTATTTTTTCCCCTAATGGAACAGATTCTGCAGTAAATTACCAAGTTGAGAACTGAGATATTTTCTTGCACCAGTATTGCCTAGAAAAGAAAATAAATAAAACCAAGAAAATTTAGTAGTAATAACTTAGAGTAATTATATTTGTTGGTAAATATCTCAACAAATTGAAATCTTGAATTTGTGTGTGTGTGTTTGAGAGAGAGAGAGAGCGAGAGAGCACACGTGCGCAAGCACTTTGGATTGTGGTTCCTGTTTTCTTTTCTTTTGGAGATACTTGTAATTATAATTTACACTGTGGGCACATAAGGTTTTTTCTTCTCTCTCTCTGGTTGTTTTTGTTTTTTAGTGGACCAACAGCACAAACCACAAGGTCTTTGTTTCCTGAGCATGAAGCTGTTGCCATTTTGTTCCTTTTTTCCTTTGTGTGGTCAACTTTCACAGACTATAAAGGAAATCCATTTGTGAAGGTTGAGAAGAGTTAAATCTGCTTTTAACTGAGATGTGAGTTTCTTGATTATGTGGCCCAGGGCTCCAGATTTTTTTTAGAAGCCACATCAGGTTAAACATTAACTGGTTTGGGTTAAAAACAAATATATTAACATAATTCACATACCTTCCAAGTAAGCAGCTTTTTTTTTTTTTTTTTTTTTTTTTTTTAGAGGTCGGTTGCCTCAGGAAGAGTCTGGGAGATCAAATCTTGAATACAATCAACTTACATATTTTAAAAGAACCTGCCTCAAAAGAGAAAATGCGCTCAAGCTATGAAAAAAGATTATATTTTTAAAAAAAGTATAGACATAAAATTTACTGGTAGTAAAAGATAAAGCCAAGAAACAAGCTATTCTCTTATTACCCAGTTCTATCTGCTCCTGTATTTTATATAACATTTTGGTAAAAGTGGGAGTTGGTTCCCTTTTCCCAACCTGAAAATTCTATCTTACAATAAAGGATCTATTTATGCTTGTGTTTACAAACTGTATTAGTTGTTTTGTTTTTGTCTTTGTTGGCATTTTTTCAGGTCATCTTGCTTCAACAACAGAGACAATTATTATCAAATAATTTGTTTCACCTTTTCATGTATTTGTAGTGATTCAGTATTCAGAAGTCCATCGTTTCTGCCATATTTCTGATCTCTGTTGGTGCTCATTTAAGAAAATAAAGTTTTCAAGTATTAAAAAAAAAAAAAAAGCATTGGGGCTAATTGTTGCAATCTATGCTGTGCAGATGTTGGGAACATGCCAAGGCCTGTGACTTTCTATTTGGCTGTGCTTTTAGTTCCTAAGTCTGAATTCTTTGTAGTGTCCATTTAGGTTTACCCCATTTCCATTTCTCTGCCACTCTGGGACAAAGGAGTGGATTAGAATGCTTAACATCATAGAGTTTCTTTACATTTGGGAAAAAGAAAAAAATCCTTATTTGGGGACCATTACCCACATTGTCTGACAATTAACCAGCGTATATTAATGGGGGTGGGGGATGAAAGCTGCCAGTGACAAGGAACAGGGCAATGGGGTCCAGTACTATTAAATTATAACCTGGGAACACAATAGCCTCCCCTTTTAAGATTTAACAGAATGCCACATTAGGCCGGGGATACTTCTGGGAGCAGCCCTACGGTTGCCCACAGAGCTAAAAATAAAAGTGCTTTCTAGAGTCCCCAAGCATGCAAGCACCTGGGTCCTGGCCCTGCTAACATTCTCTGTATGGTCAGTATAAAGCAGAAAGGGATGTGTGAGATCAGGAACCACAGAACAAGAATGAGGCACCAAAGGAAGGTTATTGGGGAGCGCTGTGGGCGAGGTTCACCGGTCTGTGAAAGGGTGAGGGCTGGGGAAGTCTCAGGCAGGAAAGTCAAGAACAATGCTAATAAGGGAAACTGGAGGTAGGAGGGCCTAGGCCATCTAAATTGCAGCTATGGACAGCAGGTTGGCCAGGCCAAGTTTAGGGGGATGGTGTCTGTCGTGGGTTCGTCAGGGCTGATTGAATTGACAGGGTGATTGCTTCCGCTGGTGGCAGCCCATGGTGGTTGAGGTCTGTTGCCATGTGGGCTTCTAATTGACCATTTCAGGTCTCTTCAGCCAGGTGGAAAGTGTCCACCCACAGCCGCCATGAAAGGGGAGGGGGAAGGGAAACCTACCAACCTAACAGTCAATGTGACCTTTATTAGACAGAGTATCTATCTATCTATATCTATATCTATCTATCTATTTATCTATATATATATATGATATGTATGTATATATATATATAATATAATAATAATAATAATATTTATATAATTGACAGTGGGAACTCACTTCTTGTTGGCATTATGATGATGATAAGAGACATTGGTCAAACAACAATATCCTGTGCTCCAACCCCTTGAATACAAACTGGGATGAAAAACAAAAAACAAAAAGATTAAAGCACACTTTTTTTTTTTGTCTATGCTAGACTATCTGATATCTCTCCTGGGATAAAATTTGTTGTGTAACTTAATTATACAGATGGCATTTTCACCCCAAAAGCAACAACTTTATTTGCAAGTGCCTCCCAGGAAGAGGAAACAGCCTACTCTGCTGAGAAAGATGATCAATGATCAAAGTTATTTTAACCAAGATCCTGTTTTAGGAGAAAACAACTTAACCCAGGGGTGGGGAAATAAACCCTTAAGAAAGAGACATTAATTAGGATTCATTCTCTTCTGGACAATTGTTTAAAATGTGAATTGAATCAGCTTTGCCAGATATCCTACTGTGCCTTTTCTGCCTGTTAAAAAACTTCACACTGATAAGTACAAATTTGTGCAAGACTTGAGAGCTCTAACTGTAATTTCCATTGCATTTAGGTTTTTTTTTTTTTTCTTTCTCTTTGTCAGAGAAACAGATTACCTAAAGTTTTGACCAGGCTTGATTTTCATGAATAATCTAAATATATGCAACTAAACCTATGTATATATCTGAAATTAAATATGTTTGTCTGAGTCTTATCTAAATGTTCTGTAAAATTTTATAAAATAAAAGTTCACATAGGTTGAACTAATAAGTGCTCTCTTTTATACACTACATCTGGCATAAAAAGGCCACACTGCCATTTGAAAAACTAGCTTGTACTTGTCTGCTTTAACTAAGTCTAGGTCTGATCATTACCAGTGTTCCCTAAATATATAAGATTTAAGGCTATCCTTGATTTTTGCTAATATTGCTAAATTCTACAAGCCTGTAATGATCTGTGGATTCTGAATTTCACTGTGAAAATTAAACCTAGTTAATATAAGGACATTTTTGTAATTGTGTTGCTAACTATTAGTTTTTCTTTGTACATTAAAAATATTCATGTTCTTCTAGTATACAAGTTTTAAAATATAAAGCTTAAGAGAGCACTTTACCAAGCTGGTATTCTCCAAACTAAAGTTGTCTGTAATAGTCATTCATTTATTTATTTGCTTTTTAAAAAAATTTTTATTTGTTTTAATTAGTTATACATGACAGTAGAAAGCTCTTATATACTTTTATATATCATGCATAGATGGGATATAATTTCTCATTTTTCTGATTATACATATTGTAGAATCACATTGGTCATACAGTCACATCCATACATAAAGAAATAATGTCTGTTTCATTCTTCTATCTTTCTTATCCCCATATCCCCTGCCTTCCCCTCCTTTCATTTCCCTCTACCTAATCTAAGGTAACACTATTTTTTTTTTTTGCATTACAATTCTTAATACACATTTATACCACAATTTTTGTGTCTCTGTATATAAAGTATGTTGATACCCAATTCAAGTATGTAATACTAATTTAATTGGGGATTTATTTATGGTATTTAATATTCTGTAACTGGATCTGTTATCAATAAGATGTGTCTAAAATTTTGTGTTACTTTTTATATGGGGATGGAAATGTAACTCTATTTCTGAAGGATAATAAAAGCCTTATCTGTTTAAAGGTTAATATTTTGAAACATGAAAACATTTTGCCACTTTCCCACAAAAGGGATTAAAAGCTTTCTTAGCTTTTGTTTGATTTATGTTTCAGATGTAATGTTGTATTATGTTAACTAACATTCGTATAGACTCAGGAAACAGTACATAAAAACTTTGTATAATTTAAGGAAAAGGCAAAGATCAGCTTCAGAAATAAGATAATTTACCTAAAATATGTCCAGAGCCCCACCTCACCCAAATTAAGACTCTGCCTCTCACCTTACTCCATGTTAGGATGAGTTCAAAGTAAGCTAGACTTAAGCTCATTTAAAGTTATGTTCAAAGGACAAATTTTTGTTTAAAAAATTACTGTGATCTTGGGCTGTGGTTGTGGCTCAGTGGTAGCGTGCTCGCCTAGCATGCATGAGGTACTGGGTTTGATCCTCAGCACCACATAAAAATAAAATGAAGATATTGTGTCCACCTAAAACTACAATAAATAAATAAATATATTTTTAAAAATTACTGTGATCTCAAAATAAACAGGAGATATAATATACACCTAGGTGAGGTTTGGGATTATATAAATATGGTTTGAATCACAGCAATTATACAAATATGAATATGAATATGCTTTTGCTATTATTAATTTCATTTTGTTCTTATAAATTTTATAACTGTTGCCTCTTAATGTTTTACAGAAGTACTCCTTCTAATAGAACGATCTGAGTTAATTTGAGATAATAATACAACACCTACAGGACAGACAGGATATAAGGCTAATTTCCAGTGCTAATACTGACCCCAATTAAATGAAAGGGGTAACAGTAAAATTAAAACCCATTATTCTCACTTAAATACTGGTGAAAACTGGCCTGCTAGATGTTTATAACCAAAAACTTGGAGACTAATGTCAAGGAAGAAAAAGGGCCAAAGGAAAAAGCTGCCGATATTTGGCCTTTGCTCTCTAAGGCCAACCAGTATCCAGAGAATGATGGGACCCCTCTAAGGGCCCTGCGACTCTGGTGAATTACCTGAGATTGAGAGTGAAAGGAAAGTAAGGAAGAGGGATTTGGGTGATCAAGAAATGAAAGACAGAGACCAGACAGAGATACACGAGACAGTTTATTTGTCAAATAAAGGTACATCCCTCCATAGTGGAGAGAGGCAACACAGGCTTGAGTTCTGAAACTTTTATAGGTCAGGCTCAGGGATTAGAGGGGGCAGGTCCTACAGTGAGCAGTTAAGGTTGGTATGAGGGAGTGGGTGAGCCTTTCTCAGAAAGACCCTTGGGTGGGAAAGCAAAATACTTAAAATAGCAGCTGTCACTTAAGATGGCCACCCAGATGCTAAGCAAGGACCTTACATCCTCCCCCCTTTGTTTGTTTGTTATTGGGCCCCTTAAGAAACAGGGGCATAGATCAATCTTCTGTAGCTTCTTCCTGCTGGGAAGGGGCAGTGTCTGGACTCTTGTTTGGGGCACAGGGTGTCATGGAAGCAATGGTGATGGACAGGAGGTGCCAGGCGATACTGACTATGGGTGGCTCAATTTTGGTGAGGGGTTGGAAGTCCTGTAACAGAAGCTAGTTCATGGTTTGGTTAGAGACCATTTGAACCTAGTCTTGAATAAATCTAATGATGCAGGGGGAAAGCATTAGCAAAGGGCTGATGACAAGGAGAGATGTCAGGAAAGGTAGTGCCCACTGGAGAAGGGGATTAGTTAGCATCCTTCAGCAGAGAAGAGCTGTTGTTTCCAACATTCAAGGTCCTGTTGGAGTGGTTTTATCTTGTCCTTTATTATACCAAATTGATTGACATAAAAATAGCATTCCAGACAAAGTTAGCCTTTTTCAGCCATAAGAAGATCAAGGCCCCTTTGATTCTGCAGAAGCTAAAGAATCAAGCTAGGTTTGTATGGGGTAGAATGAGGGAGGAGGGCAAAAACAAAAAAGGGAAGGCAGTGTCCTCATGGTTCTCAGAGATTGAAGAAAAATTGGGGGTCCGGGCCTTGAGAAACACAGCTTGAAAGGGCCTGTAGGTGTCATTGTATAAAGGGCAGAGAAAAACATTTTAAATGGGAATTATGAAGCCAATATAGGATGCCCTCAAGATGGGCCACCAAAGGGTCCAGAATGACCCAATAGGGTCCAGTCCATTTTGCGGAAAGCACCAGGTCGCCAGGAGACAGAGTGGGAGAAGGGGAAGAGGCAGAACTAGGCTTTGCTAAACAGCAACAAGGTATTGCCAAAGAAGGTTTCTAATGTATGCAAGAAGGGGCCATAAAAGATGAGGAGCAAGGGGTAGTGGAGATTCAGAAGGTGGTGAGCTGAGCAGGGAGATATGCTGCCCATATAGAAGCTCAAAAGGGGAGATGTTGAGTGGTTTCTTTGGGAGGGCCCATAGTCTAAGAAGAGCCAAGGGAAGAAGTTTAGTCCAATCTAAATGTAATTCAAGAGATATTTTAGTGAGAATGTTTATCAAGGTCCAGTTGGTTGCAGTTTTCTGAGGACTGGGGATGGCAAGGGATAGGAGAAGTTGAGTGCCTTAACTGCAGACCATGAAACATGGGAAGTAGATTCAGGACCATTATCAGACTGGAGTGAGGAGAGGAGGCTGAATAAAAGGGAAGGCAGATGGGCAGAGACTGGAGGTGGGATTTTGGATTGGGAGTTCCCCATGGTGAGTTAGAGTGCTGGAGTGGCTAGAGGCAGGTGTTCCCAGCTCTAGGCTAAACCAGAGTAGGGGCAGAAGCCTACAGGGTACAATAGTGAAAAGGGGTCATCACCATATGATTCACTGGCCCTGGGGCTGAAGCCTTGCAGGGACTGAGAGAAGGACATTGTCATCCGCTAGTGATAACTAGTCCCAAGTTATGCCCATAGAGAATCTTGGTTGCCTGGCCAGGGCTTTTGTGAGCTCTGCTGAGGAGCTGAGAACCAAGACCTGAGAGTAACTCAGCAAGGGGAAAAGATGGATAAAAAGCCACCTGTGCTGAGACATCAGGGGCAGGGCCCATAGAGCCACTTGGACACCTGGCGAGGAGTGGCAGAAGCCTTAGAACCCAAGACTGAGAGGTCTCACCAGGAACAACTCCCAATAAGAGCACTCAGTGAATGGTGGAAAGTACATGGTGATTATCCTGGGCTCTCAGGCAAGGGTCCCAAGTCTGCTCAAATCCCTAGAGGGGAGAGCAAGACTGATGGGAGGGCCTGGGCCTAGATAAATGTGGTGCAGGAGTAATCACACACATACCTGAGATAATAAGTGGGTTTATTTGTCAGAAGTCTGACTGGCAGCTCTATACAGAGAAAGGGAGAGCATGGGGAATGAGTAGATCTAAGGAATCCCTTTCACAAGAGGTCTTGAATGATAGGTGTAAGCTTAGGAGTCTTTGTAGAGAGAGCAAGTATTGTGATTGGGCCAGAAAATGGAGGGGTTCTTTGAGACAGATGTGAATGGGCTTGTGGTGTGAGGCAGTAGAAGGACTTGAAACATCCCAGACAGTAAGGTCCACCTTGGAAGGGGGTAATGGGAAGGCACTGGCAGACGGAATAGGGGATGGTCCTAAGGTAAGGGTGAGGATCAGGGGAGCGGCAGGTGAGTCTAGATGGAAGCATATATGAGAGCAGAAGGAAAGCGTGGCTCCCAACTTTGTGGGGATATCCTTTCTCATAAAGGGAACAGGGCACTGTGGAATGACCAAAAAGGAGTGGATGAAAACTAGAGAGCCAAAGGTGCAAGCAAGGCTAGACATTTGTAAAGGCTGGTAAGTTTTCATAGAATGAGTAGTAGGCCCCCAGAACTCCTTGAGGACTGAATATGTAGCCCTGGTGTCTAGAAGGAAGGAGACAGGCCGACCTGAAATACACAGAGTTACTCTGGGGTCCCATGGAGTGATGGTAGTGGTTGGGTGATGGGGACCTGGACCTCATCAGATCTCTATAACCAGTCCTAAGAGTTCCCTAAGGGGAACTGTTGAACCCCGACGCAAAGAAAAGACCACCGACTCCAATTTTAAATCAAATTAAAGCAAGCTTGTATTTGTGTACACAAAGGCTGGCCAGTGGCTGTCTCACCCGAAATCCCCGGTCTAGAGATCAGTCCCCCAGCTTTCCAGGAACACAATTTTATAGCACAAAAAGTTGCAAAGAGGGGTGTCTTCAGGACTTACAGATAACAGGATTTTGACAGGCATAATACAAAGGCAGATGGTAGGTTAAAGATCTACATGGCATGATATCTCAAGGTAGGGAGTAAATTCAGATCCCAACATCAGAATTTATGAGGCACCACTGAGGTTTCAGAGAGGGTTGTTATCTGGTCAGGGGGAGTCAGGATTTATGAGACTTCACAAAGGTTTTAGAGAGGGTTGTTATCTGGTCAGGGAAAGCCAGGCAAGGGTGAGTTCAAGGCACGGGCAGGAATTTCAAACAAGTTTAGAAATTGCAGTAATTTATAGTAAAACACAAATTAACTTTTCATGACTTTGTGATGAGATGGCTCCCAATCTTAAAATGGAATTAGATTGGGCTTATCAGAACCAGAAGGGCCGGATGGCTGGGGGCCACTAAGGGCTCAGGGACAGTCAACGGCCCAGTGTCCCTCCTGATGGCATTTAGGACAAGGGCCTGGAGGCTTGCAAGGCTTGGGACATGTATGAGCCCAGTGACCCACTTGACCATACTTAAAACAGAGTCCAGGTGGTCCTGAGAGACCCTTCCACAGGCCAGTGGAACCAGGGACAGATGCTGAGGCTGGAAAGACGGCTTGAGTGAGCATCTGATATTTCTGCTTCTGAGCCTTCTCATCTTTCCCATTATACACGTTAAAGGCCCAGAACCTCAGCTTGGAGAGTAAGGGGCCCCCTCTCAAAGTGCCTTAGTTTGACCCTAATATTAGGGAAACTCTGGAAGAAAACATAGGTCATCAGTAGTTGTCTCCCGTCTAGAGTCTCAGGGTCTAGATTAGTATATTGTAATAAAGCCTTCCTCAGGGCTGGGGTTGTGGCTCAGCAGTAGAGAACTTGCCTAGTATGTGCAAGGCCCTGGGTTCGATCCTAAGCACCACATAAAAATAAATAAATAAAATAAAGATATTGTGTCCAACTGCAATTAAAAAATAAATATTTTAAAAAATAGATAAATTAAAATAAAGCCTTGGTCAGGTGATCTAAAAATGCTGAAGGGTTTTCATTTTTATCTTGGATGACTTCCTGGAGCTTTTCTAGTAATTACTCCTCCAGGCAAATTATAATCCCATTTGATGTCCTGATTAGGGACTACTTTAGAGCTAACTGGATGGGCAGGGGAGGTCTGATGTACCGCATCAGCATGATTTCTAGCTTGCTCCCAAACTTGCCTAAGTTCCTTGGGCAGGAGGATGTTAGATAAGATCATATGGGCATATATGTGATGGGAAATGAAGTATAGGACTTTTCTATCTGTGAGAGATCTGACAAAGAGAAAGGCACATGAACCCAGATTATACCATGGACCCCAGTGTGAAGATGGCCTAAGGCCTGAGCCTAAGCAACTTCATTGTAAACACTCAGAGTTTGAAACCTGCAGTCTCACCAGGCACACCTAACAGAGCCCTCCCCTGTGGCCCTCAGGCACAAACAAGTGGCTTCTCCCCACCCTGGTAAATTAAGAGTGACTGTTCTGGCAGATTGTCCTCGCCTGATAACAAGGAAAGGCGAAAAGATCAGGGTGGGGACCATAAGACCAGGTGTTTTAACCCCAGGGTAAATGATGTCCCTGAGAAATCCAGTAGCAGCTGATAAGGATTGAAAGCAGGGTCAAACCCCCCTACATTTAGTATAAATAATAGAGCAAACGAACAGACGTTCAGCCAGCCAATACTGATGCACACAAGCTGGAGAGCCTGATGAGGACCTGTGTTAGACCACGATGCAAGAAAAGACCACTGACTCCAATTAAAATCAAATTAAAGCAAGCTTATTATTTCGACTGGCCAGGCTGCCTCTCCCACCCAAAACCGTGGGAACAAGACAGCAGCAGCTTTCCTGCAGCCCAGCTTTATAGCCCAGAAAGTTACACAAAGGGGGGTTACAGATTACAGAACTCTGACGAGCATAACACTAATGGTAGTTTACATTTTGCTGGCCCCGACATCAGAATTTATGGAGGTCATTAGAGCCTCAGAGAGGGTTGCTATCTGGCCAGGGAAGGCCAAGATTTGTGGGACATCACTAAAGTTTCAGAGAGGGCTGCTATCTGGTCAGAGAGCCAGGCATGGGTGAGTTCAAGGCATGGGCAGGCATTCTAAGCAGGTTCAGAATTTGCAGTAATTTATAGTAAAGCCGAAATTATCTTTTCATGGCTTTGTGGCGAGATGGCTCCCAATTTTAAGAAAAGATCAGGTTGTAAAGGTAAAATTTCTAAGTTGATTCTAAGCTGCAAAAGTCTGAGTTAAAGTGTAAAAGACCGGGCATTGTAAAGCTTCTAAATGGCAAGGCCTGGGCTAAAAAGTAAAGACTAGGTATTGTTAAAATTCTTCTGCTATCCCCGGAACCTGTAATCTCTGTAAAGTTGTTAGGACAATGCTGGAACTGCCTAGTAAATATCTCCATTGATTCCCTGGTTGTTTAATAGCTAAGGGCTCTAGGTAGCATGGCACGTAGGCATTGCAGGACCTAAACCAATCAGTTTGAATGTGTACCCCACTTAGGAGCACCAATCACCCCTGCCCAAACTGTTCCCGCCAATGTATGCACTAATCCTGACTCAGGGTTGTTGTTCAATTTTCCCGCGCCTCATGATGATTTGTTCTGATGTATGCAAAGCCCCCCACCCTCTCCAAAAAGTGTACTTAAGCTCCGCTTGAACTCTTCTCTGGGCTCTGAGCCGCTCTCCCTTCTTGAGTGGGCACAGAGTCCCAGCGTGCTGGAACGGATCCCTAATAAATTTCCCCCCTGCGATTGCATGAAGTGAGTCTCTTGTGTGGTCTCTCCCCTCCGATGCTTCGCTGCACCCCAACAAGGTTGGGTCTATCATTCCTCCCTTTTCTTATGTGTCCCTTTCAAGTCTTTGATAGGGTAGGGGAAGAGCACTGAGGGAATTTTAATCCCTCAGGTAACAGTCTCCAACTTTTTTTTTTTAACTCACCCAAAACCGGTATCCCTGATTTGATCTGACTTAATTAATTACTTATATTGACAGTCTATTTTTGGCTCCATTGTTGTAAGAAGAGGGGTGTCGCTTGTTTTGGCTTCTTCTGAGTTGAGAGGGGGTGATGTGAGGGGGCACGGTGTGAGAGACATGAGTTTCCTTTTAGAAGTCAGTTCGGTTTGGAGTCTGGTTGGGGAAGAACAGGTTGTGAAGTCATCTGGGGATGGGTGCTTCTATGAGAGAAACAAAAACCATGAGTACTGAATAAATGTTGCAGCAGCTGGAACATTTCACTGTATAGAAGTTCCCTCACCAGGAGGTGTGAGGGCTGAGAAGTTAGTATATATATATTTACCAGGAGAAGCTGTCTCCATAATAAGGCCAGAGTGGACTTCATATAGAAATGTAAATCTTTAACAATTTTAAAGTTCTCAGGAATGTAAACACAACATTAAACTTTTAGTGTTATAGATGTCCTTTTCCATAAGATACAGTTTAATAATACCATCTGATCATGTAAAATCCTTTTACTAGTATGACCTCTGTGTCTAATAGAGAAACCTTTAATTCTGTTACTCAGGGCTGGATAATCATTCTAGCAAACACCAAGCCTACCTGTGTAGTTTAGGAATATCTGTAGGCCTTAAACTAAAAACTCTGTCTCTGGCAGCTCCTCTTGATAGTCTCTTTTTATAGTTATCAGGCATTTCTGAGAATCCTTCTTTGTAGCCTCCAGTCTTACTTATTTGGGGAGGCTAACATAAAATGTAGACCTTAAAATATTATTATTATTATTATTATCATCATTATCATTATTATTTTAAATGCTCAGGAATGGCTGTGTTTTGGTTTTAACTGTCTTTGCTAAGTGTTTAAGATGAAGCAGTCAAACTGACTTTTGTTTCTATCTATTTTTAACAGTCAGTTGAGTTTTTATGGGAGTCATTCCTGGGGAAACTTGAGAGCAGCTTCTCAGTTCTGCTAGTGCCATTTGCACTAGGATGGGTCCAGGTCTTGCTTGACCATGTGGCTTCCCTTGGAAGCATCAGGGATGTCTCCCTTCTCTGATGATCCTCCTCTTCATAGCAAATGCACTGATTGGCTTTCTGTTCTCCAGTGGTCTCATTAATCTCCCTGATCAGGAGGTTATGTGGCCCAGAGTTGCAAAGCTCTTTAGAGAAGTCCCCTGTTCCCTGGATTCAGACTGACTCAGAGGGCAAGAGACAAATATTGGTTTTCTTGGCTCTTTTCATTTAACTTTAATTTTAAATATTAATCTTAAACATCCAGCAAATAAATTTTAACAGCCTTATATTAAGAGTACTGGGCTTTAATGTCTATAGCTTTATAATTATTTATCTTTTTTATTAATTGGGATCTGTATTATCCTATCTGTCTTGTAGGTGATGACTTATTATCTTAAATTAACCCATGTTGTGTTCTTAAAGCAGCACTTCTGTAAAACACTAACAGGGAATCTTTAGATCACTTATAAGGAAATTACAAAATAAAATTAATAAGAGTAAAAACATATAGTTCGTGTAATAGCTACCCTGAATTTTGGTTGAGTTATACATTACATCCCCTGTTTGAGATCCTAGTAATCTTGACAGAAAAAAAAAAAAAAAACAACTTTTGAACGTAACTTTAAATGAACTAAAATCTGGCCTACTGCTTTTGTAGTCATTCTCACATGTAGTAAGATGGGACACAGAGCCTTATCTCAGGTAAGGCAGGGCTCTTTATAAATCTTAAGTGTTCTAGTTCTAAAGCTGATCTTTGCTTTTTAAATATCATTTTACAAAGTTTACATAAATTGTTTGAGGTCACATGAACATTAGCTAACACCATATGATATCACATTTAAAACATGAATTAAAGAAAGGCTGAAAGTTTTTAACCTTTACATAGATCAGGCTCTCATTAACTTAAAAATACATTTAAATTGTTCCTCAATGTAAAAAGTAACATAAAAGTTTACATATCTTATTGATAACATGTAAATAAATCCCCAATATATTTTTTTTTTTTACCAAACAACTTTAGAACACCAGCTTGATATAATGCTCTTTAAAGCTTCTACCTTATAGACTTGTATACCCGGAAGATATGAGCACATTAATAGCATCACAATTACATCGATGTTTTTATATTAACCAAGTTTAGCTTTTAAAGAAATGACAGTACAATGCTGTAAAATAACAGTTCTTATTTAACCAGTTGTTTAATTTTTATGATTGCTTGCTCTAGAAAAAAATAAAACTTAATAAACACAATGTTATGGGTAAACTTATGTTTTAAGAAATTCTTGTCTTTTTAACACATGACTGATTGTAAAAACAATACAGACCTTAGTAAATCAATCAGATATCTAACAAAAGTACACATGAACGAGTAATCCCATATCAAATTTACTTTACTTATTTATCAAAATATTAGACAAATGTATTGAACAGTGTTAACCATTTTTTTCTTGTTGAAAGAAAAGTCCTAGAACCAAGACATATTAGATATTTTATAGACATTAATATTTTATTAGTTTTTTTGAACACCTAGAAAAACTTGTAAGCTTAAATTTAGACATTTATTTTTATCTGTTTATCCAATTTAAATTGAACCATTTAAATCACATGAATTAAAGATCTTTGGATCCATTTTTTAAATTTGTTTTTATGAGCGCTCCTTATATATGTTAATTTGTATATCATATATATATACGGACATGTGTATATATAGACATGTAACACATAACACAAGTGTGCACACATAATAATAGTAAAGGCCTTGTAGCTTTTCGCAGGTGAAATCTCCATTGCAATGTTTCAAAAACTCCACGGTGGGTCAAAGATAGAACTGATCAGAAAAACATTAACCTAGGTCTACAGGATCAAAATCATGAGCTCAAAAAAAAAATACAGAATCTAAGAAAAAAAACAAGAGTTTCCACCATGCGACCAGCGCACTGGTTTCATTAAAGAGGTTCTTGGCATAAAAGTTAACTAGTGAGATCGAAATAAACACATAGACTCAGTTACCTTTTTCTATGACCAGGTCCGAGACGGCTCTCCCTCTAGTTCCCACCTCGAACCACCTGGTAGGGCAGCAAGGATTACTCAGGGCTAGCAGGAGAGAGAGAGAGAGAGCATGCCAGGGAGTGGCCTTTTATTGGGGAACAAGAAATTCAGGGGAGAATTCCATCCAATGAAGGTTGATGGGGGCAGCACTCCAAGGTCAGGGTCAGTGATTGGCCCCCGGGGTCAGTGGTCAGTCACACCCCCACAGGGACAGGCTCTTGCACCAGGAGAGGGTCGGGAAAGCTCCGACACAGTTTAGCCAGAGCACCTCAGACCCAAACCAGGAGTTGCCCAGTCAAGTGTAAGAATGGCTCCCCACAAAGAGTCCTAGAAAAAATGACTGGCCAGTAATTAGTAAATACCATACAATTTACTTTTTTTTTCTTAGGCCTCAGATCAGTATCCTACGGAGCTTGCAGGCTTCTTTCATTTGCATTTCAACATAAGTCCTGGCTGAGGTCTGGAAGGAGCAGGGAAAAACTGCTATTCTGAGCAGACACCTCAGGCCTAAGGTATTTTAACCATAAGTCATAATTTTCAGGTTTGGATGTTGAAAATTATGATACAAGTTTAAGATACAATTCACAAAATTTTATATCTTTACAACTTGTTTTGTCAACAGATACCATACTATGATTTACTATCTATCCTTGTCCAAATTAATGCACTGGTACACACAGTGACATTTTCCCAGGCTACCCAATTCAAAATTGGTGAAAAAAAACTGAATGATTGGGAAGTTACTTGCCAACTTGGAAGTAGAGTTCTTTAGTTTTCCATCCTAAGTATTTAAGTTCTCTGGCATGAATTATCTGAAATCATAAACTAAACAATTACCTAAACCCAACTTTTAACTGCAAGATTGTGCAATGCTTCAAAAACCCATTCAGATACCAGATTGTTACAATAAAACATCATGTTTTAGACACACATTCAGCCAAGATCCTTCCCAAGAAACAATTTATAATATCAACACACTATTGCACATGTCTTAAAGGGCCAGAAACAAAAACACAGGACAGACAGGAAGGAGCTCCAGACTATTGCTAACAGACAGAAACCTTTAAAACAGAGCAGATAAGAGAAAAATCTCCTACACCAGTGGCACCATAGATGTCCCTACAAGGGGACCAGATGTTTTCACAGAGGGGCAACCTGAATTGTAAAATCAAGGGTCTCCGTGGCGACTTTACTGCATTTAGTGTCCCCTTTTTCTTTTTCTCTTTTTTTTAAGAAGACAGAGGTGGCATAATCCTTACAGTACAGGGAAGAAAGGAGGGAATTCCCCGAAGCAACAGGGCTTCAGCAGCTGCTGGGAGTCCCTCAGTCCCTCCTTTTACTTACAGGATTAGCTCCTCTGGTTCGGTTCCACCCCAGGCACGCTCCATTTCCCAACATTTCAGTGGTCAGCTCTCAAAAAGTTCCGGGGGGGGGGGGGGGTTGTGGTATCAAAATTTGTAACTGAAAGTTGGGTTCCTGACCTTGAAGACAATTAATGCCAATTTAATAATGAGGACAGGGTTTTGAGGAAAAGAAAAAGGGAGGTTTATTGCTTTGCTAACAAAGGAGAAACACAGGGGACTCTGCCCAAAGGTTGTGACTCTCTTGATCTGGAGGGACAAGGGGCTTTAAAGGAGTTTCACTTGTTAACCTGGGAGATACTCAGTTCTTAGGTCCCCAGCAGGCATTGCCCTCTGCACTGGAGGTGCTTCAAGCAGCCAGCTAGGGGCTTCTCTCATCCTGCTTAACAAAGGGGGGTAAAGTTCATCCCAGTTCCTTAAAACATAGTCCAAAGGGGTGTCAGGCTGACTTGCTTTATTACCCATTTTCACGTCCAATATCCTTAAGTTTTTACCACAGAAGTCACACAACAAAAGGCACAAAAACAAACAAACAAAAAACATATAGAACACAGAACAAAACACAAGAAAACAGAAACCCGGCGCCGAAACAGAAAAACAGAGGAGCAATGCAACGTCTTGCCAAAGCTCAGGGGTAGGAGCACGTGAGTGCCCGTCGGCACCTCTCTACCCTTCCAGAGGAATTCCCTACAGAACAGAACAGAGGACAGAACAATTTCTCGTTACTGTCCCAGACAGGAGTATATGTGAGCCTCGCCAGGCCACCTCTCTGTCATCAGAAGAGATCTCCCTTAACCGGATACCAGATGTTATAAAGGCGCCACTTACCTATGGAGGCCTCCTCCCCCAGGTGCTTGCTGATAGTTTTAGTGTGGCAGTTCTCTGCAGTTCTCCAGGGACTGAGGCTCACTCCGAGGCCTTGGAACATCTCAAGGTGCGCACCCCCTAGAGTGGCTCTCCAGCCTGGAGCCCTGGAGAGAAGGCCGGCTTTAGAATTTCCAGCAGTCTCGTCTTGTGGTCTGGTCTGGCAGGGTCATCTTGCTGGGGCCTCCAAAATGTTAGACCAGGATGCAAGAAAAGACCACTGACTCCAATTAAAAATCAAATTAAAGCAGCCATGCTGCCTCTCCCACCCAAATCCGTGGGAACAAGACAGCAGCAGCAGCTTTCCTGCAGCCAGCTTTATAGCCCAGAAAGTTACACAAAGGGGGGTTACAGATTACAGAACTCTGACGAGCATAACACTAATGGTAGTTTACATTTTTGCTGGCCTCGACATCAGAATTTATGGAGGTCATTAGAGCCTCAGAGAAGGTTGTTATCTGGCCAGGGAAGGCCAAGATTTGAGAGGCGTCACTAAAGTTTCAGAGAGGGCTGCTATCTGGTCAGAGAGCCAGGTATGGGTGAGTTCAAGGCACGGGCAGACATTCCAAGCAGGTTCAGAATTTGCAGTAATTTATAGGAAAGCCTAAATTATCTTTTCATGGCTTTGTGGTGAGATGGCTCCCAATTTTAAGAAAAGATCAGGTTGGGTCTATCACCTGGACTGACATCCCAAATCTTCTCATCTGCCTGAACCTCTTCTGCATCTTTGTCACCACTCTTAAACTCTACAGCCACATCTTGACCCTGATGAGAGCTGCAACTTTTCCCTAGGACCACCTTCTCAGCCAGCTGTCAGGTTTACTCCAGGAGAAGCCTGCCTTGGTTCCTGACCTGATCACTGTGGTCTGAGTGAGTGTGCATCTGCTGGACACAAGTGTGTCCTCTGTTTCAGAGACTGGCTGAAATTCTAATTGCTTTTGTATTAATTGTTTACAAAAAAAGTAATGCTTTGCTGTCTTCTTCATTGTTGTTGTAGCATGATCCCTGCCCTATGTATACCTTGTCCACACATTTGCCAACTTCCACCATGAACCTCTGGACTACCCTGATGTTGAATACTCTTAGTTGTCTATGCCCCACATGACAGAAAACAAGGACTTTGGGTCAATTCCCCCCAACTTTGCCCTCTGTCAGAAGGAGGCATGTTGGAGATATCATCACCCAGTTTTCCATAGAAATGAAATGTAGAAATTGACAGTGGGAAAATAGAAGAGTGGTCCACTTCACCTGTTGAACATACATATGCCTTGCTGCTTATTTTCCTCTTCTCCCTCTCTCCCTCCCTAACCTAAGGGCAGGGAACAAGATTTTCTTAAGTTATCTGTTCTCCACAGGAAGAGAATGTCATTAGAAGAATTAGGAAGTGACTATCAAATGAAGGAGTGGTTTTCAACACACCAACAGGACACCCTGTGTCAGGGCACACCTGGAACATAGCCTTTGAATAGCTTCTTTAAAAGTCCCCTGTTTTTCCTGATGGGCAGAATCATAGCCTCTGGGACAGGAGTCCCCAGTGTTTCTCCTTTGCTAGCAAAACAATAAATCTTCTTTTCCTCTTTCTCAAAACTGTGTTCTTGTTATTAATAGATCGGCATCGAGGACAAGGATCAAGCTTTTGGTAACAATACTCTTGTGATCCTTTTTATTTCTGTGTCATCTTTGTGTGCGTGTGTGTGTGTGTGTGTGTGTGTGTGTGTGTTGGGGATTGAACCCAGGGCCTTGTGCATGCAAGGCAAGCACTCTACCAACTGATCTATATCTCCAGCCCCTTATTCTAGATAAAAGTGTCAGTTTATATTTTTGAAAAACAACACTTAGTTTTCTTTTTTTCCTTTTGTTTTACTATTCTCTAGTTCATTTGTTTCTACTGTAATTTTTGTTATTTCCTTCCTTTACTAACTTTGGGCTTAGTTCTTGTTCTTTTTTCTTCTACCTCCCCTCCCCTCCCCTTTCCTTTTCTTTTCACTTTGGGTTTTAAAGTTAGGTTGTTTATTTGAGCTCTTTCAACTTCTGTTGTTACAGAGCTGGGGCCTTCTGAGAAACTGAGGCAATGCAAAGACCTGCTTCAAACCCTGATTCTTGAGATCAAGTCAGACGTATTTCAGACATGTCGCTCAGAGTAGCAGGCATGAGTTTTATTGAAGGCATAGGAAAAGGGAAAGGGGAAAGGGGTAAAGAGTGGGTCCTCTCAGAGAAGAGAGGGACAATGTGCTTTTCTTGCACTGAAATTTTCTTGGGGATCCCAGAGAAGATTCCAGAGAGTCCTGGTCAGGTCCACCTCTTGACTTTTGACTTACAGCAGGGTGATATCAGACTTTCAAGTACCTATTGCCATGACAATTCTAGGTTCCCTTGGCCCATGTTGAGCAGTTCTAATTGGATTCCTACTCATTTTTACAGGTTTTATGATTACATGAAATAAGCCTTATCTTTCTGAATCTGGTCTGTGAAAAGGGTCACAAAAGTCTCTTCCTTCAAAGTAAGTTGGGTTCCTCTTGATATATCAATGTTATTTCCTGTCTGCATTTCCTTGCAGATTACAGGTAGTTTGCTGAGGAATATGACATATCCTGTCCACTTAGGCCAGGCAGGACTGCAGGTAAATTGTATTTTGGCAAATAAAGCATGTGAAGGTCAGCACAGTGGGCCCTTTTGATAGAATTATTCTCTAAACCTAGTGTTCCCACTGAAGCCAGAATTAGACAGGCAGTCAGTATTGATACGTAAATTGAGTCAGGTCGGATCAAGGAGGCCAATTTGAGTCCAGAAAGTTGGAGATTGCCCTTTGAAGGATTGAAATTCCTTCAGAGCCCTTCTTCCACCCTTATCAAGAAACTGCCCCTGCTCCAACCTGTTGCTAAAGTAACCTGTCCCAGGAATTGCCCCTCCCTACAGGGAGCTATAAAGTTTGTTAATTAATGTGTCCTGGGCTGCCCCAGCCTGCCCTACCCCCTTCAGCCCACCTGTTTCCCATGTTTTGGCCATCCCACCAAGCATTCCTGGGCCTAGTCACATATGCAAGAAGGAGAAAGATAAGGAGAAGAGGGCAGGAGAACAAAGGAAGCCTAAGGTATATAAAAAGGAAGAACACCTCACTTCTTGGGATACCAGCTATGCCCCCTTCTCCCTCCTGGGAGAAGTCCATGTTACCTCTTTTTAAATAAACCCTGCTTTATATGCTTGCCTTGGCGTGTTTCTCTACAAGTGAGGGAGCAGAGCTCCTCACCGATAACTGGAGGTATCACCACCATCCTCATCTATCTGTCCCCTAACATTGTGAATGTAGTTTTATCATAAACCTGTCTCTTAGTACTACTGTTACTGCATTCCATAGATTTGGGCATGTTGTGTTTTCATTTTCATTTGTCTCAAGGTATTTTCTAACTTCCTCTTTTATCTAAGGTTGCTCCAGAGTGTATACTTTAATTTTTTTTTTTTTAGTTGTAGATGGACACAACACTTTTGTTTTAGTTTTATTTAATGTTTTTGTGGTGCTGAGGATCAAACCTAGTGCCTCATGCATGCCAGGCAAGCATTCTACCACTGAGTCACAACCCCAAGCCTCAGAGTGTGTACTTTAATTTCCACATATTGGTGAACTTCCTAGTTTTCTTTCTGTTGTTGATTTCTAGTTCCTAACCCCTGTAGCCAGAAAAGATACTTGGACGAATTCAATGCCTTAAATTTGTTAAGGATTATTTTGTAACTTAACATGGCAGTCTATCCAAGAGAATGTTCTGTGTGCACTTGAGAAGAATGTGCGTTCTGATGCTGTTATATAGAAGGTTCTGTAAAGTTCTATTAGGTCAATTGGAAATATATAAAGACACACACACACACACACAATACACACATATGGCTGAATATTATATAACTGTATAGCCACAATGTTGCCACAATTTTCAATTTACCTTGAAGGAAGGCTGACTCAGGTTCATTTTGCCAGTCATAGATGTCAGTACATCAAGTCTGCCATTGCGACAGGCAACCAGCCCTCCACTGAGCTCAGAAAACACCCTGACCCTTCACGTCTACCACCTGGTGACTTCTCTACCCCAGAACCGTCTTTCACTTTGAATGCCAAAAGACTACCTATTTTCTTCACAAACAGTTCCTCCTTGCTCTTCAAGCTCCTTCTCAATCTTACATCCATCACCTGCAGAGCTGTTTGGAGCCCCTTCAATTAGAGGAGTTCTGAAAGAGCTGGCAGCTGTGGGAAAGCTCCTGCTGCAGTGTTTAAACCGCAGCTTCTCCCAGAGCAGCAGGAGCTCCAGGTTCTTTCTGGCTTTCCCCTCTCCTGTTTACATTTAAATTCTGTCCTCAAAGACAATGAGCCCCAAGGGAAAAGAGTGTTTATGGCTCAAATCTCACTTGGGTCTAGCCCCATCCCACTCCATGCTAAGAATGGGCCTGTTTTTAGTAACAGGAAATTCTTCAGGAATATCTATGAGCTAATTTGAGATCATTTATTGAGAGACTCACCTGTCAGTGAGGGTAAGGGGGGCAATGAATAGGTAACTAGATCGTAAATCCCCAAGATGCACTGGGAAAAAAGGGCAAAGCACTTGGTTTCATTTATCAATGAAAACACTTTCAGATTGCATTAGAAGCCACCAGAGACAGGATCAGAAGACTCCCAATACTGCTGCAGTACCAGCTTCCCAAGAGCAAATTACCACAAGATTGGGGTAAAGATTTCCACCTCGAGGGCTGCACCAACAGGGACGACGACGTTCTTGCTTGAAAAGGGTGAAAATTATCAAGCCAGAAGGGAAGGAAACTAAAAGATGTGACCACCAAGAAAAACCCAATGAACACAAAGCACAACCCATCCAAAATACGCGGGAACTGAGGATAAATCATATTAGAAAAAGGAAGCTAGTAAGTAAGTATCTATATAACTCCTAAAAAGGTGTGTTATTAACCAAAAAGTAAAAATCAAATCAGGAAAACAGACTGAAATTGAGGGTAGTCAGCATAGATAATATTGGGTCAATTATCAAAGAAAAGGAAGTGGGTTGCTAACACCGACAGGACACTTTCCCTCTCTAATACTCAACCCTTCCCACACAGGCAGTTACCCTCTGGGGCTGCTCTTTCCTGCCTTTCACCACCTACTAGGGTAGATGGAGGAGGTGGGGAAGGGGAGAGAAAGTCTGCAATCTATGCAGACTTTATACCCGAAGCTGGCCCACTGGCAAACGGGTAAGACACATACTCTCCCATGTGCACTTAGCTCTGGGCCCCCACTTCTCTCTGGAGAAGCCTGTTATCTCTGTTCTCTTTCTTAAATAAAAGCTGCTTTCTATGCTTGTCTCAGTGTTTAATTCTCAACACTTGAGAAGAAGGACCCAATCCTGATTTCCAAGACCGGTATCAAAATTCGATGAAGATGCTTAACAGTTGAGGAGAAATGCATTTCAGAAGAGTAGAGAATAAATGCTTTAGCATCTCCTGTGCTGGGGTATTTTCCAAAATTATCTCATAAATAACCTTTAGGGGCTGGGGCGGTAGCTCAGTGGTACAGTACTTGCCTAATGCGCATGAGGCACTGGGTTCAATCCTCAGTACCACATAAAAAGTAAACGAATTGAAATAATTAAAAAAAATAACCTTTAGAAAATGTGAGTGACAGCCCACATATTCAGGGCATATTTCTTCACTTGTCCCCAAAGACCCTAAGCTTTCTCAGGGGTCTCTGCTGGGTCATTTCAATTCCAGTTCATCTTTAGGTCTCTGATGCTATCATGCTGTTCTCTTACCCTTTTCTTCTTTGTCCCTGTTTTGCCCAGCTTGGAATTCTCCCTCCACTTTGATCCCTCTAAAGTCCATGTCCCCCAAGAAGCCTACCCGAACTGGCCCAGCCTAGAATTCTCTGAAGTTCTTCTTGCCCAATCTGTCAGAAATGGCTGCTTCTCAACATTCCCAGAGTTTCTAAGAGTTTGATGAAATCGAAAAATGGGTCTTCCAATGTTTCCCCTTCTAACTCCCGTCATTTAAGCTACTGCTTGATAGTTACACAAAGCTGGCCCACAGTCAGCACTGGCAGAGATTGAAGACCTCTGATGTCAACTCTAACTTCTACCTTTATGGGCTAAGAGGAAGCCAAAACCACCCACTGACGCACAAGAAAACTAATAACCAACCAGTGTGTTTCATGAGAGATGTATGTGCTTGGGAAAAGGTGTGATGTTCTCAGTTCAGGGAAGAAAAAGAGGAATGAAAGTAAGTCTAAACAGCCAAAGAATTAATCAGGATGTACATTTATGACTTGTACCTTCTTCAGTATATGTGTAGTATTTTGATACAAATTTTACATTACAAAACCAACATCTGTCCAACCTTCTGATTTTCTTTTTCTTTTTTATCTCCTAGACCTTGCCCAGCTTGTAATTCTCCCTCCCCTTTGATCCCTCTAAAGTCCACATCCCCCAAGAAGCCCACCCCGACTGGCCCAGCCTAGAATTCTCTTAAGTTCTTCTTGCCCAATCTGTCAGAAATGGCTGCTCCTCAACATTCCCAGAGTTTCTATCAAGAGTTTGATGAGATTGAAAAATGGATCTTCCAGTGTTTCCCATTCTAACTCCTGACATGCCTGACATCTAAGCTACTTGCTAGATGTTGTTATAAAAATAGAGAAAAGGATCACACACATTGAAAAGAACCCAAATGGTCAAGATCATAATGAAGAAAGTCAAACACTCTGAAGATGTAAGACGCAGAAGGGGTAGAAATACCTGACACTGTTCTTCAGCTAAACGCATTCTTGATTTGGAAAACAATGCCACATGGCTCTTTTGTTCACTTGCATGTTTTACTTTGCTTTTGTATTTTAATCAGAAGGAAGAATGTGCTCTAAGAAAAGTCTAGGGGAGCCTTCAGGAATTATTTATTTTCTATATTAGTCACCTTTACTCCTACATTCAATCATTTCCTTTTGGTGGAAAAACCTTACAGAACAGAAGGTTAGTAGCTATTTTTAGTAGCTTGGCAACGTGAAAAAAAAGTTTGGAAGTTGTTCAAAAAGTCATGCTTCACTACTTTTAGTGAAACTATTTGGACTATTTGTAAACAGGCATTTCTTTCTTCATAAATCCCTTAATGTTGTCAAGTAATTAAAACTCAGTTTCTTTAATCACAGGTGTATTCATTCTTCTCCAATTTACTTGCACTTATTAATCAAATGTACCAGATCTCTGTATAATTAAAAATGACCTCTGTTAATTTGAAATAAAGAAAACTGCCATTTAAGCCTGCAGCCTTTTGGCTAGGATATATACGTTTTCTCTGCCCCTCTTACCAAGTAGGAGGCATCTCCCTCACCCCTCTTGGGCCTCAGCTCCCCAATTATCTGCCTTCCCTAATACAGGACATTTCAGTTAGATCAGACTCAGGGAACCTGCCCTTCTCCTACCCACAACAGATAGTCCTAAGGACCATGCTCAAAATGTGATCCTTCTAATTTTTTTTCAATTTTTAAAGTATTATGTAGTAATCATAAATAAATTTGAAATGCAAAACCATAATAATATAAAATTCTATAGCTAGCTACCCATAGGTATTGTGTGTATGTGTGTGTGTGTGTGAACTATTAGATCATAGTACAGTTTTGTATACACTTCCTCTTGATATTCACCCCAGTCTTCTTTCCCTGCCCTTCCTTTAAAGACTAACCCTAAGCCCCCCTCCACTCTTCCAGTTCCCTCCTTCTTCACCTGCCTAGAGCTATACATGATTGGATCAGAGCTTTTTAAATAGATTTTTTGTTTATTTGCTGCCCTCTGGTGGGATTATTAAGAAATTTATCATAAATGGTATGAAATTCACCCTGGCCATGACCACTGACATAAATTACCTGTGGTTCTGGCTAATAGAATATCTATGGGGACAAGAATTTTTTAGTGGCCTGGACATCAGAAAAATGTACAGCAAATCCCCCAAAGTACTCAGAACCAAATGACACACTTGTAAATAACCCAGGTATCAATAAGAAACAAAGAGGAAATTAGGTAGTAATTTTTAATTGAGTTATAAAGAAAAAAAATATCGCCATGTATGGAATTCCAGCAAAGCAGAGGCTGGTGGGAAATTTATATCACCAAATGCCTAAAAAGGGTAGGGGTGGGGACAGGAGGCGGGGATTCCAAAGGGTGTAAGAATAACATCTTTGCTATGATGACAGTTTCACAGGTGTGTGTGTGAGTGTGTGTGTGTGTGTGTGTGTGTGTGTGTGTGTGAGAGAGAGTGTGTGCACACACATGTGTGTACTATCAAATTATATACTTGCAGTATGTGCCATTTGTTGTATATCAGTTGTGCCTCAGTAAAGTTGTTTTAAACAGACCTGTGGGAGTTGGCCACACAGTTAGACAGTGTAACTGAAATGTAACCATTAAAAGAATGCATTATCAGAATACACAATTAACAAGTTAATAACAAGTTAATAATATGTTGAGTTTCCCTCATCCTACATGCTTGGGACTAGAGGTATTTCAGATTTGGGATATTCTTGGATTTTTGGAATATTTGCATATTTGTAGTGAGATATCCTGGGGAAGGGACCAAGTCTCTAAACACAAAGTTCATTCATGTCTCAGATGCATGTAGCCTGAAGGTAATTATCTACAACATTTTAGTGCATCTTCATTTTGCTGCAGCCCAACACGTGAGGTCAGGGGTGAAATCTTCCATGTGTGGCATCTATGTCAGTGCTCAAAAAGTGTCAGGTTTCTCAGCATTTTGCATTTCATATTTTCAGATTAGGGAGGTTCAATCTGTTTGGACTTTTAAACATTCATTAATTCACCTAGAAAAAGTAGAGAAGAGTGAATTGATGCTACAAATAGAAAACAACCAGAAATGTAGTAGATTTAAGCCCAATTATGGCAATAAATAAATTAATTAAAATTAAATAAATATAATTTTAAGGAAGATACTAGACTTTTTTTTTTTTTTAATGAGCAACACAGTGCCTTTAACAGGCACAGTTCAAGCAAAGGAGTGAAAATATAAGAATGGAAAAAGGGTGTGATAACTGCTATTAAACTAATAGTAAACAAAGCAGACATAAAGCAATAATGATTAGAACTCACGTGAGAAATAGACTATTGACCATCCTGCTGTGAGACATTTGTGTGCCTCTCCCAGACACTTCTCAGACAGACAGAAAAGCAGTGAAGATTTGAACAACACAGTTAATGATATTAACCTAAATGACATGAAATTAATCAAGAGAAGTATAAGCATGCTATGTAAAATGTGGGATATATATCAGTAAAGACAGCTTTAAACATTCAAAATTATACCTCAGCGAGGACTGGGAGGTGGACTTTAATGGTAAATGAATGCTGCTGCCTTCCCTCTTTCGCAGCCCAGAGAATCTGATAATACCACTCCTTCTGGCCAAGAAGAAAAAAATGGCTTCCTGCCAATGGTTCTCAGTCTGCTCTGTTTATCTCTTCCTAATTTTCCCAGATTGAAATTGTATGTGTTCACTGAAATTGTATTCTGTTCACTCAGATATAAAAGAGCTTCTTAATACTTTTCTAAAATTATTGATCTCTGACCAAGGTTCATTCTAGAACTCTCTGGAAACAATCTGGACTTCCATAGCTGAATCATCCACTGGTGCTAGGACAGATCACAGTGGTAGTGTCCAGCACTTCTCCCCAAACCTCCTCTGGAAATTCCAGGCTCACCTCAATATTCGTGAACTCTCAGTGGCCAGGTTCAGTGATCAGGCTGCAGAGGCCCAATCCCACACAGCCAGAAAGTGGATGACCCCAGGGGCTGCTCCCAGAAGGAAGGAGAGATGGTGGTGATGGGAAGCCAGAGTCAATAACTCTGGCTTGGCCCATCCCTCTACCCACATATTGACCCACAGCCCACGGTCTCTGAGAAAGAAACTAAGGGTGCTGGTCAGCTACCAGGACCAGCCTCCCAGAGATGGGAAATGATTGATCTGGACACTTACTATCTAGAAAGCAACTTGACATGGTCGGATGAACCTGAATCTGGTCTGGAGTATCAGACAGATCTGGATTTAAATCCTGCTTCTGCTTCTCACTTGATAAGGAACGGGATGTCTTCTTTTGCTTCACGGAGAGAGTCTTTGCATGTGGAAACGACGACTTGATAATTTTGCTAGAGAGAGTAAGAAAAACAGTGTATGTGGTGCTTCCTGCATAACCTTACACAGAGCAAGTGCTAATTCCCTGGCTCCCCCAGCCTCCCTCAGGCAGCCACTGGTCACTTTCTTCCTGAAGCTTTCGAGACAGGGAGGGAAGGAAGGAAGGAAGGAAGGAAGAAAGGAAGGAAGGAAAGTACATAACCAGCCTTCAGATCAGCCCAGACACAATGTGAGCCAGAATCCAAGAGCTCAGGCATGTGACTCAGCTTCCTCCAAACTTTGCCCCACAGAGCCCCCTCTCCCACCCTGTCCCCTGAGAGTGCTCATAATCTCTGGGAGTGGTTTTCACTGCTGGGCACTGTGTGATGTCATTTATTAATTATTTCAGTTTATCTTTTGAAAGATACTCTCCAAACCTGCCACACACAAACATAAACTAAAAAGCAGTAGTTAATGTAACCATATTTATTTATTTGAAGTACTAATTTTTTTTAAAGTGAAAAATCTCTGATGGCGGCGGGCGCGGAGAGATCAAGTCTCTGACCTCTTCAGCTGCGCGGGCATAGGGAGTCATAAACTGTCTAAATGCTGTTTGCTCAGGATCACTAGGCAATGCTGAGCTGACGTGGATCTGGGGCGAACAGTCTGGGCCTCTCAGAACACACACCGAGCCCGGATCGGCTGAATTCAAGCTCCCGTTAGCCTGCCTCTCGCAGACAAACAGCTGTGACTCAGCACTAAACGATCCCCCTGAAACAACTGGTCGGCCCTTCTGAACCTGCGGAGGTTAATACCAACTAAGCCTTCATAGGCAGTGGCCACAGGATTGAGACGGGGCTTGGGAGAGCCAGTCAGGACCCACCCGTTGCATTGGTCACCCGGCAAAGGGAACGAACTGTCGACATTTGCATGGGATACCACCATGGCAGAGAACTGACATCACCAGAATGCGGCGGAGGAGATAACTTAATTGAAACCAGCGGCGACAGGTGTGTAACCCCCTAGCCTTCCCTCTCCACACAGCGGGGAACCTTAAGAGCCCCTCCCAGCTCTCCTGTGAGCGCCATAGTCAGACAGAGGGAATCAGGAGTGGCGCGGGACCCGCGGGGTGAACCCCCGGCTACCGCTCCCACCAGTGCTGACAACTGAGGTCTCTTGCACCAGCTACTGGGGGCGTGGCTGCCAGAGGGCAAGCAAAATTCGCTGAGGGTTCTCTGCCCCAAGGTCCACAAACTTAGGGTCTGAGGGAACGGCAAACAGGGAGAGTGTGACCAATCGTTCAAGAAAATAGGGCTCCCGGGAGCAGCAGACCTGGCATGTAGCCAGTATTGTGGTGAGCGTCACCGGTGAGAGGGGCCTGGCTTGAGGAAAAGTGGGGAAGTGACTAGACACAAGAGAAGGCCCTTGGCACTCAGGATTGGAGACCCTCTCAGTCTAGGAGGAGGAGCTGCTGCACAGTGATTGGTTCCCGCGTATTGACAGGAGAAGCTTGGCCCAGTGGGCACAGCTCCACCTACTGAAAGTTAATCAAACTCTAAGACTGCATTTATTAATTTTTTTATTTGAGTTTTTTTTCATTTTCATTTTTTTTATTTTTTAAAATTTTTTTAAAAATATTTTTTTATTTTTTTATTTTAATTTTAATTTTTTTTATTATTTTTTTAAAATATTTTTTCTTTTTTATTTTCTTTTTTTCTTTTGTCTTTTCATTTCTTTTCAATTTTCTTATTCCCCCTTCCTTGAATTCTGTCTGCTTACTCTCATTCTCTTTAGTGACTTCTTCCCTTCCCTTCTAATACCTTTCCTCCCAAGCATCAAATAAATTTATAGGAGTAAACAGTAACTCAGCAGTCAAACAGAACAAGAAGTAACATGAGCAGCATGAAAAAGCAAGGAAGAAAAGGAGTACAAACAATGCAGGACAGCCTAAATATTCAGGAGGACCTAGAGCCATCAGAAAAATGGTCATATAAGGAACTCAAGGAATACCTTAGACAGATGGAATGGAACCTTAAAGAGGATATGAGACAGCAAATTCAAACAGTGAAAGAACACATTGAAAATGAATTACATAAACAGATAAAAGAAGCAAATAAGCATCTTTATCAGGAGATAGAGATTATTAAAAAATCAAACAATAATTCTAGAAATGAAGGAAACTATAAACTAAATTAAAAATTCAAATGAGAGTATCACTAACAGAGTGGAGCAAGTAGAAGCCAGAACATGAGATAATGAAGACAAAATATATCATCTTGAAAAGAGTCTAGCCAACTCAGAAAGGCTGGTAAAAAAATCACGAGAAAAACATCCAAGAGATATGGGATAACATAAAAAAAAACAAACTTAAGAGTCATCGGGATAGAGGAAGGTATAGAGGTTCAAACCAAGGGAATGAGCACCCTGCTGAATGAAATAATTATAGAAAAATTTCCAGAAATAAAAAGGAAACGGATATACAAATTGTAGATGCATACAGGACACCGAGCATACAAAATCACAGTAGACCAACGCCAAGACACATTGTTATGAAGATATCCAACATACAGAACAAAGAGAAAATATTAAAAGCTACAAGAGAAAGGAGGCAGATTACATTCAGGGGTAAACCAAGAAGGTTAACAACGGATTTTTCATCACAGATGCTGAAAGCGAGAAGATCCTGGAATAATGTATTTCAAACACTGAAAGACAATGGATGCAAACCAAGAATTTTGTATCCAGCAAAATTAAGCTTCAGGTATGACAACGAAATAAAAATCTTTCATGATAAACAAAAGTTAAAAGAATTTGCAACCAGAAAACCAGCATTGCAAAGCATCTTGAGCAAAACACTACACAAGGAAGAAATGAAAAACAATAACCAAAACCAACAGTGGGAAGTGCCTCAGTAAAGACAGAGGGTGGGGGGAAAGGTCATCATGGAGAAACAAATTAAATTAAAAAAAAAAGATAAATAATCAAACATGGCTGGAAGTACAAATCATATATCAATAGTAACTCTAAATGTTAATGGCTTAAACTCTCCAATAAAGTGACATAGGCTGGTAAAATGGATTAAAAAAAACAAATCCAACAATATGCTGCCTCCAGGAGACACATCTGATTGGAAAAGACATACACAGGCTGAAGGTGAAAGGTTGAGAAAAAATATACCACGCACACGGTCCTATAAGCAAGCAGGGGTGGCCATCCTCATATCGAATAAAATCAACTTCAAGACTAAGTTAATCAAAAGGGATAAGGAAGGACATTATATAATGTTAAAAGGAACCATTCACCAACAAGACATAACAATTATAAATATTTATGCCCCAAATAATGGTGCTTCAACGTTCATAAAACAAACTCTCCTCAAGTTCAAGAATCAAATAGACCACAACACAATAATTATTGGTGACTTCAACACACCTCTCTCACCATTGGACAGATCCTCCAAACAAAAGTTGAATAAAGAGACTATAGAACTCAATTTCACAATCAATAACCTAGACTTAACTGACATATATAGAATATATCAACCACCATCAAGTGGATATACTTTTTTCTCAGCAGCACATGGATCCTTCTCAAAAACAGACCATATATTATTATGCCAGAGGGCAACCCTCAGTAAATATAAAGGGGTGGAGATAATACCATGCATTTTATCTGATCATAATGGAATGAAACTGGAAATCAATGATAAAAGAAGGAAGGAAAAATCCTACATCACATGGAAAATGAACAATATGTTACTGAATGATCAATGGGTTACAGAAGACATAAAGGAGGAAATCAAAAAATTCTTAGAGATAAATGAAAATACAGACACAACCTATCGGAATCTATGGGACACAATGAAAGCAGTTTTAAGAGGGAAATTCATCGCCTGGAGGTCATTCCTCAAAAAAAGAAAAAAACCAACAAATAAATGAGCTCACACTTCATCTCAAAGCCCTAGAAAAGGAAGAGCAAAACAACAGCAAATGTATCAGAAGGCAAAAAATAATTAAAATTAGAGCAGAAATCAACAAAATGGAAACAAAAGAAACTATTGAAAAAATTGACAAAACTAAAAGTTGGTTCTTCAAAAAAATAAATAAGATCGACAGACCCTTAGCCATGCTAACGAAGAGAAGAAGAGAGAGAACTCAAATTACTAACATACAGGATGAAAAAGGCAACATCACAACAGATACTACAGAAATACAGAAGATAATTAGGAATTATTTTGAAAACCTATATTCCAATAAAATAGAAGATAGTGAAGACATCAATAAATTTCTTGAGTCATATGATTTGCCCAGACTGAGTCAGGAGGATACACACAATTTTAACAGACCAATATCAATGGATGAAATAGAAGAAGCAATCAAAAGACTACCAACCAAGAAAAGCCCAGGACCGGATGGGTATACAGCGGAATTTTACAAAACCTTTAAAGAAGAATTAATACCAATACTTTTCAAGTTATTTCAGGAAATAGAAAAAGAGGGAGCTCTTCCAAATTCATTCTATGAGGCCAACATCACCCTGATTCTGAAACCAAAGACACCTCAAAGAAGGAAAGCTACAGACCAATATCTCTAATGAAACTAGATGCAAAAATCCTCAATAAAATTCTGGCAAATCAGATACAAAAACACATCAAAAAAATTGTGCACCATGATCAAGTAGGATTCATCCCTGGGATGCAAGGATGGTTCAATATATGGAAATCAATAAATGTTATTCACCACATCAATAGACTTAAAGATAAGAACCATATGATCATCTTGATAGATGAAGAAAAAGCATTCGACAAAGTACAGCATCCCTTTATGTTCAAAACACTAGAAAAACTAGGGATAACAGGAACTTACCTCAACATTTGTAAAAGCTATCTATGCTAAGCCTCAGGCTAGCATCATTCTGAATGGAGAAAAATTGAAGGCATTCCCTCTAAAATCTGGAACTAGACAGGGATGCCCTCTATCACCACTTCTATTCAATATAGTTCTCGAAACACTGGCCAGAGCAATTAGACAGATGAAAGAAATTAAAGGCATAAAAATAGGAAAAGAAGAACTTAAATTCTGACTATTTGCAGAGACATGATTCTATACCTAGAAGATCCAAAAGGGTCTACAAAAAAACTACTAGAACTAATAAATGAATTCAGCAAAGCGGCAGGATATAAAATCAACATGCATAAATCAAAGGCATTTCTGTATATCAGCGACAAAACTTCTGAAACGGAAATGAGGAAAAACACCCCATTCACAATATCCTCAAAAAAAATAAAATACTTGGGAATCAACCTAACAAAAGAGGTGAAAGACTTATACAATGAAAACTACAGAACCCTAAAGAGAGAAATAGAAGATCTTAGAAGATGGAAAAATATACCCTGTTCACGGATAGGCAGAACTAACATCATCAAAATGGTGATATTACCAAAAGTTCTCTATAGGTTTAATGCAATGCCAATCAAAATCCCAATGGCATTTCTTGTAGAAATAGATAAAGCAATCATGAAATTCATATGGAAAAATAAAAGACCCAGAATAGCAAAAGCAACTCTCAGCAGGAAGTGTGAAACAGGCGGCATAGCGATAGCAGATTTCAAACTATACTACAGAGCAATAGTAACAAAAACAGCAGGTACTGGTACCAAAACAGGTGGGTGGACCAATGGTACAGAATAGAGGACACAGAGACTAATCCACAAAGTTACAACTATCTTATATTTGATAAAGGGGCTAAAAGCATGCAATGGAGGAAGGATAGCATCTTCAACAAATGGTGCTGGGAAAACTGGAAATCCATTTGCATCAAAATGAATCTGAATCCCTTTCTCTCACCATGCACAAAAGTTAACTCAAAATGGATCAAGAAGCTTGATATCAAATCAGAGACTCTGTGTCTGATAGAAGAAAAAGTTGGCTACGATCTACATATTGTGGGGTCGGGCTCCAAATTCCTTAATAGGACACCCATAGCACAAGAGTTAATAACAAGAATCAACAAATGGGACTTACTTAAACTGAAAAGTTTTTTCTCAGCAAGAGAAACAATAAGAGAGGTAAATAGGGAGCCTACATCCTGGGAACAAATTTTTACTCCTCACACTTCAGATAGATCCCTAATATCCAGAGTATACAAAGAACTCAAAAAATTAAACAATAAGATAACAAATAACCCAATCAACAAATGGGCCACTGACCTAAACAAACACTTCTCAGAGAAGGATATACAATCAATCAACAAGTACATGAAAAAATGCTCACCATCTCTAGCAGTCAGAGAAATGCAAATCAAAACCACCCTAAGATACCATCTCACTCCAGTAAGATTGGCAGCCACTATGAAGTCAAACAACAACAAGTGCTGGCGAGGATGTGGGGAAAAGGGGTACTCTTGTACATTGTTGGTGGGACTGCAAATTGGTGCGGCCAATTTGGAAAGCAGTATGGAGATTCCTGGGAAAGCTGGGAATGGAACCACCATTTGACCCAGCTATTGCCCTTCTCGGACTATTCCCTGAAGACCTTAAAAGAGCGTACTACAGGGATACTGCCACATCGATGTTCATAGCAGCACAATTCACAATAGCTAGACTGTGGAACCAACCCAGATGCCCTTCAATAGATGAATGGATAAAAAAATGTGGCATTTATACACAATGGAGTATTACGCAGCACTAAAAAATGACAAAATCACGGAATTTGCAGGGAAATGGATAGCATTAGAGCAGATTATGCTAAGCGAAGCTAGCCAATCCCTAAAAAACAAATGCCAAATGTCTTCTTTGATATAATGAGAGCAACTAAGAACAGAGCAGGGAGGAAGAGCAGGAGGAAAAGATTAACATTAAACAGAGACATGAGGTTGGAGGGAAAGGGAGAGAAAAGGGAAATTGCATGGAAATGGAAGGAGACCCTCATTGTTATACAAAATTACATATAAGAGGTTGTGAGGGGAATGGGAAAAAAAAACAAGGAGAGAAATGAATTACAGTAGATGGGGTAGAGAGAGAAGATGGGAGGGGAGGGGAGGGGGGATAGTAGGGGATAGGAAAGGCAGCAGAATACAATAGTTACTAATATGGCATTATGTAAAAATGTGGATGTGTAACAGATGTCACTCTGCAATCTGTATTTGGGGTAAAAATGGGAGTTCATAACCCATTTGAATCTAATTTTGAAATATGATATGTCAAGAGCTTTGTAATGTTTTGAACAACCAATAAAAAAAAAGAAAAAAAAAAGAAAATCTCTGCCACAGTCTCTTCAATGCTTCCTGGAAGTAACAACAGTAAACATTTTGATTCTTTCAGCTTTTTTTCTAGGCTTATCAGGAACTAATAATTCTCACTCTGCAACTTACTTGTTGTGTGACCTTAAGCAAGTTACTTAACGTCTCAGTGCTTTTGTGTCCTCATTCATAGGGTTATTATGACAATCAAATGAGTTAATGCATACAAAATACTTAAAAAGGGCTCCTGGCATGCAGAGCAAATGCATAAGTATGAACAAATATTGTCAAAATTATATATATATATATATATATATATACACACACACACACACACACCACACATTATATATATATATGAAGGGTCAGTATCAATCAATCTATTGCTTCTCAGCTGCAAATCCACTTTTTTTAAAATTGGTTCTTTTTAGTTATGCATGACTGTAGAATCCATTTCGATATTAGGACCCCATTCTTATGGATGTACACAATGGTGAGATTCACTGTGGTGTATTCATATATGTACATAGAAAAATTATGTCAGATTCATTCCATTGTCTTTCTTTTTCCTATTCTCCTTCCCTTTATCTCCTTTGTCTAATCTACTGAACTCCTATCCCCCTGTCCCTCATATTGTGGGTTAGCTTCCACATATCAGCAAAAAGATTCAACCTTTGGTTTGGGAGGATTGTCTTATCTTGCTTGTCATGACAGTCTCCAGATCCACCCATGTACTAGAAAATGGCATTAAGTCCTTTTTATGTATGCACTCTATTGTGCATATGTGACATATCTTCTTTATCCATTCTCCATTGAAGAGAACCTAGGTTGGCTCCATAGCTTCGCTATTGTGAATTGAGCTGCTATAAACATTGATGTGACTGTGTCACTGTAGTATGCCCTGCAAATCCACTCTTAATCCTATTTGGTGACAACAGCTCTACTGGGTGAAAATTTTCTTTGCCCGCTGGCACAATTTTACTCAATGTCAGTAGTGGGCGCTGAAGGGTCAGTGCAAGGCCTGGCAGAGCAAGGAGTTTGCTTTCCAGTTCTGGTATATTTCTCCCAGCTCCGGTGATTTTCTGGCCAGGGGCCTTCACAAGACCCAGTGAGGCTTACCCTCAGAAAATTTGAGAGCAGCCCAATAGACATCCTTCTGTTCACCAGCCCTGACGTGCTGACTTCAGACCCCCTGCAGCTTCTCACCACCATTGCTCCATCTTCTTCCTCCAGTTCTGACTCCCAGCCTTGGTGAGGTGCTGGGAGAAGTCTTCCCAGTCTGTTCCCTCCTTGGATACTCCTTGAGATTGCAGCTGCTGCCACTCTGGTGTTCTTTGGAGTACTTTGATAGACTTTGTTTTACAAGTTCATAATTCTTCCTATTAAATTTTCCCTTCAAACTTGCGGCTTCCAGGGCTGGGGATGTGGCTCAAGCGGTAGCGCGCTCGCCTGGCATGCGTGCGGCCCGGGTTCGATCCTCAGCACCACATACCAACAAAGATGTTGTGTCCGCCGAGAACTAAGAAAAAATAAATAAATGTTAATATTCTCTCTCTCTCTCTCTCTCTGTCCCCCTCTCTCTCTCTCTCTCTCTCTTTAAAAAAAAAAAAAAAAAAAAAAAAAAACTTGCGGCTTCCATCTCTAAGTGGATCCTGAGACAATATATAGCTCTAATTCATTATTTTAATTCGTACCTACTGTATCATTGAATAGCTTATGAAATTTATTTAGCCATCCCCATAATTAAGAAAACATGGGTGGTTTCTGTTTTTTGGCTGTCATACCCTGTGCAGTCGTAAACATGTGCTTTTGTTCATGTTACTATTTCTGAAGGAAAAATTCCTATAAAAGTGAATTGCTTTTTCCTGGGTTGTGAAATTAAAGCTATGAAAGAACTGTGAAAATTTTCTCCCTAATAAGCTGCTCTACTTTATATTTCCTAAAAAGTGGATAACAGTGCCCTGTTTTTGGAACCCTGACTCATTTTTATTTTTGCTTATGTTAGGGGTAGCTGATGATGATTAAGGATATTGAAAGTCTCTTAATAACTTAATTGCTCATTTTTATTTCTTCTGTAAAATATGCATTTAAATTCTTGATGCATTATTCAGATGGATTTGTTTTTTCCTGAATAACGCACATTCATGGGGGGAAAATCCATCTGAAAAATGAACCAAGAATTATTGTTGGTTCATTCCTAAAACTATGTTTAATTTTACAAATTTCATTACGGGTCTTCATCCTCAGTGACTTATATAGTAAATACTTTCATCTTATTCATTACATGTGTTTTTAAAATTGTCCTAAAATATATATAACATAACATTTAGCATTTTTATATCATTTTTTTTCTTTTTCAGGTTCTAGGGAGTAAACCCAGGGCCTCATGTCTGCCTAGAAAGCACTCTACCCACTGAGCCACATCCCTTGCCCAACATTTAGCATTTTTAAGTGTACATGAAGTACAGCAGTATTAATTACATTAACATTATTATGCATCCACCACCACCTTCCAGCTCTGAACTCTTTCATCTTCCTTAGCTTAATTGTATGTTTTTGTTTGTTTATTTGTTGCAGTACTAGGGATTGAATCTGGGACCTTGCACATGCTAGGCAAGCATTCTCACTGAACAACATACTTAGCCCTTTTATTATTTTTTTTAAAAGTTTATATTGAGACAAGGTCTCACTAAGTTGCCCAGGCTGTGATCCTTTTGCCTCAGCCTTGAGTAGCTGGGATTATAGGTGTGTACTCTTGCCCCCAGTTCATTGCATTAATATATGCTTTGTGTCTTGGACTATACAGAGCATTTATATTTTTATGTAGTTGAATTTATCAATCTTTTTCTTTATGAGTTTTAAGTTTTATGTCTTGCTTAGGGAAACTTTCTGTGGTCCTTTATTATATTTCCTTTTAATACATTTCTCCTTTTAACATTTATGTCTTTAAACCTTTTGGAATTTTTGCTCATGTGTGCATGGTTTGAGGTAAGCATCTAACTTTACTTTTCTTGCAAGTCTGGAGCCGGTTGTCCTTTAAAAAGGTGTTAACCTTTTAAAAAATTCATCCTTTCTTAATTATTTTATTATGTCACCTTCTCCAAAAACAAACAAATAAACAAAATCTGATTTTTCTCCTCAATCAGATTATCATTTCCTAGAGGAGAGGGACATTTCGTGTATTATAAGCTTATTGCTTCCCTGTACATATAGAACTTAGGACATGTGGGTTGGGGTATGACTGATAGGAAGCTAGAGAGACCTGGAACTTTGCTTTGGTGAAACAAAGCAGGAGGTGTTAGAACTCAGAATAATGAAACTTTCCCTCAATTCATGAATGGATGTGTGGGTGATATTGGTTTGTGTTTTAAGTTTTGAGCAATCTGGCTCACCCTTTTGTGCAAAGCACTTTAAATTTGGCTTGTGGAGAACACAAGATAGGTAAGATGTAGTTTCCACCCTTATGCTGTTTGCGATCCCTAAATATCCAGCGGTGGGGGGCTAGGTAGATGACTCCTACTTATCATGGAGTTCTATCAGTCATGAAAAGGATCAAGGAGATACAAATGTTCTGTTATAGAACCACCTCCAAGACATTAATGAGATAACCTGCTAGGAGCCACAGCAAAAGTATTATGATACATGGCACCTTTGGTTTAGGTGACTGCCAGCTAGCCATTGAGATGATATGATTATGTTAAGATTTACATTCATATGGAAATTGGACTCCTGCTGTTCACCTAGGCCTGTTACGGGACTCATGTTACAGGACTCCCGGAGAGTTCCCATTGGTTGGGGAAGGATAGTAGGAGGGAATTTCCGGGAGAGGTCCAGGCCCCCGGTTCCGGTGGACACACACACACACACACACACACACACACACACACACACGAGTGTCGACCGGCTTGTTAGCAGGGCGCACACGGGGACTGGCGGCTTTTTTAAAAATAAAGCTTTGTTCCTGCTTGAGCGGCTTGTGTTTCTGTGCCCAGCCGGGTTGCGGCAATAACCAAGGTGCAGAACAGTCTGCCAGCATTCATGGGGGAAAGGGGGAGTAGGAAAGGACCGAGGTACACATATGTTATAAGAATAAACTGTCTCAGAAAGGGTATTCAAAACACTGGGAACAATAATTACCTCTGTAGAGAGCTTTGGAGGACGGCATGAATTTTGCTTTTCCCTTTGAATCCTTTTGAATTATTTCACTGTTGCTTACATTTCCAAATAAAGAAAATGGGAATTTTTAAAGTATGCTTATTCCAGGCATGGTGATACATGCTTGTAATCCCAGTTCCTTAGAAGACTGAGACAGAAGAATCGCAAGTTCAGGGCCAGTCTCAGCAATTGAGCAAGGCCCTATCTCAAAATAAAGAATTAAAAGGGGCAGTGTATGTAGCTTGGTGGTAAAAGTACCCCTGAGCTCATTCTACAGTATGCAAATAATTACAGTAATAATAATAACAAAAATAAAAGTATGTTTACAATGAAGTGAGATACACACACACCCACTTGCACATGAAAGCGTAACCAGCAGTAGAGAGTAGAAGAGTGCTAAGTTCAGAAGTCACAGTTCTCTAGCTCCAAAATAGAAGAATGATTTTGTAAAGGGGCTAGCTTTCCATGGTGCTGTCAATCTCAGGTGGAACTGCTGGTGGGCGGACAGAGGAGCAAAGACTGTGAAACTGCTCTGCCTGTGCATGGGGTGGGGCATCTGAGCAATGGTGGCCACAGGAAGGGAGATTGTGCAGATCCGAGAGTGTTCAGTGTCCTGCATACAGTCTCATCCTGCCTCTGAATTAGTTTGATTTTCCTTCCCAGAAGCTATAACCTCTTAGTGGAAAAACAATAAAACCGGAACTTCCAGACCAAAAAGGAGGACCTGGGGAGGCCAGAGCAGTCTAAGTCTTGTACAGACAGCTGTGCTTGCAATTACTGCAGAATGACTCACCTTTCTCATCAGTGATAGCTTTGATCACAGTCTTCAGCCTAAATCAAGCCCTTATCTTACAGGCCTGACACTATTGGCAAGTTGCCTCGTCCTTGATGTTTCAGGGTTGTAACTCAAATGCAGAAGGTGTTGGCTCCCATTTCCAGGACTAGGGCTGGGGTGTGAATTACTTTGCACAAATCTGCTCTCTGTCCTTCAGGAAACATTTTAATAAGAGAAACATGGTAAAAAAAACAGGCCTCAGGGCTTAGAGGTCAGCCAAATAAGAATTTAAATCTTGTTCCTCTAAGTTTCCAGCAGTGTGACCTTATTTATTGCTAAGCTTCTCTAAGCCTTGATTTTTCTTGTCTATAAAATGAGAACAGTAACACCTCTCTGGCACCCTCATGGGTCATTATTTTCAACCCCAACAGGTGGCAGGACTCAAAGACTGGAGTTGCTAATTTGGCAGCAGCCCCAAGCCAATTTGGAAGAAGTCCCAAGTCAAACCTGCCTCACTGTCTCCTCACAGTGTGACCAGACTGGGGGCACAGGAGGGCATGAGTGATATCCCACAGTCCTAGAATGAGAATCATCTTGAAGTCTTCTTTTTTCTCCTGGGGAGCTGGGCAATGTCAATAGCAGTGGCCTAAAAGAGGGAATCACAGATGGAAAGGCCAAATCTGCACTTAAAAATCTTGACTGACTGATTTATTAGAAACAGGTTTAGGCATTGCAGGGAGTTCCCTGTCTGCAGGTTTGCTTCGTGTTCCAGAGTAGATGACAGGATGATTTTTATAACAAGGATGATCAGGGCAATAAAAAGTGAGTCCATGAGCCATATCACTGCCCTGACAATGCTAATCCTATTATCACAGAAATAATCACCACCAAAAGCATGGTGGAGCACTGAAGTGAAGAAATGTAGTCTGCCTCAAACAAGAGAGAAAAACCACTCTGAATACCCTACCTACCTGGCCAAAAACTCAAAAACACAGCAAGGCCGGAAGTTACCTGATCTGGTGACCGTATTCCATTCATCAACTGCAACATGTGAAGATTTAAGGAGAATCCCCACACATCCCCACTCAGTTGAAGAAATAAAACATGACCAATGCATTTGACATCCCTGTAATTCCTCTGAAGAGCATCTTCCTCTGTTTCCCCAGACCCCGAACCCATCCCAGAACAACTATTCTGAACTCTTTGTTCACTATGCTGCTTTATATTTGTATAATATGCCTAATGAATTCATAAGCTACACGTAGGACACTTATGTGTGTTTTTAACATTTCATAGATCATATCAAAAAATTGCTGATATTTTTTATTTGCTTAGAATTATGTTCCTGAACCATATGAAATAGCTGGTATTTAGAATATGTAGAAAAGCTAGAAGAATGGCAATTTTATATGGTCCAATCAAATAATTGTAATTTATTATATTTCACTACTTGGTAGTATTCCTTTATATGACTATACCACAATTTATCTAATATTGCTTTTTTTTCTTTCTTCAAACAATGCTGGTTTGAGAATTCTCCTCCATGTCTCCTGATATGTGTACAAGAGTTTCTTTTGGGACATAGATCTAAAACTGAAATTTGGATTGCTAGAACAATCCGTGTGCAAACATCCAACGATTACTATAGATAGTGCAAAATGTTCTCTAAAGCATAGCTCAAGTTACATTTCTTTAAGCAGCATAATAGAATTCCCTTCACACCATATCCTCACCTATGCTTGATGATGACAGATTTTGAATATCAAAATGAGAATAAAATAATATCTCATTGTGGCTTGATTTTTGTAATTCTCTCTTACTAAGGAGATTGATTATGTTTTCATGTGTTCATGGTTCATTTGTATCCCTCCCTATACCTTGGGTTTTGTTTGTTTGTTTTCTTTCAGTCCTGGGGATTGAACTTGGAGGTGTTTCACAAACCCTGAGTTACATATTCAGCTCTCTCCAATTTTTTGTTTGTTTGTTTGTTATTATTTTTGAGATAGGGCCTCACTAAGTTGCTGAGGTGATGAAGCTGGCTTCAGATTTGGGATCCTCTTGTCTCAGGTTCCTGGGATCACAGCACGTGCCATGGCACTTGGCATCCTTCTCTTTTAATAATGGTTCGTAGTTTTTTGCTCATTTTAACCACGTTTAATCCACCTAACTTGATTGTTTAATTTTTCATGGATTGGTAGACCTATGTATATCTCCACTTTCTATATGCCGATCTCCTTTGTCAGCTTTATAATGTAACAAATACCATTTCCAGTTTGTGGCTCATCCTTTCAATTTTTTAATATTGTTTTTCATGTTTTAAACTAGACAAGAAGAGAAAATATTTCTATGTAAATAAATTAGAAAATGACAGCACCATAGTAGGCTAAAGTGGGACCTTTCAGGAAATATCTTACAAGAGATATCAGGTTGGGATCATAGAGAATTTTTCCACAGAATTCCAGGCTTGAGGACTCATAGATCTAAGTATGACATTATTTATGTTCTTATGCACATGTTAGGGCTTCAGGTAATCCAGAAGGAGCTGGGGTAGGAAGAGGAAGGGGCTGGTTGTGGGCCAGGGGCAGGCAATCTCCATGCATAAAAATGACCGATTCTATCCTGGCCTTTTAAATACAAAGCGTTGCCCCAGATCACAGAGCGTGCCTGCAAGTTTAAGTCCCTCAGCTTGGACAACTCTCAGCCAGGCACTGATGCCGCAGTCTGGCTGGGCACAAAATCACGAGCCACTCAAGCAGGAACAAACTTTATTTTTGAAACTGCCACCAATGCCCCGTACGCTCCCGGGGACGATTGACGACCGACCCACGAGGCATTATCCCGGACCCCAACAGGAAGTCCCTCCTCTGGAATTCCCTCCTACCGCACTTCCCCAACCAATGGGAACTCTCCAGGAGTCCCGTAGCAGGCCTAGGTGGACAGCAGGAGTCCAATATCCATATGAATGCAGATCTTAACATAATCATATCATCTCAATGGCTTGCTGGCGTCACCTTTCAACCAAAAATGCCATGTATCATATTACTTGGCTGTGGCTCTTAGCACACTGAGGTATAGGGTAGTGGGCAGGCCTCTTCCTTGCCTCCCATTGAGCACTCCCACCAGGCCAGGCTGAGGCACAAGTGCTCTCCAGCTAGGAACAAATCACACACATGAATCCTTCTCTCAGGGTCTGCTTCTGAGCACCTGACGAAGATAGGCATTTGGGGGTTTGCTTTGTTTTAAAGAAAGAAGTTTTGGATGCCAAGGGGAGTGCCCTGTGAGGGAGGGGTATACTGACAAAGCAGCAGAGGAGGGGGCCACAGGAGTGACATTCACAAATAAGCAGAGGAGAGAGTTATGCACAAGAGAGGGACGGTCACCTAATCTTAGCACAGGCAGCTCACCTGGTTGGAAGCAACCAACCAGGTTCAACGTGGAGGCATATTACTGGGCATGGTGGGAGAAGGTGGGAAAAATAGAATGGAAAGAAAGAGAGTAGACAATGACAGAGGTCTGAGGAGACACAAGGTGCCTAGGGAAATGCCACAAGATTGCTGACCTCACTGAAAGCCTGTTTGAGGTTTGTAGTCATTGGTTTTAAATGAGACCAGTCTGCAATGTCTCCTGGTTTCACACAGCCACATCCAGGAATTTGGGTACAAATCAGGTGTGAGCAAATGAAGGATTAACTAGAGTTGGGATTGTGCCATCTGTGTAGAACTAAGAGGAAGGCAAGGGTATGGACGGTGGGTTCAGGGGTGAGTTCAGTTATGACGGGGCACAATGAAGGCAGAATTAGACAGGCTGTCAGTATAGATAGGTAAATCAAGTCAGGTCGAATCAAGGAGGCCAATTTTGAGAGAGTCTGGGAAGTTGGAGATTGTCCCCTGGATTGAAAATGTTAATTCCTTCAGAGCCCTTCCTCCACCCTTATCAAGAACCTGCCCCTGCTCCAACCTGTTGCTAAGGTAACCTGTCCTAGGAATTGCCCCTCCCTACAGGGAGCCATAAAGTTTGTTAATTAATATGTCCAGGGCTGCTCCATCCTGCCCTACCCCCTTCAGTCCACCTGTTTCCCACCTTTTGGCCATCCCAATGACAGCAGGAGAACAAAGTAAGCCTAGAACATACAAAAAGAGCAAAACACCTGGCTTCTTGGGATACCAGAATACCAGCTATGGCCTCCTTCTCCCTCCCAGGAGAAGTCTATGTTACCTCTTTTTAAATAAACCCTGCTTTATATGCTTGCCTCTGCGTGCTTCTCTAATATTCAAACTTCAACATGTGAGGGAGCAGAACTCGTGAAGGATAACCAGCGGTATCAACACTAGGCAGGGTAAAGAGAGACTGAGGTGTGGTGTTGACATGGACAGGTGGTAGGTAGGGTCAACCAAGCAACCTGAGTCCTCGGTTGCACTGAAGGCATTTGGAGAGAGGGTCCAAGGGGAAGTGACTTGTAGTGCTTGGAGGTGGCTGTCAGAGAGGCAAGCTTGCAACTGAGACTCAGGTGGAATACATTTATTATTGATAACACATTTTTCTAGATGCACGATTGGTGGTGTAGGCAATAATGTATTTCAAGGAGATGGGTAAGATCAAAGACAAATGCAGAAGTTGAAATAATGGGAAAATATATCCTGTACAAAAATGGAATTATAAATGAATATATTCCTGTTTGTGTGGACTTACATTTCCCAATTATTCCACAATGATCATACACTATACATAATCATAAAAAAATTAGTAGATCAAGTCAAGGACATCACTCAAAAACTAAGAAGGGACATTTCTCCTTATTTATAAATAAATCTAGTTGCAATCTACAAAGCTCATAAAGTTATTCCATTCTGAAATTGTACCAGTATTTTCCATATATCCTAAAGGATTACTTAAAATGAGAGGGTGTTTGTGTCACCAAGGAGGGGGAGGATTACAGTTTCCACAGCTCCCTCAGACCTGGCAAGCTGAGGGGCGACAAGGTCCCCAGGGATGGCGTGACATTGTAGAGCGCCTGGTTAAGTACCAGAGGCCCGACCGCTCATGAGCTTGTAGTTCCCAGGGCAGCGGACTTGAGGGGTTAGGTAGGGCTAGGCTGGGTTCAAAGGGAAGATGGCCCCGGCCTGCGGGAAGCCACCGCAAGGACTGCTCAGGAACATCCTGGGCCTGGCACAGAGACACCCAACTCCCTGAGCCATCTGGCTGTCTCTGGCGCAGCTGGAGGTAGGACAGTTCCTGGACTGGGGCTCAGGTGTGACTCATCTGTCTTCTTTAAACTGTTAGCTGCAAAATGGGAACAGTGGCTTCCACTTCAGAAGGAGATCTGAGAAGGAATGAACTGGGAGACGTCGGGAAGGGATCCCCGGGGCGTCCAGTCCCGACCTCAGATACAACCTGTGACCTGCGGGGACGCTGACCTCACATCGTCAGAGCCACCAGGACAACTTTGCTGGACTCCCCTATGACCCTTCTGCAGCCTAAGAAACAATTCCCTTGGTCGTCTCCCACCCACAGAATTTTTTTGCGGATGACACCAAGGGTAAAGGACCACCTTAGGGAGCCTTTTGTTGTTGTTACCGGGGATTGATCTCGAGTTCACGACCACTGAGCCACACCTCCAGCCCTATTTTGTATTTTATTTAGAGAGAGGGTCTCACTGAGTTGCTTAGTGCCTTACTGTTGCGGAGGCTGGCTTTGAACTGCGATCCTCCTGTCTCAGCCTCCCAAGCCGCTGGGATTACAGGTGTGTGCCACTGCGCAGGGCTTGGGGAGCCTTTTAAGAACAGCCCTGAGTCTTGGTCCCGCCCTGGCCCCAGCGCTTAACACAGGATGGGGCACCGCAGTGAGTGAGTGCCCAGTAAATTTCAACTGAATGAATGAGTGCAAGGTAGTAAATGACCTTTCACATCCATCATCTCATGGCAGCTTTCTGTGACCTCACCCTGAGATGGTGACAGTGGCTGCCTAACTATGTTTTTGAAACTCACTATATATGCATGGGAGTGTAACCCAGTGGTAGAGTACTATCCTAGTAAGCACCAAGTCCTGATTTTGACACTACCACCACAGGAAAGAAAGGAGGAGGGAAGCCTTGTGCAGTATTGCACTCCTATAATCCCAGTGACTCAGGAGGCTGAGACAGGAGGATCGCCAAGTTTGAAACCAGTCTAAGCAACTTAGTGAGACCTTGTCTCAAAATTTAAAAAAAAAAAAAAAAAAAAGAGCACTTGCTTAGCATGTATGAGCTTTAATCCCCAGCACCCCCTCAAAACAAATCAATTTAAAGCACTCTATTTGATAGGTAACCTAATGGGTGTTATAAACCTATGACACATTTTGGGGAAAGTTGAGTGTGAATACCTGAAATTTGAGAAACACAGTGCTCAGGAAAGAGTCCAAAATGGGGGAAATATTTTCTACAGCTGCTGACTATAGCAACTTCTATAAAAGGATTCTTCTTTCACCTTTAAAAAAATGAGATCAAATGAGAGATATGAATTTCACAGTATGTTTTCTCTCTCAATAATACCTTTTTTAAACAAATATATGTTTGTATTTGTTGAATTTGCACAACAAATACATACATACTCGTCTGGAGTGATCTATGGGTTGAGGACATGGAAAGGACTGGGCACATGGTAGGCAGAAAAATTCAAGACTTTTTTGAATACCTATTCTCATTTTCTTATCATGATACAATGTAAAGATATTATCTACCCAAAATTAAATGTAAGGAGTAAAAATCAATATACTTTAAAATTTTTAATAGAAAACCTTTTAAAACTAATCTGCAAAAGTTATGGTAGGAAATGATTGTTTGCATTGCCAAATGAGTCATTGTTTAAACAAAGATTTCTTCTAGCATTTTTTAAATAAGTACAAATTTTTTTATATTTATTTTTTAGTCATAGGTAGACACAATATCTTTATTTGTATGTGGTGCTGAGGATCAAACCCAGTGCCTCACACATGGTAGGCGAGCACTCTACCTCTGAGCCACAGCCCAAACCCTAACTTGGGATGCACAGATAAAGTGTATATATGAATATATAATAATATATATGAATATACCATTAATAATTGAATATATGTCAAAATATATTACATATGCTTTTACATAAAGTTAGGTTTAGGTATAAGGGTATTTTAGTCATCTTTTTTGCTGCTGTCACTAAAGGACCTGACCAAAACATGTGTCAGGAGGAAAAGTGTATTTGAGGGTTCACAGTTTCAGAGGTCATAGTCTATGGAAGGCTGGCTCCATCCTCATGGCTCAAGGTGAGGCAGAACATCATGGAGGAATGATGGGGCAGAGAGAAGCAACTCACATGATAATCAGGAATCAGAGATCTCCACTTGACAGATATAAATATATATCCCAAAGCCACACCCTCAATACTCCACCTGCCTCAGTTACCACTGGATTAACCCCATCAGATGATTAATTCTCTGACTGGGTTAAGGCTCTCACAACCCAATCATTTCCATTCTGAACCCTCTTGCATTGTCTCACATGTGGGAGACACTTCACATCCAAACCATGATATTCTGTCCCTGGCCCCCAAAAGTTCACACTCATCTGACAATGCAAAATACATTTAGTCCATTTCCCAAGAGTCCCCATATTCTCGATAGTTCTGAGACTTCTCAAAGCTCAAGTCCAAAGTTTTCTCTGAGGCTCAAAACAATCTTGCATTGTGAGATCATGTAAAATTAAAAGCAATTTATAAGTATCCAAAGCAATTTACAAGTATACACTATATACAGGTACAGAGTAAACATTTCCACTCACAAAAATAGGGGCATAGAAAGAAGGGATGGGACCAAAGCAAGACCAAAATCCAGGTGCGCAAACAAGTCCTGTAGTTCTTTGTCCAACATCTGGATCATATGGTATAATGTCTTCTCCAAAGGGCTTATGTAGGTCCGTCCCTGTGGCCTTGTTGGGTGCAGCCCAAGTGGCCTTTCTGTTGGCTTGTCTCTGCTTAATTCCTGCAGTTTTCCTAGGACAATGTCCCACGTTACTGTCATTTCTTCATCTTGGGGGTCTTCACTGCAGCTTCGGCTTCCTCCACACATCTCCCTTCTTTGTAAAGTCTTTGGCATTTCTTTAGTGGAAGTAAGATCTTTAATAACTGCAACTTCCTTAGCCCTAGTTTACTTCCACCTTTAAGTCTGCATTTTCTAAATCTTTCTTCTCTGCTTTCTGCTCCTGGCTATAACAATAAGTTTGGCTAAAGGCTGCCAGCATATCCATGCCACCTTCTGAATGCTATGCTGCCTAGAAATTTCTTCTACCAGATTAAGAAGTCCATCACTTTTAAAATCAGCCTCACAGAAAGTCTCAGGGTATGGGCAAAATGCAGATAACTTCTCAGTCAGAATATAATAGGAATGGCCTCTAGTCCAATTACCATAGTGTCCTCTTTTTCCTCTAAACAATCTTGAGCTCTGTCTTAACTGTCCACAGTCCTATTAGCATTCTGCTCTTCTGAGCTCCCACCAAAATCAGCCATTGAGCTCCACTTACAACAACCTAAAGCATTTCCAGCTTGCATTGCTAAACATCTCAAAATCCTCCCACCAATTCCAAAAAGCTCAGAAAGATTCTGAACCACATAGTCAGGTTAGTCACAGCAATGATCCCACTTCTCAGTAACAATTTCTGTTTTAGTCAGCTTTTTCACTGCTGTGACTAAAGGATCCAACCAGAACATGTTTAGAGGGTGAAAAATTTATTTGAGGGCTCACAGTTTCAGAGGTTTTAGTCCATAGAAGGCCAGTTTCATTCCTTGGGGATCAAGATGAGGCAGAACATCATGGCAGAAGAATGTGGCAGAGTGAAGCAGTTCAAATGATTATCAGGAAGCAGAGAGCTCTTCTAGATTTTTTAAAAAATATTTATGTTTTAGTTGTAGTTGGACACAATATCTTTATTTTATTTTTATATGGTGCTGAGAATTGAACCCAGGGTCTTACATCTGATAGGCGAGCACTCTACCACTGAGCCACAATCCCAGCCTTCCTCCAGCATTTTTAAGAGGGTTCCATTTTTAAAGTTTTTTGTAGAGTTCCATTTTTAAAAAAACCCTAAATTTAAAATTTTAGTTCCTATTCAAAGCTATTACTGTATAGTATATTCGTACCACATCCTTAAGGGCAATCTCTAGACTTTCTTTAAGACACACACCCTAACAGAAAAAGATCAATGATTTTTCACATACATATACTTCACCAGAGGACAGTTACACTTATTTTGTACAGTTCAAGTTTAGAATGAGAACAAGTGTTTTTTAAATTGGTTCCTGTTCAACAGAAGAAAGGGAACAATTAAAGCTACCAAAAGTGAAACCAATTGACTTAGAGGCATAAGATTGCAAATCCAGAGATATACAACAGAGCAAATCCACTAATGAGTATGATACTTTGGCAAACTGTTTAACACTCTGAGACCTGAATCATGAGGTCACTGGGGCCCTTCCAAACTCCCAGCTCCATGACCCCACTTGTGGAATGAGTTCCCTTGCTGGAAGACTTAAGCAGAGATGAAGAACTATAAAGTAGAAGTTGATCATGGAAAGAGAGGATGGATTGGAGCAGGTGCCAAGTGGATTAACTACTGGTTTCTGACAATAATTTGATGCCCATCTATCTACATTAACAGTTCAAGGTAATTTTATTATTTTCTGTGGATACCAGAATGTCCGCACAAAAATTATGTGTCAGTACTCAAATCTGAAACAGTCAGAAAAGCCAAGATACCTATCTATTAATTTTTAAAGATTATTGGAAAAAATAATTAAAGCATCTGAAAGAGAAAAAGGAGAGCTCAGAGACCCTAAGAATAAATTTACAAATATTCCAAGGGTCTAAGAATTCTAGGTTAAGAACAATTTGCCTAGATGGCTTAGAACGTTAACTGAGTGAATGTATGGCACAAAAATTGCCCATGAAATGACGTAAACTTTGAAGATGGTTTACCTCCATTGAGACTTAATTATGGAAAAAGGGCTGCAAATCAGCAACATGAACCATTGTGTTACACCTGTTATTGCCTGTATTAATTGGTCAGTACTCATAATGCACCATTTGTTCAATTGTGTAACATTGCCTAAGCACTAGTGAAATACAGTGTTTGTTAAGTGTAATCTGCAGGATATCAAACCCACCCACCCCCGTTGGCCCCCTGAAGTGAGGCCAGTAGGATGTGCTACCAGTAACTCTAATAATAATAAACAGTTATTAGTAGAATTAGTATTAAATAGTATAATTTAATTAGAATTTAATTAGTATTAAATCAGTAGAATTAGTATTAAATAACTATAACATTGCATAATATCTTGTTGACAGTTTTCATGTCTTTTCATTTTGTGTGACAGTACCCAAACTTTTGTGAAAGAATGAAAGAGAGAACAGAAAGGGAAATAATAATAATAATAATAATAATAATAATAATAATTAAAACTCTTGTAGGTTAAGCACAACTGTACAAAATACGTAAGAACTTCACTCAGTTTTCCCATTTCTTTCATAAATATCTGGGCCAACACTTACTGTAGCCACTCTCAAATAGCTGTCACTAAAAAAAAACCTGTTATTCCTAGACTTTAAATTCACACAGATGTGTACACACTCTTAAACACAGACAAATATGTTTTGCACCATCTTTGAGGGTGCTCTCTAACATGTGTGTACAGGCCCTGATCAGGAGAAATGAGTCAAGGATGATTGCATCCCTGTGGTCTGTATATATTCATGACTCAGTCCAGGAATTCCTAAAGTGCTTGGTGGAAGCCTCTATAAAATTCATGGAAACTTTGCTGATTAGAATTTAAACATATATATGCACTAGGTTCCAACATATCAAAATGTGAAATAAACCTCAGGCCCTAGACTTAAACATCAGCCCTCAATTGCTGCTGAAGATTTTATTAACAGTGTTTTATCAACTGGACTCCACCAAGTTGCCCTTCTGCTGCTGGGGACATCATGACCCAATGAAGGGAGACCTGGCTCCTCACTCAGAGGATGTCAGGGCCTATTGCTAGTGTTGCTGCTAATGAAGTCAACTGGAAGGATCAAAAGAACTCGAGTCCTATATCTCCACTTAGAACACTACCAGAGGACTCCACCACCTAAAGGTCTTGCATGTACATGTCACAATTAGATTTAAGTGCGTATATAGATATACATTCTCCTTTATCTTCCCAATAGCTAGTATTTTTCTACTCCAGAGAAGGTTCAAAAAAAAAAAATCTTGAATCAGTGACTATTTCAGAGCATGGGAGTTTTGCAGGGTGAAATGGAAATCTGAGGCCTCAATCTACAGATCCTCTGGTCTTTTCTTTATACTACACCAACCTTCATTGCAGAAAACTGTTAAATAGCCGAAGGCTATGAGTATCCAACTGGATAAATACTATGATGACCAGCTTTTAGCTTTGCTCTGTTTGAATGAAGGTTTTGAAAGAACATTCTGACATATATTGGACTCATTTCCTTAATCAAGCTACATTCAAGTCCCTGCAATGGTCAGTTACATTAAAACAGGGTGTGTAGGAATACTTCTTACAGCAAATTCACTATGAACCTGATTTTCATATAAATTATAAAGTCAAGCACCTATGAGAGTCATTTTTCTTCATTCCTTGGTATCTTTTATGAGCATCTACATATTCAGAGAAACATAATGCCCTGTCATGCCCCATGATATTCCAGTCCACTAGAGTGGGAAATGGAATTCTGTAAGCAATAACCTGCTGAAGGACAGTGAGCTAGTTGCCTCAGCATCTTCATCTATAAATGAGGCTTTGATCACAAGATTTTCCATCTTCTTCTTAGGTCAAAACTTCAAGGATTCAAAATATGTTTCTAGACATTAAAAAGAAAAAAAAATCCTCTTGGAATTGAGAAAAAATGCTCAAGGACATGTTCAAAACCTTCATGTAAAAATTATCATGGCTTCTATACAAACACTGCCAGACATCTCTCTGGTCAGGGAAAGCCCAATGATCCCTATGAACAGCACCCATCTTTGAGGTGGCCTCTTTCCTCCACATTTGGACCAGAGGAGCACTGTGTACTAGTGACAAGGTAGGGCTGTTGACTGCAGTCCACACAGTGCAGTGGGCAACCTGAGAAGATCCAGTGAAGAGACAGGTGCTGCCTTGTAGATTGAGTCCTGATTCAAGTGTTGCCTGAAGTAAGTGCTACTGACTCATCCATTTCCAAGGAAAAAAGGGTGGCAATAAATTCCCTGCTTTGTTTTAGTCAGTTTGAGCTGGGTGTTCTGCCACCAGCACCTGAAAAGTTTTGAACAAGAGAGAGTGTGACATCAGGCTATGAAGTCTCTGTTTCTGGAGCAGCTGAATATGTCTGTCTTCTCAGTGAGCAGTCTTCTTCCTAGAACCACACCTCTGCCCAACCCAAGAAAAACATGAGTACCTTCCCTACACTAAAGCAGGAGATTGGCTGTGGCACAGACCAGATTCCCCTCACTACACGTGCAGGAAGAGAAGTTTAGGAAGGGGGATAGCAGATGGAGTGTGCATCATGATGCCATCATCCCATGTCCAGGGCCATGCAGAGGGGACACAGAATTATAACCAAGGAGTATACATCTATAGAGGAAAGCCAAGCTCAGACTAAGCCAGTGGTTCTTAGAACTTGAAGGAACCTGAAAAATACATTTGATCCCACCTTGCATTTCATAGACGCACAAACCAAGTTCAGTTGTTTGTTCTTCAGGATACCTACCCAAAACCAAGGCTATAACCCAAGTCTTTGATCAATAAAGTTTTCTAATATGTAGACTTGTCAAAAGAAAAAAAAGTAGAATTGACTATCATAAAACAAGGTATTTCCATTGCTAGAATGACAGGTGGAGACCAACTCACCACCTATCACCAATTCCCATGCTGGGAGGGAGGCCGGAGGACATGATCAAAGTTTCCTTTCAAATCTAGGAGCCAGTAAAAACTCTCTACAATAATAAATGCGCATTCTGTGGCACAGGGAACACGAGTTTTCTCCTTAGTGTGAAAGCAGGCTGGGGCATCTGTCTCAGTGTTCCGTCGCTGTTCACCTGTTGACTCACATCATTGTTGACTGCAGTGAGAATGGATAAGATGTCTTCCTGTCTGCAAGAAGAAACCACACACCAGGTCTTAGAAAGATGCCTCTTAGGTCAAGTAGGTGACTGTGTCACAGATACATATTATATTAATAATGCCCTCTCTAGTCTATCTTTAGAGAGGGTTAAAAAGATAAACATGGCACAGCTCCTGAACTTCAACAGGATTCAGACATGAGAATTTTTTGAAGGACAATTTATATATGCTATTCAAAATACAAGACAGAATGTGATCCAAACCATATGACAAGGAGGTCAAAGTTCCACTGCATGTTGAGAGGAGAAAATACTTCTGGCCAAGAGGAAGAGCAAAGGCTCCATGGAGGAGGCAGCAGTTGAGCCTGGGTTTGCAGGACCTATAGTATTTACCAGAATCTTCTGGTGGTGGGCATCTACATATCACTGGAAGCAAATATAGGAGACAGCACTCAATTTTGAATTGTGGATTCATCACTCACTCACTGTGTGGTCTTAGGCAGGTTATTTACTTCTCTGTACTTCAGTTCTCCCAGCCCTAAAATGGGAGACATGATAGTCCCCATCTTAGAGATTGCCATGAGAACGAAATGATGTAATTCAAACTAACCACTAAGAAAGCCAATTACACTATTCTACTATCATCTTTAGTGTCATCATACTACTATCCTCTTCCTATCTTCATACTACTATCCTCTTCCTCCTCTTACTCATCTTCATCACTATTTTTCAGGTGGAGGATGTGGGCCCTGACTGGTTTTCAGTCCCTATATCCTTCTTGGTACCAACTATTCTCTGTCCCCAAATCTTTTTCTGAGTTAATCTGTCTCATCATTAGCTCACCTGAACTATTACCTTCAGCCAAGAAGCCTTTCAAGTAGCTCTGGCCCCATTCTCAATGTTTTTTTTTAAGGGATCATGCATGCCAGGCAAGTCCCCTGCCACTAAGCCACATTCCCCCAACCTACCATTCTTCATTTCATTAGCCTTCATTCTTAGTTCATAGCAGTTATCACTTCCTGAAATTTAAATTGTTAATTTAAATATTCACTTGCTTATACTTTTATTTCCTGTCTTTCCCTCACCAGACTGTATGTTCCATGGAGCAGAGATTTTTGTCTCTTTTGTTCACAACTGCACCCTCACCCCCTAACTCAGTATGCAGTACAGGAGGTACATAGTAGGCCATCAATAAATATGTTTTGTTCCTAAAGCTATAAACATTGGCATTTGATGACTATGGTGGGGATGGAAGAGTTGGTTTAAAAAAAAAAAAGAAGAGCAGATTTGACTCAAGGCACCAATTTGGAATTCCCAGTAGAGCATGAGCCATTCCTAGAAATGGGGATTCAAGAGCAGGAGCTCCTGGAGAAGGGCTAGGAAGATGAATTCGGAAAGATGCAAGCTGAATGTGAGGTCCAAGGGCAATACAGGGGTGGAATGTGTGGCAGGTTGTGAATGAAGGTGACTCAAGCAATAAGTCATTCATCAGCCCAGCAAATACTTATCAACCTCATCAATATGATACTATATCAAGTTCTGAAGATACAAAATTGAATTAAACAGAGTCTCTGCCCTGCAAGAATTCAGAAATGAGTGGGCTGCAGATTCAGTTTGGGAGACATTTTCAGGAGGCACCAGTGGTCTCTGGGTACTGCTAAAGCTGCTAGTGGAGAAGAGAGAGAGAGAGAGAGAGAGAGAGAGAGAGAGAGAGAGAGAGAGAGAGATAAAGAGGGAGGGAGGGAAGGGGAGAGAGAGAGAGAGAGAAAAGAGGTCCAGAAAAGAACCTGGTGAAGGCCAATTTCCAGGGTGCAGATAAGAAGCATTATGGCAGAGACAGAAGGGAAGTTGTCAGAGCAGTGGCAAATAGAACGCCAAAGACAGCACATAGGCACTCAGTAAATATGAGTGTCTAGTAAACTAATAAATGAAGGGACAAATAAAAAGTCCCCATATCTTTGTTGGTGCTGTTGCCTTTGTCTAGCACATCTTTCACCCAGATTCTTTGCATAGCATCTATTTGTCATCTCTAGAAGCCTCCTCTAATCCTCTAATCCTCCAAATCTGAGTGAAGTACTTGTCTTACATGATTTTATAACACCTATGCTTCACAAAGTGTACTGATCACTGGGATGCTCTTCCCTACCTGTTTGCCTATCCCATTAGCTTGGAAGCAAATTGAGTATAGGGATTATGTCTTTTTTTTTTTAATTCTGTATCTTCTTCTCCTTTCCAAGTCTGTGCTGATGCTCAATACAAGTTTGTTAGATGGGTGGATGGATGCATGCATACATGGATGGATGCATGAATAGATGGGTGAGTAGATGGTGGTCGGATAGGTACATAAACAGGTAGACAGATGAATGATGAGTGAGTGAATGGGTGGGTAAATGGATAATAGATAAACAGGGAGGTAGATACAGAACACTCACCTTGGGACCAACTTCTTCAGATGACTACACAGAGACTGAATATACCAGCTGCCATCTCTTATATGCCGAAAGGACATGTAGCCTGGGACAGTGGCCAGACCAAGCAAGAAGTCAGCCTCAGTGGGAACACTATCCATAAGGGAAAAGTGCTTAGAATTCTGAGCATCTGCTTCAGTTAACACAGAAGTTTGTACCTCTGATCCTTGACAGGCCTGAATGAAAAAGAGTTTTGGTTTGTGAGCCAGCCCAGGGCACTGCTGGGCTGTGAAGTGATGCATGATACTCCGAATAGGAATTAGGACTCCATCTGAAGAGTAGACTGCTCCAAATTCCCCATGGGTCAGAATGCAGAACACAAAGCAGTCCCCATCAGCATGGCCTGGATGACTCTTATACTCCTGCAGAATCTTGTCCATGACTCCTTTAGTCACATCATCATATTTGTGTGCTGTGAACCCAAGCCACTCAAACACAAGCTTTAGACACTCTGGGACCAAAAAGAAAAAGAAAAAAAAGGAGAGAAAGAGGAAATACTGAAATGAAGCAAAATGGAATAGAGTAAAACAATAATAATAGTTTTTAAAAATCACATAGCTCTGCCTAGCATACACAAGGCCCTGAATTGAAACCCCAGCCTTGAAAATTAAAAAATAAAATAAAATAAAAGCACATACATCAAAAAGTCTAAAGCCCTGATTTTTTTTTAACTTTTGTAACAATAACATCTTAAAATTACCTTGCCTTCTCAAAGGACCCACAGTGTCACAAGAGTCCTGAGGGTCAGCAGTGACCAGTGTTTTATTCAATTTCACAGTCTAGAAGCTGAGGCTAAGGCCCTATGACTCTTCCAGGGTCACAAACCTAATGAGAGGTGGAGCCAGAGCTCAAACCCCAGATTTTTGGGTGCACCAGGCCCTCCCCCAAACTATAAATAGTCAGGGACTCCTGCTACTTGGGATGCACAAGAGCTTCAGAAACATTTAGATATCATCTTAAAATTTCTGTGGAAGAAAAAGTTTAATGAAAGAAAATATGAAAATGAAAAAGGATTTTAAGATTCCCAACTAGCATTTGATACACTATTCCATGCTTACCAGCATCTCTATGGGTTCCTGGTCTATCTTTCAGGGAGGTAAAGCTGTGATTGTTGATAATGATACAGTGGCCTCTGTGTTTCCGATCCATCCTGTACATAATTGTCTCCTTAAGGAAGAAGAGATAGAACCCCTTAGTTGGGACCATCATGTTAGGAGGCTTAATATTTCTAACGAGCTACTTCAGCAGATCCATATGAGGAAGAGCAGGATGTATCTCTTAATGCCAGTTTTTTTAAACCATTTTTTTACACTTTAGTCTAAACTCCTTAGGCTGGGGGTGTATCTCAGTGGTAAAGGACTTGTTTAGCACACACAAGGCCCTAGGTTCAGTCCCCAGCACCAAAAAAAAAGAAATTTTTTTTTCAAAAAAAAAAAAGTATGTAAAATGGGGCTGGGGATGTAGCTCAGTCGAGTCAGCACTAATCCCCAGCACTGCAAAAAACAAACAAACAACAACATCAACAACAACAAAAAAAAAACTTGTAGTATGGAATATGCCAGATAATTACTAAAGTTACACACAGAAAGACCAGAGATTCTGACCACTCTGCACTTAAATTTTGCTGCTGAGTTATGATTTGAATACAATTTCAAATGTTCTTTTAAAGTTCCAGAGCCCAGGATAAAGAATATTGTCACTTGCATTAAAGATCAGCCACCTCCTTTCTTTCAGGATCCCACTCCTAGTACCAGAAGCTGAGCTTTCTCAAGGTCCTGACCCTGGTTTGAAATTAACCAATTAATTCTACAGTTAAATGCCAGGTCCTAACTAAAACTCAAGATTCCCACTAGAATCTTATATTTCTCAATATAAGTCACAGTAGGAATTTTAAAATTCGTGCAATTATTTTTGAAGGCTAATATAAACATTTTGCAATTACAGATTAACAACTTTGGCTTTGGCTGGGTCTCTGTGGAACTAAAATGATTTGAAAACCTGGTATATTTTTGATCCAACCAGAAAAAAAAGTGGCTTCACTTGATTTAAAAAAAAGAAAAGAAAAGAAAGAAAGAAAAAAGAAAAAAATAAAGAAAAGAAAAGAAAAAAGAAATGTCCTCCCTCTGGAAATAACCCAAAGAGTATACATTCCTCAAAGTGCAAAGCAATGTCAAGGCCTTCACAGGCAAAGGTCACACACTTCTGATTGTCACAGGAATAGATGGAAAGATCAAAGAGGAAGGAAAAACCAAGGCAAAAACTCCTCTGAGCCCTCTCAGCTCAGGTGAGAGCCCTGAATAAACTCTCCAGACCTTTGTCCAGATTTCAGAACCCAGGGTGTTAGCAGATGCTCCTACCATCTCCATGGACACAGGGATTAGTGCACCATTTGTGGCTCCATTGCCTAGAAAGAAAAGTACCCAGACCCCTCAAATATCTTTCTCTAAGCATTTAGATTTCCTTGCTAATAAATTTCTGACATAGCATTCAATTCTGGAGAATTGTTATAGTTTCAAGAAACTCCCAAGATATAAATTTGGCCTGCGTGCCCTTGCTGATAGGAAAGACAAATGTCTTCATATTGCTATTTGCTCTGTTTGGGTTGAAAACTGCGCTGCTGGCAGAGGATGAATTGGGGAATTAAGAACATGTGGATCGGCTCAAGGGTTCCTGGTAGAAAGCACAGCTGGGTTGTCAGCATATCTCTGTCTCTGGGAATAGAGAAGCCTAGTGGACATCAAGAAGGAAAAAGGGAGCGAGGGGAAGGTCCACAGCAATGGAATCAACTGGTGCCTTTGTCACTGGCTGAAGCTCACAATGCCTTGAAGGGTTTATGCAAGCTCCATTTCCTCTGGGTAATAATCTATCATGGGGTGGAAGTTCATGATAGGTAATTTATAGAAAAACATGCACCTGTTTTCTTCTCCCTCTCTCAGCAAGTTTGTGGTAGAACCACCAAGCTCTATCCTCATCTCTGGGGAACATCTGGTAAATCAGCTAAAGGTCAGTCTTTGGAGCTCAGCTCAGCCTGTATGAGTCCAGTATTCCACAGATCAGAGAGCACACCAAAAGGACCCAAGGTGCAGTGCCCCTGTACACCTGTACATCTTCCTCACTTTGGGAGAAGATAACACTCCAGGAGAAGCCACATCTAAACCTTGGAACTGCAGAGTTATAGAACTGAAAAAAAGCCGCCTTGTTCTTCAGAGAAATGACTTGGCTGTCTAAGCTCATACAGTGTCCGGATGCAGAGCCAGCTCTTGGAGGGAGAACTCTGCTCTCACACTGCTGGGGTCGAATCCCCGAGTCACTCCTTTTTAGCAGTGGGACAGTTAGCAAAGGGATAGGCTTCATGGGTCTCAGTTTTAAATGGGTATTAAGTGGGAAAACATTAGTACCTATCTCCAAGCTATGGAAAGATTAAATGAGATGCTCCCTGGAAAGACTCTTAGGACAATGCTTGGCCTATGCCGAGTGCAAGAGTTAACTCCTACCAGCACTGTCAACATCATATCAGGTTAGCCAAAAAGTGGCATGTCATGAATTCTAAAGGCTAAATTTCCTGGGGAAAAAAAAATGAGGAATAGACTCTGATAAACTTTACATACCATAGATGCTATGTTTGAATATGGCTCAAGTCCCCCAAGGCTCCACTGTGAGTGAAGGCTTCCCATTCCAACTAGAGAGTTGGAATGGGAAGTGCTTTCTAGTTGGAATGGGAAGCGCTGTGGAACTTTCAGAAGGTGGGGCCTGATGGGAGGTCCTTGGATCCTAATGGGAACGTGGCCTGTAGAAGGCAGTTCAATTGTTATGAAAACCCAAGTTTGGTCCTACCCTGTCCTCCCTCTGTTCCTGGTTCAAGATGTAATCACTTGCTGTCTGCCATGATGTGACTTAGGCAAGAATGAGTCAGTGCCATGCCCTGGAACATCCAAAACTAATAAATAAATAAATATCTTCATTTTTATAGATAACATGTGTCAGATATTTCATTATAGTAAAAAAAAAAAAAACAACTAATGCAACAGATTTCAGGCCACTTGCAGATTCTGGAATATTCTCCTAAGGTCGTGGTTTCTGGGCAGGAATTCAGGGCACTCAAACACACCATGACTATTGTCCTTCCCTCTTGTTTCTGTGCCTCTAAAAAATAGAAGAAGCATCTGGAGCCACTCTGTAAACCCAGTTTCCTCAGACTGCATATGCTCTGTTGCTGCTGGGCTGCAGGCCTCAGCCCCACCAGGGGTTCCTTCCCTCCCTACAGAAAGTGACCTAATTCTGAAGGCTGGAAGGAGAGGACAGTAGCTGCCAGAATTCTGTAGCATCTGCTATGCTAGGCTTTCAGCAGGAACCACCCTGTCATCTCCATCCCCCACAGAAAAACTTGGTACAAACCATACACTGTGGCATGCCTCACATTGCAATAAGAAATGAATTCTCCACTAAGTTATCTTCAACTACTTGGTATACATCAAATATATCTACTCCTGCCATACTGATCCAAGTTGTAGAAAATACATAAGTACATTACACCTACCATGATTCATGGAGTGCTCATTTTGCCACAATCCCTCCTATTGAGGAAACAAGAAATGTATGAAATGTAGGAAGTTCACACAGGATGATGCTGAAGACACCGTCACATGAAGGAAGTGAAGAATCATATTTTAGTATACTATCTCTTCTTTAATTTAGAGAAGACACAGGGTATTTCCCCCACCAAAGTAATAATAGGATGAATAAACAAATAAATGTTAATAAAGATGGTAATTGAATGGGAAGGGAAGAGAGGCAGGGAAGCAGTGTAGACTTCTGAATGTGCTCTACAGGTTTTACTTTGGATCTACATTGATACTGCTTTGTTTTATTTTGTTTTGTTTGGGCCAGCACTAGGCATTGAATCCAGCAGTGCTCTGCCACTGAGCTACATCCATAGTCCTTTTACAATTTTTTAAAATTTTGAAACAGGGTCTCTCTAAATTGCCTAGGCTGGCCTAGAACTCGCAATCCTCCAGCCTCAACCTCTCGAGTAGCTGGGACTACAGGTAAGTGTCACCATGCCTGGCTTAATGTTTCATATGATAAAATACAAACTTAAAACAAACTGGAGGGCCCATCTTTTCTGCATCTTCCTCCTCGCCCAAAACCTCCCCCCATCCTCAGTCTCCAGGAGACAGCTCCAAAGGGGACTTCACCAAGGTATTGGGAAAGGACTAACCCTGTAGTGGGCAGCAACAGGACTTACTGGTGCTGCCCATCACAGGGGTGACAACCAGCAAGTTACCCTAGGTCACAGATATGCATCCCTGCTGAAAGCCACAGGGAAGTGACTTTTGTTTAAGCCAGATCCATGCTGCTGGACCTCAGTCCCAGGGCTGCACAATACTGGAATTTCCCGTCTCTGGGTGATCAAATACAAAGGAGTTCCAGTTTCACTTTTCAAAAGACTTCCTGCCTTTCTCTTCACACCCCACATTTTCCTGCCTGAACTATCCTGGATTTCTTCTTGGTGGCATCCAAAGCCGGGCCAGGCTGCTTTCCGGTTTTGTCCAGAAACTGAGCGAATCTTCTGGGATCAAGGGAATGGCAGAAGCAGTGGCAGGCTCTGTCCAGCAGCTCCAGACAGGGCTTTCCTTGATTTGTCACTTCAGGCAGAAGAGGGACTAGGTCAAATCTTTATGTCTATCTACTTCTTTGCCTGAGAATATCACATCCTCTGTTAACACCACCCACATCTTTGTGTCAAAGAGTGAGTGAATGACCACCACCTGGCCACATTCAGCCATCTTTCGACTGTTTTCAAGAGGAGTCTAGTAACCTCTCAGAAAGAAGCAGTTGTCACATCTCAATAGAAAGGCATGCCTCTCTTTCAGAAAATCTCACAATCAAAAAGACTTAGGTGTTTTTTTTAATTGTTGATGGACCTTTAATTTATTAATTTATTTTTACGTGGTGCTGAGAATCAAACCCAGTGCCTCACACATACTAGGCAAGTGCTTTGACCCTGAGCCGCACCCCAGCCCCACGACTTAGTTTTTAAACAAATTAGGGGATGTAGCTTGAAATGCAAAGGCTTTTTCCTCTTAAATTTAATTTTTAGCAGTGTTCTTTTAACAAGGTAACCTTCAGGTGCGTATGAAACATGAAATGATTTTCCATGGAAAAAGGCAGGATTTCCTACATAACTTTTAAGACACCTTCCTGCTCCGAGAGCAATATATGTAATGTGAGGTGCTGCCCCACCCCCTCAGCCCTATGCACTCCCAATACCACCACAACTACCCCACCCTCATGTGGCCATGAGCAGAATCATCCCACATCTGCTTCAGAGACCAATGCCAAGCCATACCCCTTTAGAGAACAATGAATTCTAAAAGGTAAAGAGTAAAATCCTGTGTGTGTGCACATCTGTGAATCACCTACATGCATGTGAAGCCTTTGTGTACAACACTGGTTGAAAAAGTAGGTGAGGGGAATTAAGTTTAGCAGGCAATTTATCTTAGAATTAGGGAATCCTAAAATGTCAGTGCTGGGAAATTACATTTTTAAAAAACTTCTATATGTATGTAGGGTGGTGAGGGTGGTCTGCAATTCCCTGCTCAAAGCTATGGTAGGCACTTGATAAGTGTTGGTCTAATTGGATTACTGTAAAAGAATAGAGGTGGGTGCTGTGGTTGTGGCTCAGTGGTAGAGCACTTGCCTAGCATGCATAAGGCACTGGGTTCAATTCCCGGAACCACATAAAAATAGAAACAAACAAAATAAAGGTATAAAAAAATAGAAACAAACAAAATAAAGGTAAAAAAAAATAAAAGGGAGCCACTCTTCCTCAATTCCTCTTCCAATTAGATGTCTAACTGCTTTTCTAGGATAAGAATTCATTGAATCAAGGGTTGTTTTCCTAGAAAAAAGAAGTCAGTTTAGGGTTTTAGAATAATTGCAATTTTGTCCCATTTGGGAGAAGAGAGAGGGAACCTAGATTAACAAATAAAAAATGAATCACTTTCAAAGTGCCCTCCCATCACAGAAGATTCCTTCAAATGCTTAACTACCCCCACCTGCAACATGGTGTTTCAGAGCAGGACCTCAGACCTCCAGCCAGGCTCTGGGTCAAGCTCTGGCTGCCTGTGAAGACTATAGGTTGTCTTTGCCCAGCCTTTGCAGCCATAGGCCATTGAATGTTTGAGACCCTCAGTAGTAGAGTGCCCCTGGCTTCAATCCCCAGTGTTGGCAAAAACAAAAACCTATTTATACAGCATTTATATTATATAAGGTATTTCAAGTAATCTAGAGGATATAAAGTACAGGGGAGGATATGCAGAGGTTATATGCAAATACTAAGCCACTTTATATAAGGGAATTGAGCATCCACAGATTTGGGTATCTTTGGGGAGTTTGGGAACAAATTTCCCATAGATAATGAGGAACAACTATACATAAAGTAAACTACCTACTATAGAAATTAGACATCTTGACCAAGTAATCAAAATCAGCATCACCGATGGAGGGCAGGATGAATATCATATACCTCTAGATAGGATGCCCTGAGAAAGACACCATATCACTTATATGATGTTGTGACCAGAATATATAACTTGAATATAATCAAGAGGAAACACCACATGCACCCAAAATAGAAAAACTCTATTAATTTTTATAAAAGGTGGGAGGAATGACTACATGGTTCAAAAGTCTCCATGTCATAAAAGAGAAAGGAAAGTTGTGGAGATGTTCAAGATTAAAGGAAAGTACAGGGACATGACAACTAAATACAATACTGTATTATATTTATATGATCTTAGATTGAAATTTTTATATCATGCATATATATATAGAAAGATAGATAGATATATAGATAGATACTAGAAACAATTCAATAACAAGTCACATTTAAATTTTAAAAGAAACACACAAACATTAAAACACTGGTTACAGAAAACAGAATAGGATGAAAAACTATAAGCTATGATTTTTTTTAAAGAGAGAGAGAGAATTTTAATATTTATTTCTTAGTGTTCAGCGGACACAACATCTTTTTTTTTGTATGTGTGCTAAAGATCGAACCCAGCACCGCACGCATGCCAGGTGAGCATGCTACCGCTTGAGCCACATCCCCAGCCCAAAGCTACAATTTTCCTTTTCATTAAAGACCAGCACCCTGTGAGAATAATCAAGTCAATTAGCAATACTCATCTGTACTACAACATAATATATCCAAAGGAAAGGTAGTGATTGTACTGATTTTATTATTTTTTCTAAGCCATTTGTCTTCCTCCCACTCAATGCAAAGAAACAAAACATTATTTTTTTAAAAAGTCACTATTATGTACCCAAAACAAAGGGTCTGCTGCATCCTTTGACACTGGGCAACTTCCTCTACATGAATCACTTTAGGTCATCCACCATGATGAACCCCTTTCTCTCACAGGATCAGTCTTCATGCCTAGGTTTCTGGGCTGCCCAATTTCCTTCACTGCACTCCAGTGACAGTTTCAAAAAACAAGTTCCTCTGCAAGTCCCCTAGATTTAATTTTGCACTGGCAGAGTAAAAAAACTATCAAGGACATTATTGGGTCAACAGCCAAAATTGAAATATGAACCATCAATGTGATAACAATATTGTATTAATTTAACATTTTGGCACTGATAACTGTACTATAATTCTATAAAAGAATATTCTTATTCTTAGGCAATACATACTGAAGCAATTAGGGATCAAGGGTCTTGATATATACAGCTTGCTTTCAAAAAACTCAGAAAAAATTATGTAGGCATGGAGAGAGAACACAAAAATGATAAAGCAAGCAGCATACAAGTGTTTTCTGGATTATTTACATTCTTGAAACATTTCTGTAAGATTGAATATATTTTTAAATTTTAATGTTGTACCTATCAAAATACAAGACCATGAAAGTAGTAAAGAAGCCTAAAAAATTTTTTTTCAGGACTAGGTATTGAACCCAAGGCAAGCACTCTACCACTGAGCTATACACACAGCCCCCCATGAAAGGAAATTTTAAAAATAAAACATAAAATTCCCACAAATGACCCAATTAGGAAATGGGCAGAAGATCCAAATAGACAAAGAAGGTATACATATGGCCAATAGGCATATGCAAATTAACTCAACATCATTACTTGTTAAGGAAATACAAATCAAAGCCACATTGAGATACTGACTCACATTTATTATGAGGACTATTATGAAAGAAAGAAAGAGAAAATAACAAGTGTTGATGAAGATGCGGAGAAATTAGAACACTTATGCATGGCTGGTGGAAATATAAAATGGTGCTTCCACTGTGGAAAACTGTATGGCAGGTCCTTAAAAAGTGGATGATAGAATTACTATATGATCCAGCATTTTCACCTATGTGAATTACCCAAAATAATTAAAAGAGATATTTTTATACCAATGATCATAGCAGTATTATTCACAGTTGCCAAAAGGTAGAAGTTATCCAAGATCCCACTGATGGATGAACAAAGCATAACACATTCATTAATTCCTAGATACACTACAATGTGGATGAACCTTGAAGCCAATCAAAAAAGAATATATGTTGGGGCTGGGGTGTAGCTCAGTGATAGACAACAAGCTTACCATGCATAAGGCCTCTGGACTCAATCCCCAGTATGCAAAGGGGAAAAAATCTTTTTATATGAGGTATCTAGAATAATCAAATTCATAGACACAAAGTAGAAGAGTGGTTTCATGAGACAGGAGAAGGATGAAATGTGAAATTACTATTTAATGGATACAAAGTTTCAGTTAGGATTGAAAAAGTTCTGGAAATGAATGGTAGTGACACAAAGCACTTAACACAGCTCTATATTTAAAAGCAGTTAAGGTGGTAAGTTTTATGTAATGTGTATCTTATGATAATTAATGTTTAATGGTAAAATTTATGGATATATTTTACCACAATTGAAAAAAATGAAAAAAAAATTTACAAGGCCAAGATCATTTCACTAATTTTGACAGATATTGATAAAGTAGAACTACCCAAGCATGTTGGAAAGAAAGGAACTTAGTAAATGTTGAGAGCCAGCCGAACGGGCCCCAGCAAACTTCCAGCTGCCGGCTGATGATTGGCTCACAGAGGCCCCAGCAACATCTAGCTGATTGGCTCCTCTGTGGTGATGCTCATTGGAGTTGCTCATTGAGCTGTTTCCCGCCCTTTCAGACTGCCAGCTGATGATTGGCTCACAGCGGCCCCAGCAACATCTAGCTGATTGGCTCCTCTGCAGTGATGCTCATTGGGCTGTTTCCCTGCCCTTTCAGACCATGGAGCTGCTCATTGGGGGACTTTTTTGGCTCCGCCCACACAACCCAGCCAATCGTCCTCAAGAGCAGGAGGATCGTGGGAGGTGGTGAGGCTTGTTTTGTGTGAGAGGCTTGTGGGAAGCCGGTGGTGGCAGTTGGGCTCTGAGGGTTTTTCCTGAGGAGCTGTTTTGTTTGGTATGTGTGGTTCTAAAAATAAAGTTTGTTTCTTTTGACAAGTGGCTCCTGAATTGTGCCCAGCCAGACTGCGGCAAGTAAAGACTCAGAGTTCCCAAGGTTCACTGTCACATTATGAGCAACATTGAAGATTCTCCCAAGATTGCTCTCCACAGTCTTCGACTGCTGAGAACTACAGAAACCAGGAACCCAGTTCTCAACCTTCTGGGGTGGACCAGCTTTATAATTTATAGAGTCCTTTATTCATACATTATTAAGAATGTCACAACAGTGACAGAAGACTATTAAAACCAAGGAAGAGGGTCCTGTGAAACCCCATGGCTTGTATACCCATGAAGCCAGACTGATCTTTTCCTACAGATAAGAACAGAGGCACCATTTTAAAGCAACCCAAGGGAGTGCTGTGGTAGCTCAGGCCAACTACTGAGAGCTAATTGTCAAATTTTCAGGAAATCTGCAACCTGGTCGATGTCATGTTGATCATTTGAAATCTGCCATGGTGGGAATATTTACAAATGCTACCTATCAGGATCCATCCCTCCCTGCTCTCTCTCCCTGGAGACTGGAGGTGGAAGTAGACAGCTGGTAAACACTGGCCTGAACAACACTCAACTTACTGTTAAGGCTCCGTGGAACCGCTTAATGTCTGATGGAGTAAATATTTCTTCCTGCCCTTGAGGCAATGATTCAGTTTCTTTGTCCACGGGAGGTGTCACTTCCTGGGCAGCTGTAAATAAAACCACACGCAGAAAACAAAAAACAAAAAACAATTCACCGTCTAACTAATACTAATCCAAGACAATCAATCATCAAAAGTTACTATTTTAAACAGGTTTTTAAATTTGCAATGGCATTTCTTATGGAAGTCTACATAAATACTCAGAAAAAAATGTGAATTTATAATTATTTTTATTGTTGTTATATTTTTATTTTTTGTATTTCATATATTCTTTCTTACTGTTCCTATTATTTTTATAATTTTATTAACTCCTTAAAACTACCATATATTTTACCAAATAACATTTCATAATTTATGGTACTTAATGTTTCAGATAGTTGAAAAGATTCCAAAAGGATTTCCTCAAAAAATAATATCAGAAGTCAGGCTACAAGAATAAAAAGAAAGAAAGAAAAAAGACAAAAGAAAAAACATTCAGAAGTGGTAGTTAAATGTACATATCCATAAAAAGGATTTATTTGAAATTATTAATAAGAATAAGCTAACTATATCTGTATTATATTCATGGAAAATGTCAGGCATATTGGGTGGGGAAAAAGCAAGTTACAAAATATAGTTAGTATGGTCCTGTTTACACATACATCACACACACACTCACAGTTGTTTCTATACAGAAGAAAATCTACAAGAATATATTCTTTTTTAAGTTATTTTTTAAATATTTATTTTTTTTAGTTGTAGTTGAACACAACACCTTTATTTCACTTGTTTATTTTGTATGTGGTTCTGAGGATCGAACCCAGAGTCTCACACGTGCGAGGCGAGCGCTCTACTGCTGAGTCACAACCCCAGCCCACAAGAATATATTCTAAACAGTAGTTATCTCTGCAGAATAGGTTGGCAATGGAAGGAAGAAGAGAAAGATTTTTATCTTCCATACTCTGTATTATTTTCATTATTTGAATTTTTATTTAATTTCATTATAATTACATACATTATTTTTAATAATACATTTAAAATATTAAAGCAAACAACAAAGTTCAAGTAAACTCAGAAAGTGAGCCAGATCACCTTAAATAAAGCCAGGTCTTAATCAAACAAAAGGGACTTGGACTTTAGATCACATAGAAGAGTCTGAGCTCTGCACTCCTTTTCTGTTCAGTCTTTAACAGTCTTTCATCCTAAAGGCAGAATTAGGCCCAAACTCAGGATTGTAGAAAGCCAACATTAAAAGAGTAATAATACTTGCCACTGGAGCAGACCACACAGATAGGTTTAAAAAAGAAACAGGAGGGCTGGAGTTGTGGCTCAGTGGTAGAGCGCTTGCCTCAAATGTGTGAGGCACTGGGTTCGATTCTCAGCACCACATATAAATAAAAAATAAAGGTCCATCAATAACTAAAATGAATAAAATAAATATATTTAAAAAAAAAAGAAAGAGGAAAATCAGAACTCTTCTGATATACTCAAGACTCTGTGAGGCAGATGTAAATGCTGATCACACAGAAACCAGTGAGTCTCCTCCAGAGTTCAAATACCTACAATAACCTGATCCCCCATATCTACAATAACCTGCTCCCCTATATCTACAATAACCTGCTCCCCTGCCCTGTATTTCTTTGTGTGGGAAAAATGGGTGAATAGAAAAAAGACACATTGGAGTTCACCTGAGGATTCCAAATACTCTTTCAGTATCAACTTCCTACTTTTCATTTCCTATTTGATAATGTGACTGAAAGAACTGTTTTTATTTGTCATAATAATTTTAATTAAATTTACATTTATTTATTGTTTTAGTTATTGTTTGAGATTTTATCAATTTCACAAGAGTATATTTTGTTTCTCAACTTATTTTGTCTTCATTGAATTCTTAGAAGGAAGCTTCCTCTTGGCTAGTTTCATTTTTAAAGAAAGAATTTTGCATGCTAGATTAACTCACTGAACAAAATATGGGTATAGCAGAGAAACTTCCCAAACATAGTCATGAATTTTTATATATTGCTCTTAACAGTGGAAATAGACCCAGAGAAACTTTATGTTTATGCTAAATATTTACTATTTAGCATATTGACATTTGTCAGGTATAATTCCTGCCCTGTGTTTCCACCTTTACATAATATCAAAGAAAAACTATCTTTGTAAGACATACCAAAGCTCTTGTCTAGTGTGTGCAATGCCCTGAGTTCAAGCCTAAGCACAGTCAAAGGGAAAAAAAAAAAGAAAAAAAAAGAATGAGCTAGCTATCTCTGCATTATATTCATTTGCCTAAAACTACTTTCCCCCACTAGAACATAAGCTCCAAAAGGGCAGGAGCTTTGCAATATACCTCCAATTTATAAAATAATGCCTGGGCTAAAGTATGCATTCAATAAATATGTACTGAACGAACAAATGAGGAGATTTCTGGCTTTCCCAAGAAAATATTACCAAAATGATAAGAAAACCTCCTACATATAAACATGGGGCAAGTAAGCAAAAATAAGCTGCTTACCTTTCTCTCTTTTATAGTTCTCTATCTTCCTTAGAAGGAAAGGTGCAACCTTTTTAAAAACTTTCTCCAGTAATATCATATTATCTTCATCTATTTCAGTGTTTTTTTCTAGGTAGGCCAATAAACTTAGAGAACTCTGCAAGAGAATCAGTAGAGTCACACTTACTTACCTTCTGATTATCATTCACTTGTTAAACACTACCTGCATGGACACTAAGCACCAGGTTTTGCAGTGATGAATATGGTATAGCATCTGCCCCCAAGGGGCTCAATTTACCAAGCAAATCTCTACACAAGCCATGTTAATAACAGACACCAAAGACACATAACTCACTGTACGAGAGGAATAGTGCTTGTTATAGATTAGCCTAAAAACAGCCCAATGAAGTAGATACTGTTATAATCTCTATTTTAAAGATGAAGTAACTGAAGTACAGAGAGGTTTAGTAATTGGCTCAAGGTCACAAAGCCAACAAGTGGCAGATCTGGTGCAATCTAATGTCAAAGTCTGTTTTATTGGCCAATGAGCTATACTGCCTCTAACTCACAGCCATAAACGATATCATTGATTGGGGAACCAGAAAAACAGGGACACCAAAGAAATGAGGGGGAAAATGGGAAGAACATCACATTTGGTATTTTAGAAGAAAATATCTATGATGTTATCCTGTGTGTGTGTGGGGGGGGGGGTAGAATCACAAATTGGCTAATATGATTTTAATATAGATTTACATATGTGGTGGAAGGTACCATAGACCTTTCAGAGATTAGAACTTAATGTATTGATCAGGTTATTGCAAATATGAACAAAATTATATCAGAGCCCACAGAAAAGAGCAATCAGAAAGAGAACATCGGAACACCATCTAACTGCACACGTATGCATTGGCCAGGTGGGAACAGGTAAGGGAGAGTCCAGTCTCTGTTAAACAGTTTGAAGTTTGAAAAATGGCTATGTCCTTGGGAACCTTGGAAAGAGGCTGGAGTACAAACCCCAATGAGCCTTAGGCCATGGCTGACACCGCAGGCTGGTGTCAGGCCATGAGGAACACACACACCACAGGAGGAACTGGGGCAGGAGTCCCATGGGTCAAGGGCTGCCATCAGTGATCATTAAAGAGAACAGGGACATTATCAGATTTGTCTTCCAATGGAAATTTTGGAAGTAGATTGAAGACAGAAATGGATTGAGAAAATATTGGCTGGAAGATTAAATAACCTGGTGAAGATGATCAAGACCTAGTCTAGGACTAGAGATGGAAAAGCAGAGGAGACACTGGACATCTCTGAAGCATAATTTGGTGGGTTTTAGGGATCACTTGGAACTGGGTGAAGAAATGAGGGAAGAGCCCAAGATGTCTTCCAGTGGTGACAATATTCATTTATTCCTCATTCAACCATCCCGCATACCAGCCTCCATATAAGTTGTACATGGGCATCGAGGCTTGAACTGCATGAAGGATGACAAGGCCCTACTGACAAGGTGGAAAAGGATATGCCATGCAAATACAACCAAACTGGAAATTGGTTATTAGGAGGTACTTGGTGGTTTCAGCAAGAAAAGTTTCATTGGCACGATACAGGTAGAAACCATTCTGGAATACATTGGAAAGTGCCTAAGAGTTGAGTTAGTGGAGAGAAGAGTATGTGTAGACTACTTTTTCAAGAAGGTTAGCAGTAAAGGTAAAGAGGAAGCTATAGCAGCAACATGTAAAGAGACAGGGTTAATAAAAGTCGTGTGTGTGTGTGTGTGTGTGTGTGTTCCAACATGCCACTCAAATCACAATCCAGGCAAAAGGCCAGAGTTTCAAAGTCTTAATTGGTTTCTGTCTGCATCTGGTTAAAAAAAAAAAAAAAACAAAAAAAAACGAATTTTCGAGAAATTCCAGAAGCAGGATGACCGGAAAGGCAAAGATGTGTCACTCCACAGCATACAGCTGGTCAAGGGGCAAAGTAGAAGAGAGGTGTGGAGGAAGAATCTTCCTGAGTTAATCAGCCAGGCACAAAGGTCAGAAGGAACTCCCCCACCACCCTTGCACCATGTCCCGCAGCAAATAATACACAGGTGAGCTTTCTGGGAACCTTGAAACCAAACTCCATGTCTTGACAACAGCCTACCAGGAGGAAAAAAAAGGAATTAAGGCATGATCCCCAAAAACAACGATGGAAATCTTATATTGTATAAGAAGACACACACAAAAACACACAATTAAAATGAAGCCCATACATGGGTTTAAAAACACCACCCTGGCAAATACTAGCAGGACATTCCAAAAGTTCTTTATTTTGTTTCTTCACTAAAGAGCCAATAGGTTTGGGTGTAGTTTCCTGTACATCAGCCATCTATGCTGAGAGCTGTGCTGAGGATGGAGTTCTAGACAGATGTTCAGGTCTCAAAGGAAGTGTGCAGGCAACTATACTGCCTAATTGTGTAAGAGAGCTATCAAAGAGGAATCCCAGAATACCCTATAGAGGTCATATACTCCCTTTTTTTTTTTTAAGAGAGAGAGAGAGAATTTTTTAATATGTATTTTTTAGTTTTCGGTGGACACAACATCTTTGTATGTGGTGCTGAGGCTCGAACCCGGGCCACATGCATGCCAGGTGAGAGCGCTACCGCTTGAGCCACATCCCCAGCCCAAGGTTATATACCCTTTTGACTGAGCCCAGTGGTACTCATCTGTAATCCCAGCTCCTTGAGAGGCTGAGGCAGGAAGACTGAGTTTGAACCCAACCTGGGCAACAGAAAGACATTGTCTCAAAGAAACAACAATAATAAAAAGTCACTTTTGTCCCCATGGAAAGGCCATAAGAATTTAGAACCTTTTCCTTTTGGCTGAGGGGTATCCAGGTCCTCCTCCAATGGCTATAAGTAAGTTATTTCTTCTTTAATAATTCTTTTGCAGTTGCAATAGTAGATAATGCAGCCTCTTTAATCCCTGATAAGAAACTCCTCTGAGATACTTAGAAATTGTCCTCCACATACTTCAAAATCTGGCCTGATTGCAAAGTCCAGGAGAGACAAACCCCAATTATCAAATCATGACTCAGCCACGAGTATATCATGAAGAATTTGACTTCCTTAATGTTGGACTGAGAAAAACATATCAAAAGAAAAAAACAAATCATCTGGCTGCTTGAGCATGGGCTTTTGTTGATTGACAAGCTAATTTAGCAGGAGGAGGAATGTTTGGAAGGCTTGCTCATAAAAATGATCCTGTGTACACTCAAAACACAAACAGTGATCTAGGACCTGTGCAACCAAAAGAGAAAGAACACTCTCCCCAGCTGTTCTGGGTGGAAAAGCTCTGCAGTGTGGAGCATTGCAGGGACTCCTTCAACAAGTGCTTTTTCCCCCACCTCTCACTCCCCACCTCAGGTTGCAAGGACTTCTGTCCAGGACAGAGGGAGGGCTGGAACAATGAAAAGAGGTCTCATTTTATTTATAAATCCAGACACTGGAAAAATTGTAGGAAGATGTCCCAGGTTGGGAGAGAATGTTATTAGAAGCACAGGGAGAGCTTTTTAAACTGCAGGCATCTCCAATGTTGAGAATTTTAGCATTTAAAGAAAAATGCTATCAGTTCAGCAGGCAGTCAGGATGCATCACTGCAAACATGAGCACTGAAACACTAGGCAGAAGCAGAGAACACCTTGGTGCTTTATAAAAATTATCTGAAATCAAATGCTTGATTTTTTTATTTGTCTAAGAGCTCACCCCCCCTTCTCTATGTGCACATACACACATACACACACACACACAATGTTTAAAGAACAAGGTCTAAATTAGGACTAAAAGGGGGAAGGGGAGTATAGCATAGAATGGCTGTATGCTCTGACATAGGGAGAGGATGGATATAACATGAGCAAATAATTTTCCAACAATGTGAACAATCATATTGGTAAAAGAGGTAGGAATATATATTCTGAGACTGTGGTGTGTGTCATATGAAATAAAACAAAAACAAAGATTATCTAACATTCTAATTCTATCATCCCCTTGAAATAAGAACCAGGATTCTCAGTGTGAAAAATAGGAGATACAGGTATAATATAGAAATGATTAAATAAAAATCTAGTGGATATTAGTTTGAACTGAAAATATAAGTGGAAGTTATGAGATATTTTGTATTTTAAAAATTGCGCTCTCTCTCTCTCTCTCTCTTACACACACACACACACACACACACACACACACACACACACATACACATACAGTTTCCTAGCTCTATCCTTTGGGAAAAATAATTAGGAATAATTATCATCCCAGAATCAATGAATATCCCCAGTACCTAATTTGCAGTCTTGAAATAACACTTCTCATTATAAGAAAACACTGCTTTATAATATAAAGAAGGGATGGATTCTAGGACTGAGCAGAATGTTTACAAAGTGAACCTGGGACATCTTTGCCAGATAACAAAGAAGTCTTTAAATACTATGACTGAAGAACCAATTCAAAGAGTCTCCCAGTGATCAAAAGAGAAACAATTTGAACCTCAATAAGGATAATTATCGCAATGGATTGAAATACCTCAAATATACATAAATCCACGAGTTCACCTTTATATATATTTTTATAATGGGCCATCTTCAAAAACTTCAGGAAACCTATTAATTATCTAGAAAACTACACAAGTAAAAAAATAATCAAAGATTTATATGTAAACTGTGTCACTGGGTAACCAAGTAATAGATGAGGAGAAAACAAAATAATAGAATTTTAATATTTCTATTTTGCAACCTCCAAAGAATCAATCTATAAAACCGTTGAAACCCAACAATTGCTATATATATTTAAAAGAGAGAAAAAAACAGAAATGGTTTTCTATGAAAGATCATAAAACCACCTACAGTCTTTCCAAAAGTCTGATGGAGCCTCAGAATGCAGCTGCCAGGTTGTGAGAAATGCAGAGGATAGAGGAACAAGCTGACCTACACCAGGAGAGCAGCATCAGAAAAGCTCAGACACTGCCCTAGGGCTCTTCAACAGGAAAGGGCTGAGAAAAATAAAGAGAGGAGGGCAGGGCCATACAGCTCCAGGTCGGGGCACTTGCCTGGCATGGGCAAGGTCCTGGGTTCAATCCCCGGTACTGGAGGGAAAAAAGAGAAAAGAAAGAAAAGAAAGCAACTGGGGGAATGGAACTTAACCTACAGATTCAAAAACTCTTGAAAGAAGAAAAACCGAACAAGACTAAACAAGAGATCTAGGGACTCCCAGTTAAGTGAAAAAGTCATCAAGAAACATAACAATGCAGTTCTAAAAGTCAGGACAGTGGTTACCTCTAAGGGCCAAGAAGGAATCTGACTGGGACAGGGCAAATGGAGCAATTTCCAGAGTAGATGGGAATTTTTAATATTTTTTCCCTGCATTTCTTTTTTTTAAGTTCTTGTCTATTCACTTATTTTGAAAGCACTCAGATCAGGAGCACATACAGATGACACATTGTACAATATGATTTTGCTAAAATGCAAAATTCGGTTTCTTGACCTAGGTGGTGGTTTCAAGGGTATTAGCCTTATAATAGTGCATTACTCTGTATGTTTTGTGTCATTTTCTATACCTGTGTTCTGTTGGTTGTTTGGTTGTTTGTTTTTTTTTTGTTGTTGTTGTTGTTTTTTTTTTTTTTACGATAAAAAGGCAAAAGAAAAAAATGTGTAAAAAACAAAACCAGAAATGTATAAGATGAAAAACACAGGACTTCAAGGACCATCTAAGGGAGAAAACTAGTAGATTCTGACAAGAGCAACAACTATGAAAATGTTATATCTTTGCACATCACCTTCCCAGTTCTTTAGTTTCTCCTGTTACCTCTCCTAGTTATTACTGCAAAAATCCCATAAAAGGAAAAGGCTCAGGGACTGGACATGCAGCTCAGTAGGACAGCACTCGCCTAGCATATGCAAGGTCCTGGGTTTGATCCCCAGCACTACAAAAATTCTATAAAAGGGTTCAGGTAGCTTTCTCAAACATAAAGAGAAGATAGAGGATGGCCTCGTCATTACCCCATTTTGTAACAGATTCCACAAGTCAGAGCTAAAATATGAATTAGACTCAGTCCCCACCCTTAAGGCACGCACAGCCAATCCTTGGAAGCAAGAAACACAAAAGGGAGAGTAGAGAGTGACCAACAGAAGAACTCAAGAGGCTGAAATTCCTGAGGACTCTAGAAAGGGAATAAAATGACTCAAAGGTTATGGTCAGAAGAGACTGAACCCATTCGGTCTCAGACGTGATTCCAGGAAATTTGTCTAATGAATTACATAGTGCTCATTTGACCCATCACATAAAACTACTTCCCACTCCCCAGTGACTTTCTCATGTTATTTCTCAATAACATCAGTTGACCCAGGTTGATGCTTCCATTTGGAATCTGGATGGTGGGTCCATGACTGTTCACTTCATGACTATGTTTCAACACTTCTACCCATGTTACAAGTATTCTTTTGTCCTACTGAATACTGTTATATTCTTATGTACTTACATAACTTAAAGTCTAATAAAAACAACAACAAATAACACAATGTTATAGGGTAAAATTTGAAAATCTTCCCTTCTCAAACTAGCTAACTTGTTTGTCATAAGTTATTCAAGTCAAAAAATTTTTAACATTTACTTTTTTAGTTGTAGCTGGACACAATACCTTTATTTAATTTATTTTTATGTGGTGCTGAGGATCGTCGAACCCAGGGCCTTGCATGTGCTAGGCGAGTGCTCTACCACTGAGCCACAATCCCAGCCCTCAAGACAAAATTTTAAAATTTAATTTGGGGCTTGGGAGATACACATAAAACAATTGTGCTGCCTTTAAATATGACCAATACAGAGAAAACAATTCTGTTAATCTTAAAACCATTCCTAGTAATTCAACACACCTGTGCACCCCTTTACAAAACATTGTCAAACATTTCTTTCACTTGATCTTCACAAAAACCATACCTAGGCTCCCTCAAAACCCTCACCTGAAGTAGGTGATGAACACAGAACTCTCAATCTGCTATTGCTTACCACCTCTTCATTCCCTTCTTGTGCTCCAAATGACTTTTATACCATAAAACACATGACTGTCAAAAATAGTCAGTATTTATTGCACAGTTAAAATGCCAAACACTTCTGCTAGTGCTTTTTGCACATTATTTCATCTAATTCCTCAGTACTAGAAGGAAGTGGTAAGATTAGATTCAATTTGACATATAAGGAAATACAAAGTCAGAAATGTTCAATCACTTGGCTACAACAAAGGGTTAGTAGCAAAATCAGGACTAGAATCCAGGCCCATCCAATGCCAAAGACAGTGTTCCTAACAATGATCCATGGACCAAAGTCAATGTTCCTAACCACATATGGTACTGCCTCCCTTTTTCAAAAGAAGAATCTTCCTGTGTCAATCATGGGTGAAAGCAGTGCTTGCCTAAATCCCCAGCTGTAGGATTCACTCACCGTCAAGCCTTTGGGAATCTTATCTGCCAGCAGAAAGATGATTGCTTTCAAATTCTCTTCATCAATGCCTTCTGACAGTTCATAGAGTAGTTTTCTACGAAACACATCCAAAAGGACAAATGAAGCCTTACACTTGCAGAGGATACCATGGTAAATCCAGGGCTTTCACAAATGTTACCTGTCATTTGAATGATCAACACTGGGAGTGGACAATTATGACTCTCCTTTGAAACATTCAAAAACAAAAACTCTGAGCCTCTAAGTGACCTATTTAAATTAAGATAACACAGTGAGAAGTAGAGGCAGGCTGGCTGATTCCTGGTGCAGTGCTGTTTCCGTACTAGGAAAGTATACACCCAGATTCAGCATGCTTTCCCATCTGACTCCATTCTAGAAATTCAGGCTTCATTTACAGGCCCTTGTTAGAGAGGACCTGATGTTGGCCAATATACAGCCCACTACATATTTAAAAAGGCACATTCACACACTAACAGATGCCAGAAGCATCCCTCAGATGTTTAGCTGGCAGAGGGCAGCATGGAGTTCTGGAATTCATCATCCTTCCACTGGGATCAGCTTCAAGGCCAAGGCCTAAAGGGCTGTCATCTCCACAAAACATCCTTTGAAGGTGGCTTCTCCTCAGGTTCTCCTAAGTGGATGCTACAATATCTATAGATAGTTTAAAACACTGCTGTCAAAGGTGTGGCCATGGTGGGCCCAATGCTGGTATTTTACCTTCTTGGCAAAATGTCTGTCTGATATTTTATCTTTCTGAGTTTCTGCCAAAAACGTATAAAAATCTATAACCAGACATGACATATGTGATGTCCCCCAGAGATATATTTCCTTTTTCATTTTGCTTATTTGACTCCAAGCATTCATTATTTCTTTGTTTAAGATCCTTGAATATAAGCAGACACACCAGAGCATCCCAGGAGGAAGAGCTTCCTGCCCGCACAGAGTCTGGGAACCCAGAAAAGCTCAGGACTCGCCACCTGGTGTGGCTTCATGGATAGCGACCAGCTCAACAAAGGAAAGCCATGTTCAAGCCCAGGGCTGGGTCTGGAAACTTCATAAATCTCCCAACCATCTGAAACTGAGAAGTCTCCCCCAATAGAATCTCCTGGTTTATCCTTTTAGGGGGTAGATAAGACAAAGATCTTAATTCCAGCTTTCTTTCAAAGCGCAAAGGCCAGAATGCACCCTCCACAGAAAAACCCTCCAGTCTTTCTCAGACACCTCCTCACCTGAATGGAGACAGCCTCCCTCGGATGGGAAGTAAATGTTCCACCTGCTTTTTGGTGTAGCCTAGGTGCCGCAGCAGATAATTCTGCTTGATGGTATAGAGGAGTTCTGCCAGGAAGAAGGCGTCTTTTACACTTATCATCTCCCCTGTCATGAGATAATCAAAAAGATGCAAGGCAGACCTGCACTTATCCATCTTATTCTGGGGGATGAAACCTATGCAGAGAAACTTTAGGCTTTCTACATCTTGAACCTTCAGTTCCAAATCAATAGCTAGAAGCTTCTCTCGAAATCTCAATTGACAGGTTTCATCTGAACTGGAACCCAGACTTTGATCTTGAGATGTGGCCATCCTGAAAAAGAAAATGGGGAAGGAGGCCTCAGAACTGAGTGAGACACGGGGCACGTTGGGTTCTGGATCCGCCCTCAATTCTGGCCTGCTTTGTTCTGGGCATTTGCCAGGCTCTCTATGATTCCCAGCCGCTTCTGTTTGGGGCATTAGAATTCTTGGAGGTGCCAAAAATTAAAATTATGCGGGGCTACTTCAAAACCCCAGAGCCCAGCCTGCTGTATGGATGCACACCTGTAATCCCAGTGACGCGGGAGGCTAATTGTGTAGGATCACAAGTTAGATCCTTGGCACAAAATAAAAATAAAAAAGTACTGGATCTAGCTCAGGGGTAGACCATTTGTGTAACATGTGTGAGCATCTGGATTCAATCCCCAGCACTACAGGGGGGAAAAAAAAAACAGAAAACTCTACTCCAACATTTATAAGTTACTTTCTAGGAGATTTGGAGGGAGTTTTATTGGAACTCCATTTACTCTGTTTTCTCCAGCGGGAGAGAGTTAAGAGTGGGGAAGATACAGCACAATTTCTCTCAGGCCCGGTAACCTGGTTGGAACTTGTAACCTTCCCAATTGGCAGAAACAACACTTAAATCTACGTTTTAAGTTGTAGAAACAAAGCAATCTTGGCTTGGTGAACATTTCAGAAAGAACAACCTAAGACGATCAGGTACCCTGAGGGACGAGGGTGAATCCTTAACTGCAGGTTGCTAACGCTAACCAGCCTTTATCTCACAACAAGGAAGCCATCACCCTTTTCTTCCCATCTACTGAGAAGAAAAGGGTGGGGTTGTTTGTTTGCTTTTTTTTTAATAAGAAGTGCTCAAATTAGTGTTGGAAGTTACAAAAAAAAAGTACTTATCTACCTGATCTATTTATAAACTCTAGGATTCTTTACACTGAATTTCATTCTACTCAAAGGAGAAACGCATTGATAAAGATCTTCACTAGAATCTTATTCATTCTATAAAGACTGAGGTATGAATTCATTTTGCAGAATTTCAGCTATTTTAGAAACAGGAAAATACTTTCTAAAGGTAGGAACAAAATTTCAATAACAAAGAGTGTTTATATCAAGGTGATATCACTTAGATATTATAAATTTTCTTCTGGGCTTCCATCTGAGTTTCTTTAATTTGAATAGATATTACTTTTGTTGTCAGAAAAAAAAAGAAAATAGATGGCATTGTGGTGTGTACCTGTTGTCTCAACTACTTGTCTTAGCAACATGGCACAGCCCCACCTCAAAAGAGAAGAAGAAGGGGAAGAAGAAAAAAATAAAAAAAGAAAAAGAAAAGCTTTTCTATTTTAATGTAACATGAGTTGGTGTCTGTGCTTCTGGTCGTCCTGAGGTCCACCAACTGGTTGCTTAGAGAACCTTTTGGGGTCTTCCACATCATCTGCCTTGTGTTTTCCTAAGATTCTGACCCCTCACCTCAGTGAGTCTGTCAAACCTGTCTGGACTAGGGTACATCTACCGGTAACAGGCTATGTTGAAGACTTCCTGGTTTTCAACTAACTTTCATTTTCCCCCTGGTACAGCAAAGACATCGAGGCAGAAATAATGTCGTTGCTGACAATAAGGATTTTTGCAAATTTCTATGGCCTGAACAAAGGAGAAGGTCGAGCCTGAACCTGGAAGCGGGGTGGTGGTGGGGGTTACTCACATGTCTTCCACTCTAAGTTCCACCAAGCCTCTGGAAGGAAAAAGTTCTCTGAAAAATTCCTTAAAATGAAGTTTCAAAGAACCTTGAATCCTTTATGCGCTCTGAGGTCCATTTGTGTAGCAACAGAGAACCCAAAACTTGCTGTCGCAATTGGTGTGGAGGATGGTGACTCTAACTTCCTGCTTTTGTCATTGCTCCTAGGTTTTTTCTCTCTCTGTCCCAGACTAAAATAATCTTGACTAACAGCACCTCCTAAAGGCCAATGTACACTTGGTTACTCATCATAGAGCTCAGGAATTCCCCAAGTGGGAAAAGGCAAATGGCTCTGGGATCCAGGAGGTACTCCAGCCAATGCTTTAGATCACAATCCCCCCAAAAGGGAACAAGTCCATTTCCCTACCCATCTCCTTCCCAAACTCACTTCTCCTTTAAAATAAAACCAGAAAGCTCATGAAACAGTAGTTATCTTAATCTTTCCTTGAGTATGTCCATGTGCAAATAAATAAAAATTTTAAGTAAGCCCATGTGCACATAAATAAAATATTTTAAAAGACCAAAAAAAAAAAGTGAAAATGGGAGACTATAAACCTATTTGGAGTTTCTTGCAAGTGAATTAATTAAATAGTAGATGACACTGATAGTATCTGCATTCTCAACGTTTTCGATCCAGCAGGAAAAAGAGATTTTGAAGACAGTATTTCTCATAATAAAATAATAGGAAATATTTGCATTGTACCTATCATGTGCCACTCATAGAGTATTGACAAATATTTACTTAATTAATCATCCCAACAACACTCTAGGATTAAAACTATTACTATGGCCCCTGCTTTAAAAACGTGAAGATTAAGGCACAGAAAGGTAAAGTAATTTGCCCAAGGTCACGCAGTGAGCCAGAAAGCAATATTTAAATGGGCAAGTTTGACCATACACTGAAATTAACTCAAATGTGCAGAACTATAGAAAGAGGTACAGAAGCTTAGGAAGATGTTTATCTCTGGAAAAAAGCAAGATGTAAGATGCTTTTTCCAGCAAATGTGCTAAAGTGCTATTCCATACTCTAGACCTCACCCAGAGAGTTTCAGTATTTGACAAAGACAAGTACTGTAGTGATAGTTGTATGACAACATTAATCTACATAATGCCACTGAATTGTATATTTAAAATTATTTAAATGAGAAATTTTATGTTATGTGTATTTTACCACTTGGTGGGGGGTACTGGGGAGTGAACTCAGGGGTATATCCCCAGCCCTTTTTATTATTTTTAAATTTTGAGACAGTGTCTCCTATGTTGCTGAAGCTGACCTCATACTTGAGATTCTCCTGCCTTAGCCTCCTGAGTTGCTGGGATTAGAGGCATTTTCCACCACACCTGGCTTACCCTAATCTTTTTTTTTTTTTAAAGATAAAGACAGATAAACTCTAAAACTTAGTCCTCTGATTTGATTAGAAATATTTTGTTCCTTAGGCCATTTGGGGGGGAGGCAATTTTATAAAACTATCATTTCTTTCTCACATTAACTCTTTCAGCTTTATTCAATAATATTAACTATTTTAGCAAGCATTTCCTAAATCTAAAGCATGGAATTCCATTGGAAAGCAAAAGGGAATATTATACAGTGCTGGCCTTCCTTGATAACTATGACACTACCATTTTTTTATCCCATCTCTAATAAACTTTTATTAGCCACTTTCTTCTTTTGTTAGCTTATTATCTACATTCAATAAATGAGGAGACAGAGGTTCAGAAAGGCCAACTCTCTTGCCACCATCCCAAAACTGGGAAGAGCTGGTAATTCAGGCCCAAACCCAGGTCTTTCTGACTCCAAATCCTATATTCAGGCTACTGCTGGCTGTCACTCCCTATGTTACCATACAGGATCTGTAAGGAGTGGGCAGGGTGTGGTGGTGCTAAAAATGGGGCTTCCCCTCAGTGTCACACAGGCCCAAAGGAGTCCGGGACAAGTCTAGACAAGGATGCCTAGGAGGGAGAGGTATTTGATTTAGGCCTGGAAGGAAGGAAGGTAAAACTTAAGCTTTTCTCTTAGTAATCCTAGTAGTCGCCAATTTACCAAGGGGAGATAGCAGGCCCCGTGGGTATCAAACTTCTCCCCTTTAGAACCAAACCCCCTAGGGCACACTGCTGAGCTGACAGTAACATGAACAATTCTCAGCCTCTGCCTGAAGGACAGTCAAAACCTTTATATCCTTTCATGGTGATGGGTGTCAGCTACTGCTCTGGTGACTATGGGGAAACACCTGTTTCTCTTTAGTTCCGCTTTGGGAAGCAGGAATAGTAGACCTGATTGGTTTTCCTTTACCTCCAAGCTCTGGTCCAAGTTCCCCAACCTCAGAGAGACTTTATATATGAATGAAGGATTGACACCCAGGATAGAGGGGGTGGGTGCTCCAGCTAGAGAATAGTTCAGTGTGCTGAAGTCCATTCCAGTTCTTGAGAGTCCTCAAAAGGGCTGGGGTAGCAGGTGCTTTTGATTTGATACCTTCTAACTTCCAAGACTCCCTTCTCCTCCATATCACGCCACACCTTTACCCACTTGTGGGAAGCCATTTCTGACACGTGATTGGGTGGCTCCCATTAAGGGTCTGAGGCGCTCTGGCTGTGTCGGAGCTTTCCCGGCCCTTTCCTGATGAGAGAGCCCATCCGTGTGGGGGTGTGCCTGACCACTGACCCCAGGGATCCAATCACTGACCCTGACCTTAGAGTGCAGCCCCCCCCCCTCAACCTTCATTGGATGGAATTCTCCCCTGAATCTCTTGTTCCCCAATAAAAGGCTACTCCCCAGCGTGTTCACTCTCTCTCTCTCCTGCTAGCCCTGAGTAATCCTCGCTGCCCTGCTGGGCGGGTTAGAGGAGGGAACCAGAGAGGTGAGCCATCTCGGGTCTAGCAATAGAAATAAGGTAACTGAGTCTGTGTGTTTTATTTTGATCTCTTCTAACTAACTTTATGCCTAGAACCTCATTAATGAAACCATTGTGCAGGCCGCATGGTAGACCCACTCACTCAGAGACCTTCCCAGAACCAGCCTTAGATGGCATATGGGAGTTATGGCATATGAGATTAAGTTTCGAAGTTTCTGTTAAGTTATCTTCCTTCCAGGCCTAAATTAAATATATCTCCCACCTAGGCATCAGGAGCAAGCGATGAGGCTGGGTAACTTCTTGGGCAGCATAGCACAAAGAGCAGCTGCTGATTTTTTTGCTGAGAAACTTACATAAAGACTGTTTTTAAAATCAGGAGTCCATAGGAATTCAGGACACAGGGGACCTGAAGTCCACAGCCTCTCCATAGAAGGAAAAATGCCTGATCAATATTTTGATTGGACTAAAGCCTCCATGAATACCTCATGAACACTGAGTGCCTTATTGGGCAGGGGACCGACTTCCTTAAACCCATCCATCCTTGTGAAGCCAGAATTAGACAGGCAGTTAGTATAGATAGGTAAATCACATCAGGTCAGATTGAGTCAGGCCAATTTTAAGTAACTCTGGGGAAGTTGGAGTGATTGACATGTTAATTCTTTTGTGGTTCTGGGGATTGAACCCAGGGCTTTGTGCATGTGAGGAAAGCATTCTACCAACTGAGCTATATCCCCAGCCCTGAAATGTTAATTCTTTCAGAGCCCTTCCTCCATCCTTAACAAGAACCTGCCCCTGCCCCTACAGGGAACTATAAAGTTGTTAATTAATGTGTTCTGGGCTACACCATCCTGCCCTTCCCCCTTCAGCCCTCCTGTTTCCCACCTTTTGCCCATCCCACTGAGCATTCCTGGGCCTAGTCACATATGCAAGAAGGAGAAAGATAAGGGGAAGAGGGCAGGAGAGCAAAGAAAGCCTAAAACATATTTAAAAAAGGGCAGAACACCTCACTTCTGGGATACCAGGATACCAGTTATGCCTTCTTCTTCCTCCAGGAGAAGTCTATGTTACCCCTTTTTAAATAAATCCTGCTTTATATGCTTGCCTCGGCGTGCTTCTCTAATGTTATACTTCAGCATGTGAGGGAGCAGAACTTGTCCCTGATAACCCGCGCTATTACTTGCCAGGCGCAGTGTTGTACACCTGTAATCCCAGCAATTTGGGAGCCTGAGCCAGGAGGAATTCAAGTTCAAGGCTAGTGTCGGCAATTTAGCAAGGCCCCAAGAAACATGGTGAGGCCCTGAGAAAGTTAGCAAGGCTATAAGCAACTTAGTGAGACCCTGTATCAAAAATAAAAAATAATAATAATAATAAAGAGGGCCAGGAATGTAGCTTAGTGGTTAAGTTCTTCTGAGTTAAATCCACAGTATCAAAAAAAAAAAAAAAAAAAAAAAACACCACCACCAACAACAACAACAAAACACCTATCTATCCATATAAACCTCTAAACAATAGCCATTTGTGAGCATCCCTCATCTCCTTGGGATCCCTCCCTCTTTGGGAGCTCTGTTTTCTTTCTACTAGTCTAATAAATCCTGTTACTTTACTCTGACCTTCTGTCCATGGATTTCATTCTTCAAGTTCACAAGACAAAGAACCCAACACCATGTTCTGTGTCACACCTGCAGAAATTTCCAAATGAACTGAAAAGAGGCTGTAGATGGACAGGTTAAATGTGATCCATCTTGTGGCCACTATAGGACTAAAGGACACTAGAAGCTAGGTGATTCAAAAATGACAAAACCTTGAAGTTTCATAAGAGACAATATATTCCTGGCAGTGGATTGGCTAAGCAACTAGGAGGAAGTGGTTACATTTGAGTACAAAATATTTTTCATGTTGCTTAAAAAAAAAAAAAAAAGATAAAGCAGAAAAGTCTTCCAGATTAGTTTGTTGTTTCTAGAACAAAACATAAGGACAAATCAGCTTTAATATTTTATTTAATAATTTTTTTCAAAAGGGCAGCATATAACTTAGCCATATCTGTTAAAAGCTACAATAAGACAATAAGAAATATCACTAATAGCAATGTATGCAAAAGAGGAGTTCCATTAAGGTGGCCATACACCTCAAATTGATTACCTTCAAAATCTCAGGAGCCCTTTCTGTGTAAATTGGCAAACTGAACCTAAATATTATATGGAAATGTAAGAACATGTAAGCCAGTATGGCCAAAACCATTTTTATGGGCTGGGGATATAGCTGAGTTGGTAGAATACTTGCTTCACATGCACAAGACCCTGGGTTCAATCCCCAGCACCACACAGACACAAACACATACACACACACACACACACACACACACACACACACACACAATTTATAAAAAAAAAAAAAGAGCACGGATGACTCACACTTCTCAATTTCAACTCCTACCACAAAACTGCAAGAATCCCACAGTGTCAGGGGCTGAAGCCACAGACATCACAGCTTGTCCCTGTTTCCCCTCCCCCTTCCCTTCTCAGGTTGACTTCCTGTGTCCCCTGAACTCAAGATCCAGGCCTTGCCATGTCCCAGATACAAGAAAAGAACCCTGTGGAGGAGACCAGTGAGGAGAAGCAATGAGGATTAAGTAAGACTGGAGATGACTAGAGTTACTAACATGCTGTCACAATGGGCAAAAGGTGCGACTTATGCAGTCAAAGCGGAGAAATAAAGAATGTCCACCAGCTTCTGCCCCTTTCAATGCTTTGTTCACTCAAATAATTTCACTCTATAGGATTCCTTATCAAGGGAATGACAATCCCTAATTCAAGGCACTGCAATAGACATAATCAATTCACAGTAAACAATTCTAGATTAATTAATTCTAAGCCCTGCAAATAATCCTAGATTAATTAATTCACAGCAAACAATTCTAGATACATTATTTCTAAGCACTGCAAACACACTTAATCATGATAGGCTCATGACAGACATTCCTTCTGCGTGCTAAATTCAAGTGTCAGATCAAAAGTCTCAAGCCTTAGGCTCTAATCCGGCAGATAGATGCACACTCACTCAGACCACAATGATCAGATCAGGAACCAAGACAGACTTCTCCTGGGGTGAACCTGATGGGCCAGTTGAGGAGGTAGACCTAAGGAGAAGTTGCGGCTCTCACCAGGGTCAAGATGTGACTGTAGAGTTTGAGAGTGTTGAGGAAGATACAGAGGGTCAGGCAGATGAGAAGAGTTGGGATGTCAATCCAAGTCCTCATTAGGCTCTCCAGCTTGTGTGCATCAGTATCGGCTGGCTGAATGTCTATTCGTTTGCTCTATTATTTATACTAAATTTGGGGGCTTTTGACCTCACTTTCAATTCTTATCAGCTGCTACTGGATTTCTCAGGGACATCATTTACCCTAGGGTTAAAACATCTAGTCTGGTGATCCCCACCCTGATCTGTGAGGACAGCCTACCAGAGGCTTCACTCTGAGTTTCCCAGGGTCGGGGTAAGTGACTTGTTTGTGTCTGAGGGCCATATGGGAGAGGAGGGCTCCGTTAGGCATGCCTGGTGAGACTGCAGGTTTCAAACTAGAGTTTTAAAAATGAAGTTGCTTAGGCTCAAGCCTAAGGCCATCCTCACACATAATAATGAAGGCAAACCTGGAAAAGACACCAACAGAGGCGAGATGAGAAATCTGTACCCCTAGGCAATGGGGCTTTGTCTACCTGTGGTTCTGTGATGAAAACACAGTGCTGGGAACACAAGAGAAAGATGAGAAGAAAAAGCTAAAGGCCAAATATCCAAGCGCAAGGCTCCAACTTCCTCATAGAGATACCGAAAAGCGCCAAAGTACCTTGACTCAGGAGATTAACCATGACCAAAGCCAAGAAGAAGCAGGTACCAAGTGCAGACCAGATAAGAATCTGGTGACGCGTGACCACATCCTTACCTCACAGGATTCACCCCAAAGTGCTTGCTGGTCACCAGCAATCTTCCTGGGTAACTTGGGCCCCTCCCCCATCCTCACCCACTGGGCACCTCCTCAGATCTCAGCTTCCAGCCAGGAAAGACTGAGATTCTGCTAGGGGCTGCTGAGAAGGCAAGAGGAGTAGAAGAGGGGCACTGAGATCATTTCTTTGGTTGGGACTTCCACACCTTCATTGTAGCCCAGGTAGGGACCCAGAAAGAGAAAAAGACGGGATTGGATCATGCTGCAAACTTCTTATTGTGAGAAACTGGGAAGACCTGATTTCTACTTTTTGAAAGAGAATGTCCCCAAATTGGTTAAGTTGAATTAACATGGCAGGTTTAACATCCCAAGACTAACCTGACATAGTCAAGAAAGGTAGATAGAATGAGATGTGTTTTCTGTGCTTCTAAGTGTTTTATCACTTAAGCTGCTACTGCTCATGTTTCCATCATGAGAGGTGTTTTAGTCAGTTTTTTTTGCCACCATAATCAAAAGATCTGACAAGAACAATTTTAGAGGAGGACAAGTTTATTTTGAGTCACAGTTTTAGAGGCCTTAGTCCACAGATGGCCAACTGCATTCCTTTATCTCTGCCTGAGATGAGGCAGAGCATCATGGCAGAAGGGTGTGGAGAAGGAAAGTAACTCAGGACATGGCAATCAGCAAGCAGAGAGAGGAGCTCCTCTCACCAGGGACAAAATATATACCCCAAAGGCACATCTTCAGTGACCTACCCCCACCAGCCATACCCTACCTGCCTTCAGTTATCTCCCAGTTAATCTATCAAGTGAATCAATGCACTGGTTAACCCAAGCTCTCTTAACCCAATCATTTCACTCTAAACTTTCTTGCATTGTCTCACACATGAGATTTTGGGAGATATATCATGTTAACTATTAAAGGAAGTTTAGAGAACCCTCAAAAAGGAAAACCAATTTGCTCACTTAAAACTACAGGGTCCATTTACCCTCCTTTATTTAGTATCTCTTATACTTTGCCCTGGTTTGCAAATAATGTAAAAATTGATGAACATTATTCATGAAAAATGGGCACCTCCTTTCTCTCTTTCAGCACACCATTTCTGAAAGGTTTGTGGGATATGGGTCTAAGAGCACTGGTTTAGGAGTCAAAGATATTTGGGTTCTAGTTCCTCTCAGTCTTGGCCGTGCCATTGGATAACTTGTCCAAGTCATTTAATCTCTCTGCTTTTCTGTTTTCTCATCTGTAAAATAGAGTTAAATATGTGTAAAATTAATTCTGATTCTAAATTTCTATATCTTCCAGCAGAAAAACTTTGTGCTAGTTCATCATAAATTAAAAGTGAGAAAAGCCCATGGATGAGCCTTTGCATAGTACACTGAGAAAATACTACAGAGGGGAACTATTTCGGACTACATAAAGAGAAAGGAAATTTGAGAATGGAGGGCTTTAAATTCAGGCAACAAAACCTCGTAGACATCATGGTCTGGAGGTCCAGGAAAATAAAAAACTTCTAAGAAGTTAACCATGGAAACTCTGCCTACTTTCTCTGCCTACATCTGGGCCTTAGTTGCTGAAATGCTGCCCTGGCAGGAGAGCCGATGGATCTGAGGGAACAGTCCTGCCTATGTGGAAACCCATGTTTTAGACATAATTAAAAGCCAGGTGCATTATTAGGGAGAGTGAAAGAGATAAACTGAGCTAGCCCCCAGGGCTTAAAGCTGGGAAGCACTGAAGGGTCAGCTTCTTAGGAAATGATTCACCTTTGGAGAACTCAGGGAAAGCGGTGCAGTCAGGAAAACTGAAATTTGCCCTGTTAGAGCAGGGTATCTCACCTCTTATGCAATAAGGAGAGGTCGCAATCCCGATTCGCCAACAGGCTGAAACATAGTGTTGACCAATAATATTCAATCTGGTTATTACCATCTTGGCCTGAATCTTATTAAATGTAACCTACTAGCTAAGACAAAGAGGGCCACGCTGAGAATGACTGTTCACGCTGAGAATGACTGTTCACGCTGAGAATGACTGTTCAAGAGAGCAAGATTCTTTCATCCTCTCATGCCCTTTCACTTTCAACATTCTCATGTGTCAAACATTTAGCCCATCGAGAATGACTGGTGAATTTGCTAATGTGGCAGCAGGGCGGGGATGGGGGAGTGGGAGGGAATGGGTGTGTCTATACTTCTCTACTGACTGACTGCTCAGTTTTCTGGCTGTAATTCAGATTGGAAAGGAAAAGGTTGGTGAGGAAGAAATGGAGAGAGCAGGATCCCTGGATTTCTTGGCCCCCAAAAGCCTTGACTGTCACTTGTAATTATATATATAATTTTTCTGTTTCTTTACTCCTTTTCCACAAGCTGTCATCCTTAATCTAAAGTCCATATGGGAAAGGGAAAATTCTAAACATCATAGTTATGTTATTAAATATAAATATATATGTACATAATTTTGTACATTTAAAAGAATTAGAATCATCAAGACAGTGTGGTACTAGCAAAGGATGGCAGGTAGAACAATGGAATAGAATTGAGAAATACACTCAGAAATAAACTTTTACATTTATAGTCAGGCAATTTTTGATGAAGATGACAAGATAATTCAATGATATTCTTTTCAATAAGTGGAGTTGAGGGATCCAAGATGTCAGGCTAAAGGGAGGCTGCATCCTGTGTCTCCAGGACCTGGAATTCAAGTAGTGGGAATACTGTTTCTCTATGAGTGAATAGAGGACCCCTGACAGTTGCTCCTGTGTAGGAATCACAGCCTCTGCACTACACAGGACTCCTATGCAGGACCTCCTTCTTGCCGGTCCTCCAGTACCTGAGTAGGACCACAGGCATTAGCACCGGAGCAGGACTCTTGGCTGGCTACCTATGCAGGAATCCCAGCCACTGCTCCCACGCAGGACACTCAGACACTGCCCACATGCAGGAACTCTGGCAGCCTTTCCTGTGTGGACCCTCATCTACCAACGTGGAGCTCCTCAAGTTGCCTCCATCTTGGAGCACTGCAACAACTGCCACAGTCCCCTACATGTGGTGGCCTGCATCTGGGGATGCTGCACTGAGTCTGGAGAGAGCCACCAGCCACAATACTGCATACTACAGAGCCACATCTCAGAACATGCCACTCAGCGCCACCACCCGCCCCCACTCAACCCAGAACCCCATCGCTGAAAGCAGCCACCTTCATCTTGGGACACCTTCATCACCATCTTTAGTTGAGGCAACTCCCAGCTTGGAACACCAGTTGGGGCTTAGGAGCAATATCAAGATGCCAAAAGTCCCCAGCTGTCCCCGTTCCCTGGCAGCCACTAACCTAGCAGGCACAGTGCCTGCAGCTAAGCAGCAGGTCTGTAGCTCACAAAACTGAGTCCTGAACTGCCCAGTGTAAAACAGGTCTCCATGACAGCTGTAGAGCCCCTAGGGTGCAGCCCAAAAGACCTCCAGAGAGAAAGGTTCCTGATTGGGAAGTAGAAAGGGAGGGGATGAGTGAGATACAGTTTAGAGGCTAAATTAGAGACCAGGAATTGTGAGGTCTATAGGTGATATAAGGGGATAAGACCAGGTGCCCACATCACACAAGCAGGCCCCAAAGGAGATCCTTGGACCAACCCTTCCACCCTAATAAACTTCACCATCCTGAGGGTGGGGATACCAGTGAACAACAGACAACCTGACCTATTGGATGAGAAGGGAAGCTTGGAAAGATACTGATCTCCAACAAAAACTATCCTTGTATCTTCCTTTAAGATTTCTCTCTCCTCTCTCTCTCTCTCTCTCTCTCTCTCTCTCTCTCTCTCTCTCTCTCTCTCTCCTTCTGCCCTCACATCCCCAACATTTGTGAAAACAAGTACTTTTAATGAATTAGGCTGTTGAGGACTGGGATGTCTGAACAGTGTATTATAGTGGTGTTGTATATTCTTTTATCTCTATTTTTACATTTTTACTTTCCTTAATATTTATTTTTTTTGTACTCTACTGTCTTTCCACTTACTTGTCTTCCCCATATTACTTTCTCTCTCTTCTCCTGCTACTAAGCAACTTTAGTTTCCTCTTTCACACTTTCTAAGTTCTGATAACTCTATATCCTCACCTCCTACTCCCTTCAATATCTCATCCTATACCTCATCTCCAGTTCTTTGTCCATCATCAGAAACTGTACACTCTTTTGCAAACCTACTGTTTATATTATAGATAATAATTGAGCAAATATTGTAGATAATAATTTCTGAATATTCAGACAAAACCATAAATGTCTTAATAGCAGATATTTGATTTAAGATTGTATATCGTTTGTACTGGAATCTGTTCACATTGATCTCCTCCTTAAAGGAGAGGTATTGGAAACCTGCAGAGACACTATAAACCTATAGGGTAAAAACTTTAAAGCACAGATCTGCAGTGCTAGAAGGGAAGACACATGAACACATGAAAAAACAAGGGAAGAAAGTGCCCCCAAACAAACCAAAATATTACATTATTAGAATCCATGGCAAGCACAACAGAAGAAATGGCAAAGAAGGAGTTCAGGATGTACATAATTAAAATGTTCTGTGAATTAAAGGATGATATAAGAGAGAAAATACAGGCAGCAAAAATAATTTTGATAAAGAGCTACTTAAGCAAATACAGGAAACAATAGGTTACTTCAATAAGGAGATAGAGGTTCTGAAAAAAAAAGAAATCATTGAAATGAAAAAATAAACCACATTAAAAGCATCAATAACAGATTAGATCACTTGGAAGACAGGACCTCAGACAATGAAGAAAAAATATAATCTTGAAAAGAATGTTACCACACAGTGAAGATGGTGAGAAAACATGAGTAGAACATTCAAGTATTATGGGATAACATAAAAAGACCAAATATAAGAATTGCTGGAATAGAAGAAGGCATAGAATTCCAAACCAAAGTAATGAATAATCTATTCAATAAAACAATATCAGAAATTTTTCCAAACATGAAGAATGAGTTGGAAAATCAAATACAAGAGTCTCACAGGAGACCAAATTTACAAAATCACAACAGAGCCACACCAACACACATTATAATGAAAATGCCTAGCATACATAATAAGGAGAGAATTTTAAAAGCCACATGAGAAAGGAATTGGATTACATATAGGAGGAAAACAATTAGGATCTCTACAGATTTTTCAACCCAGACCATAAAAGCTAGAAGATCTTGGAACAACATATACCAAGCTCTGAAAGAAAATGAATGCCAACCAAGAATCTTATATCCAGCAAAACTAAGCTTTAGTTTGATGATGAAATAAAAACCTTCCATGATAAACAAAAGTTAAAAAGAATTTACAACTAGAAAGCCTACACTACAAAACATCTTCAGCAAAATATTCCATGAGGAGGAAATGAAAAACAACAATGAAAGTCAGAAAAGGGAGATATTACACTAAAGGAAATACTAATCAAAGGAGAAACCAAGTCAAGTTAAATACCAAAAATAAGCAAATATGATAAATCATATCTCAATAATAACCTTGAATGTTAATGGCCTAAAGTCACCAATCAAAAGACATAGACTGGCAGATTGGATTGAAAAAAAAAAAGAGCCAAAAATATGTTGCCTTCAAAAGACTCATCTCATAGGAAAAGACATCCACAGACTGAAGGTGAAAGGTTGGGGAAAAATATACCACTCACATGTACTGCAGAAACAAGTAGGGATTTCAACCTTTTATCAAATAAAGTAGACTTCAAGCCAAAGTTAATCAAAAGGGATAAAGAAGGACATTTCATAGTGGTTAAGAGAACCATACATCAACAAGATATAACAATTATAAATATATACACCCCAAACAATGAAGCATCTACATTGATCAAACAAACTCTTCTCAAGTTTAAGAGTCAAATAGCACAACACAATAATTCTGGGTGACTTTAACACACCTCTTTCACCACTGGGTAGATCTTCCAAACAAAGCTAAAGAAAGAAATGATAGAACTCAATACTACAATTAATAACTTAGACTTAACAGACATATATAGAATATTTCATCTCTCAATGAGTAAATAAACTTTCTTCTCAGCAGCACATGGATTCTTTTCCAAAACAGACCATATATTATGCCACAAAGCAACTCTTAGCAAATACAAACAGTAGAGATACTACCCTTCATTCTATCAGATCATAATGGAATGAAATTAGAAATCAATGATAAAATAAAAAATAGAAGCTACTCCAACACCTGGAGACTAAATAATATGCTATTGAATGATCATTGGGTTGCAAAAGACAGCAAAGAGGAGATTTAAAAATTCTTAGAGGTTTGTGCTTTGTATGTGTAATATGAAATGAATTGCATTTTGCCATCATGTAAAACAAATTAGAATAAATAGATAATTTCATTTAAAAAATTCTTAGAGGTAAATGAGAATATTGATACAATATATTGAAATCTCTAGGACACTATGAAAGCAGTACCAAGAGGAAAGTTCATTGCATGGAATTTATCCCTTAAAAGAAGAAACAGTCAACAAATAAATGACCTAACATTATATCTCAAAGCCCTAGAAAAAGAAGAACAAATGAACGCCAAAAGCAGTAGAAGACAGGGAATAATTAAAATCAGAGCTGAAATCACTGAAATTGAAACAAAAGAAACAATTGAAAAAAATGACAAAACAAAAAGTTGGTTCTTTGAAAAAATAAATAAAATTGATTAACCCTTAGCCATGCTAATGAAGAGTAGGTGAGAGAAAATTCAAATTACTAACACCCATGGTGAAAAAAAGAAATATCATGATGGACACTACAGAAATACAGAAGATAATTAGAAATTATTTTGAAAATTTGTACTCCAATAAAATAGAAAATATCAAAGACTTCGACAAATTTTAGAGTCATATGATTTGCCCAAACTGAATCAGGATGATATACACAAGTTAAACAGATCAATTTCAAGCAATGAAATAGAAGATGCAATCCAAGAAATTAGAAGACTACAAACCAAGAAAAGCTCAGGACTGGATGGGAATACAGGTGAGTTCTACAAGACCTTCAAAGAAGAACTAATACCAATACTCCTCAAATTATTTCATGAAATAGAAGAAGAGGGAACACTTCCAAATTCATTCTATGAGGCAAATATCACTCTGATTCTAAAACCAGGCAAAGACACATCAAAGAAAGAAAACTTCAGACCAATATCTGTAATGAACATAGATGTAAAAATTCACAATAAAAATTCTGGCAAATTGAATACAAAAACATATCAAAAAGATAGTACACCATAATCAAGTGGGGTTCATCCCAGGGATGCAAGGTTGGTTCAAAATACGGAAATCAATAAATGTAATTTATCACATCAATAGACTTAAAGATAAGAATCATATGATCATCTCAATAGATGCAGAAAAAGCATTCAACAAAATATAGCAACCCTTCATGTTCAAAACAGTAGAAAAACTAGGGATAATAGGAACATATCTCAACATTATAAAAGCTATCTGTGCTAAGTCCCAGGCCAACATCATTCTAAATGGAGAAAAATTGAAAGCATTCCCTCTAAAATCTGGAACAAGACAGGGATACCCTCTTTCACCAATTCTATTTAGCATAGTTCTTGAAATTCTAGCCAGAGCAATAAGACCTACAAAAGAAATTAAAGGGATACACATAGGAAAAGAAAAACTCAAATTATCACTATTTGCTGATGATATGATTCTACACTTAGAAGATTCAAAAAATTCCATGAAAACTTCTAGAACTAATACATGAATCCAGCAAAGTAGCAGGATATAAAATCAACACCCATAAATCAAAGGCATTTCTGTACATCAGTGACAAATCCTCTGAAAGAGAAACCAGGAAAACTACCCCATTTATAATAGCCTCAAAAAAAAATACTTAGGAATTAACAAAAGAGGTGAAGACCACTACAATGAAAATTACAGAATGCTAAAGAAAGAAATTGAAGAAGACCTTAGAAGATGGAGATATCTCTCTTGTTCCTGAATAGGCAGAATTAATGCTGTCAAAATGACCATACTACCAAAAACACTATACACTTTTTAATGCAATTCCAATCAAAATACCAATGACATTCCTTATAGAAATAGCAAAAGCAGTCATTAAATTAATCTGGAAAAACAAGAGACCCAGAATAGCCAAAGCAATCCTTAGCAAGAACAGCAAATCAGGTGCTGCATCACTATACCAGACCTTAAACTATACTGCAGAGCAATAGTATCAAAAACAGCATAATATTGGCACCAATGTAGATCAATGGTACAGAATAGAGGACACAGAGACGACCCACATAAATACAGTTATCTCATATTAAACAAAGGCGCCAAAAACATATATTAGAGAAAGGATAGACTCTTCAACAAATGATGCTAGGAAAACTGGAAATCAATATGCAACAAAATGAAATTAAGCCCTTATATCTCACCATGCACAAAACTCAACTCAAAGTGGATCAAGGACCTAGGAATTAAACCAGAGACCCTGCACCTAATAGAAGAAAAAATAGGCCCAAATCTTCATCATATCAGATTAGGCCCTGACTTTCATAATAAGACTCCTATAGCACAAGGAATAAAATTGAGAATCAATAAATGGGAAGGATTCAAACTAAAAAGCTCCTTCTCAGCAAAAGAAACAATCAGTGATGTGAATAGATAGCCTACAGAATGGGAGCAAATTTTTACCACATGCACATCAGACAGAGCACTAATCTCTAGGATATATAGAGAACTCAAAAAACTTAACACCAAAAAACCAAATAACCCAATCAATAAATGAGCCAAGGAAATGAACAGACACTTCTCAGAAGATGATATACAATCACTTAACAAACATATGAAATAATGTTCAACATCTCTAGCAATTAGAGAAATGCAAATCAAAACTAAGATTTCATCTCACTCCAGTCAGAATGGCAGCTATTAAGAATACGAACAACAATAAGTGTTGGTGAAGATGTGGGGAGAAAGGCACACTCATACATTACTGGTGAGACTGCAAATTGGTGCAACCAATCTGGAAAGTAGTATGCAGATTCCTTGGAAAACTTGGAATGGAACCACCATTTGACCCAGCTATCCCACTTCTTGGTTTATACCCAAAGAACTAAAAAACAGCAGACTACAGGGACACAGCCACATCAATGTTTATAGCAGCACAATATACAATAGCTAAATTGTGGAACCAACCTAGATGTCCTTTCAGTAGATGAATGGGTAAAGAAATTGTGGTATATGTACACAATGGAATATTACTAAGCATTAAAAGAGAATAAAATCATGGCATTTGCAGGCAAATGGATGGAGTTGGAAAATATTATGCTAATTAAAGTGAGCCAATCACAAAAAAAACAAATGCCAAATGTTTTCTCTGATATGCTGATTCGTAACAGGGATGGAGAGTGGGGGGAGCATAGGAGGAATGGAGGAACTTTAGGTAGGGCAACAGTGAGGTAGAGGAAGGGAGGGGGTTGAGGGAATAGAAAAGAAGGTGAAATGAGATGGACATCATTACCCTAAGTACATGTATGAAGACATGAAATGGTGTGACTCTACTTTGTGTACAACCAGAGACATGAAAAATTGTGCTTTATATGTGTACTATGAATTGAAATGCATTTTGCTGTCGTATATAACAAATTAGAACAAATAAATTAATAAAATAAGTGGAGTTGAGACAAATGAGTATTTATATGCAAAACAATGAGATTGAACCCTTACCTCACACCACATATTTTTAAAAGTCACAATGTATCAAAGAACTGAAATCATAAAACTCACAGAAGAAAACACTGTTGTTAACACCTCATTACCTTGGATAGGGTAATGGCTTCTTAGATATGACACCAAGAACATAAGCATAAGCAGTTGAACTTGACCACAATTTTAAACTTCTGTAAAGGACATCACTAAGAAAGTGAGAAAATAATCCAAAGAATGGGAGAAAATATTTACAAACCTTTATTCTGATAAGAGACTAATATCCAGAATTAAAAGAAAAGAATACTTAACAACTCAACAATCACCACAACAAAATCTACACCCAAACCCACAAAAAAACAAACCCAATTTAAAAAATGAGAAAGAATTTGAACAGCTATTTTTTCCAAAAAAGATAAGCAAATGGCCAATATGCACCTGAAAAGATGCCTGTTTGACATGAATAGTTATCAAGGAAATGCAAACCAGAACCACAATGAGACACCACATCATGTCCAATAGGGTAAGCTTATAATTTAAGGAGGAGGGGGACAATAGCAAGTGTTGGCAAGGGTATGAGAAATTTGAACCCTAGCACTTTGCTGGTGGGACTGTAAAATGGTACCCCGACTTGGGAAAACAGTTTGGCAGATTCTCAAAAAACTGAACATAAAGTTTCTGTAATTCTTAGCAATTCTACTTCTAAGTAGATGCCCAAGAGAAATGAAAGTATATGTCCACACAAACCTTGTACATGAACATTCATAGCAGTAATATTTTCAATAGCCAAACAGTGAAGCAATGCAAGCTTCCACTGATTGATGAATAAATAAGTGTGGCATATGCATGCAACAGAATATTTCAGCCTTCGTTGGATTGAAGTGCTAACACTCCACAGCATAGCAGAACACTATGAAAGAAGTGAAAGAAGTCAGGCACAAAGGACTATGATTTGTATGATCTGTTTACATAAAATACCCAGAACAGGCAATCCAAAGAGACAGAAAATGAATTACTTGTTATCAGAGGGTGGGGAAAGAAGAGAAATAGAGTGATGGATAATTGGTAGAGAGTTTTCTCTTTAGGTGGAAGGAAATTCTCTGAAATTAATGATTACTTAATTCTCTGACCATAATAAAAACCACTGAACTGTGTACTTGAAAAAGGTGAATGTTTTGGAATATGAACTATATCTCAATAAAAAGACGAAAGGGAGACATAGGGTATGTCACAATTCCATGTCACAAACTACTTATACTTTATAATATAAAACTACATGAGTAATAATCTAAATTATGTCCAATACATTACTTGCTAAAGCAAGATCATGAATGTATCATAATATTTTATGAAACTTAACATTCCAGAGTCAATCATTTCTTCTTTATCAATCATGAATTCATTGAATGTGCATATATGGAGTGCTTACTGTATGCCAGGCTCTGCATCAGCTTAAGTGCTTAAAAAAGCTATAAAGATAAAACTGCATTCAACTATAGCATGCTCATTAGTAAATCATGCAGAAGGGTCTATGAGTAGCTCAGCAGTGTAGTGCTAGTCTAGCATGTCCAAGACTCTGGGTTCAATCCCCATATCACAAGACATAAATAAATTACAGCCTGAGATACAAAGTGGAAAGAAGACATGGAAGAGATTCATATGAAATTTTATTCTATTCAGGAGAGGAAGCAAAAGTTCCAAAGGAAGAGATATTAGACCATGGACAATAGAAGAAGGCAGTATTAGAAACAGACCTTACACTACAGTTATGTTTTGGAGATGTGGGGTAAGGTGGCAGGTTGGGATCCAGAAAGATACAATGACCAGGACTAAAGACCCAGACTCAGAAGCTGTGGTAGCAGGGTTCCTTTGAATTAAAATTTCCAAACTTTTTTCCCTTTAATTTCCTGATAACCTGCATTTTCCACCCCAGCTTCCTCATGATGAAAATGGACACTGAGAAGCTGCTCCCCCAGCACCCTCAGACAAGTACCAGGGAAAGCTGAATTGTAACATCTCTCTGGCTAGCAAAGCCTGGATAAATCTATATATGTATATTTTCTGCCTTTTGTTCATTTACATTGTAATGTTTCTGAAGCACCAATGGAGGCAGATTTGACTGCCTTCCCAGTTCCAGTCAGACAGTAATTAAATACATTTTTCCCTTTTATATCATTTCTCTTATTTCTGATGTAGGCAGGTGACTGAATCCAGCCCTCTGAAACCCAACAGAGTGTCTGACCTGGAGTTCCAGTAGCCACCTGCCTCACCTTTACAGTTTCTCTGCCTTTATGACCTCTCCACTCAACTAGGACAATAGCCTTCACCCTGATTTTGTACCTGCCACTCAACCACCATCTTTTTTGCAACCTGAAGAATCTCCTTAAACACAGCTTGGTCAAGATTCAAGATTCTCCAGTGCAGAGATAATAGAATTGCAGCTCAGTCAACTATCCAAAACCTTCATCTGTGGAAATTGTATCTTCATTTTCAGCTTCTTCAAGATTTTCCTCCAAACACTGTTGTCTCAGACAAATTGGATGACCCACAGAGTTACCTGTGCCCCAAGCCAGAGACCCTGCTGGGTTCAGGCAGACTGAATTCAATTGCCCACCAATGTCAGAAATAAGAGAAATGATAATAAACAGGAAAAAGGAATTTAATTGCAGTTTGACCCAAACTGGGAAAGCAGTTAATATGCCTGTGTGTCAAACATAAACATTACAATTTATAGGAACAAAAGCGAGAGATGTACTTATGTGGACTTAGCCAGGCTGTGCTGCCCAGAGATGTTTCCATTTTGGTTTCACTGGCATCTGCTCGAGCCAAGGGTTGGAGCATCTCAGTTTCCATTCTTGGCTTGAGGAAATTGAGATGGAGAAATACAGGTTACCAGGAAATAAAATAGGGGAAAAAATAGTTTGGTATATTTAATTTAAACAAGTCCTCATTAGAAGGAGCAAAAACCATAGTAGATACAGAACCCACCCAATTAGAAACTAGTTGTCTACAGGAAGACAGAAGAAGGGGGACTAGGGTGAAAATGATGTTCTGGTAGTGCTGTTAGCCGAAATTGGAGACATGGACAGGAGATTTGGAATAAGGCTTCTTAAATGTTGGGTGTATATTAAGTTTGAGGTACCAGAGGGAAAAATCAAGTGGGAAAATCTTCCAGAAATTGAAAAGACTTGTAGAAAGGAATGTAGGGTATAAAAATCCATCTTAGAGTCACTTGTATTGAAATAGTACTTGAAGCCACAAAATTGTCAAAAGACAAAATATAAATAGAGGGAAAAAAAAGAGTGATCCTCAGGAATATCCACATTTAAAGATCAGGAAGAGAAGGATAGCAAGAAGTCCTAGATAGAACTTCTGTAGTGGATCCTTGGAGAAACAGGGAGGAGGCAACCAAGATGAATGTCACCCTTGAACGCTGAAGACTTGTTAGAATGGTTAAGGTGAAATGCAGATGGCAGGGAAGTTTGAAGTAAATGGGCAAAGAGGAAGGGAGATAGTATAAACTAGTCTTAATGTTTCCCTAGGACAGGGCCCAAAAGAGAGGGAATTTATTCAACGAGGGAGGCAGAGTTTGCTTTTAGATTAAAGGATTGAAGAGAGAGGAAGAGACTAAAGATACAAAATAGTTGAAATCATACCCTATCTTGGAAGAAGGACTAAAAAAGGGATGGGAACCCTAGATATGAGGCAGGAAGTCCTTACCAAATAAGAAAGAAAAGATGGTTTTTGTACCATTGTTTAAATATAGAAAAATTGTAAAAGACGTATCGATATGACCCCATGAATGAAAAGAAAGAGAAGAGGCTGAAGGTGTAGCTCAGTGGTAGAGCACATGTTTAGCATGCATGAGACTCTGGGTTTGGTCCCCCACATCACAAGAGGAAAAAAGAGAGAAAGTATTAAATATAATATTATGCCACTTGTGTTTAAAATAAATACATTCATCATGTTTAATAAAACCACTAGACTTTTTTTTAGTTTTTATTTTATTTTTTCAAGTATAATAACATATTGTTTAAAATGAAACAAACAATTCAGTCAAAATTCTCCACATTTCCCCAACATTGTATACTGTCAAGATGTAAGGTAGGGGTGGGGATGTGGCTCAAGCGGTAGCGCGCTCATCTGGCATGAGGGCTGCTCGGGTTCGATCCTCAGCACCACATACCAACAAAGATGTTGTGTCTGCCAATAACTGAAAAATAAATAAAATAAAAATATTAAAAAAAAAAGATGTAAGGTAAAGCTTCAGTGATCCAGAAGGTGGGGTAACTAACTGACAGAGAAACAGAAACAGACCCATACAAATACAACCAAATGACCTTCGAGAAAGAAACAAAGGCTATTCAGTAGAGAAGATGGTCTTTTCAACAAATGGTGCTAGAACAAGTGTAAAAAATGAATCCAGACACGGGCCTTACATGTTTCACACACACAAAAAAAATTGACTCAAAATTGATCATAGACCTAAGTGTGAAATACAAGACTACAACTTCTAGGAGAAAACACAGGCGAAAACCTAGATGACCTTGCATTTGGCAATGGTTTCTTAGATAAAATGCCAAAAGCACAATTCACAAAAGAAATAACTAATAAGTTGGACTTCACTAAAATTAAAATCTTCAGCTCCGTGAAAGGCATTATTAAGAGAAAGAAAAGATGAAAGGACTAACAAGGCCTGGGAGAAAGTATTTGTAAGACACAAATCTGATAAAGGAGGAGGATTGCAAGTTCAAGGCCCACCTGGGCAGCTTAGTGAGACCCTGTCTCAAAATAAAAATAAAAAATAAAAGAGCTGGGGAAGAAGAGGTAGGATCCCCTAAGTTCAATCCTCAGTGCAGAAAAAGAAAAAAAGAGAGAGAGACGGGGAAAGGGGGGAAATGTTTTTAGAATAATGCATGTGTGAATCAATCAATCAATTCTAATCTCTCTTTTTCTTATTGAGGTGAAATTCACATGAGATAGAATTAACTGTTTTAAAGTACACAGATCTGTGACTTTAGTAAATTTGTAGTGTTGTGCAACCATCACTTCTATCTAGTTATAAGACGTTTTTTATCACCCCAAACGAAGCTGCTTATCCAGTAAGCATTCTCTCCCCATTCCCTTTGGGAAAGTCCCTAGCAACATATGATATACCTTCTGGTAACACAGTTTTAGCTATTCTGAATATTTCCTATAAATAGCATCACAAAATATATAATCTTTCATGTTTGACTTGTTTCACTTAGCATGTTTTTGAGACTCATCCATGTACTTTCTTCCTTTATACAGACAAATAATATTTTATTGTATGGATACATTTCATTTATATAAGTAAATATATAAAACGTGCATATATTTTGTTTGCCCATCTGTTGGTGGACATTGGATTGTTTCTACCTTTTGGCTCTGGCACTGTGCTGCTTAAGACATGTGTGTTTGAATTTTTTTTTTAAGATAGAGAGAGAGAATTTTAATATTTATTTTTTAGTTTATCGGCGGACACAACATCTTTGTTTGTATGTGGTGCTCAGGATCCAACCCAGGCCGCAAGCATGCCAGGCGAGCACGGTACCGCTTGAGCCACATCCCCAGCCCCAAGACATGTGTGTTTGAATTCTTGATTCAAATCTGCCATTAAGGTGGTCCTCCTGGTTATTGCCTAGGGAGTTAAGTTTATTTGTGGTACTTAGTAGATATCAGCTGACATTGCATAGGGATTTGTTGAAGAGAACTGATTTTCTTGTGTTTGCTTATTAAATATGTAATGAAGCCAAAGTAGAAAACCTTGGCTCTGGAGCCCTGAAGCTTTGGGGATAACACAATAAAAGAAAGAAAAGAAGCTGGGCATGGTGGTGCACACCTGTAATTCCAGTGATTCAGGCAGTTAAGACAGGAGGGTCGCAAGTCTGGGCATCTTACCAAAACTCTGACTCAAAATAAAAAGTAAAAAGAGCTTTGGATGTAGCTTGTGGTGAGGCACCCCTGAGTTCAATCCTCTGTTAATAAAAAAAGAGGTTGGGGGTAGAAAGTGATTCTTGGAATAGGGAGGTTCTTGTGGCTCCCTGGGAAGATCAGTCATTCCATTCAATGGCCTTGATTAAAGTTCTACATTTCCACCTTTGGAGTTATTGCATTGCAAGAGAGGGCCCAGCAAGGAAAACAAGGAACTGTAGATTTTTAAGACATGGCTCTTTTTGAGTCATGATCTTGATTATCTTTAACCTTTCAAAATGAATCTGTCTCCTTCACACTTGGCTTTATGTATGTAGCTTTCAAACTCTTACTGTGAATTCTTATTCACCATGAACTCAATACAAAAGCTGTGTCTATATTTTGAGTGACTCAGAATGACTTTTCCATGTGAGTCACACCTCTCAGGACGATTCTGTTCAAACTGTACCATCTTAATTAAGCATCTCCATCCTCCTCAAAAAAGCACAAAAGGATGAAACAAGAAAAACAAGATCATCCATATTAAACATTTAGGCCAGCTCAGATTTAAGTGTATACATTTTAAATAATAATTAGAAAATAAAAATAATCATCTATACAAATTTCTTTCAAGCTTATAATAGGAACAAACATTCCAGATATTTTAATCAAAGAACAAAGCATCAGTTGGGCTAATCAGTTTGAGAGAAATATAAATTCTGATTTTTTTCATTCACATAAAAGTCCAGAGGTAGGTGGTCTAGGCTGGTATGGTGGGTTTGCTCCTCAACGTCCTCATTCAATGTTCAGCTATTCTTCACCATGCAGCTATTCCTGTAATATGGCCCTCCACAGTTCAACACAGAAGGTAGAGATCCAGCCATCAAATCCACTATCTAATCAACAGGATGGAAGAAGAGACAAATAAGGGGCAAGGGGAAAACATAGATATCTTTCAAGGAAAGTTTTTTTTTTTTTTGCAGCTGCCATAGTTACTTCTGTTACCTCTCATTGGCCAGACTTAGTTGCATGACCACATTTAGGTACAAGTTGATGTTTGGACAACCATATTCTTTAAGGCTACTTTACTAATTATAAATCGCAGCCAATTTGACAAGATTGACCTCAAATTCTGACTTCCTGGTTGCATAAGAAACAAGATTAATCCTGAAAATTTACACCTAGAATATGGGTGAAGAGAGTCGGAGATTCCTGCTGCAGACAGGAGAAGGTGTTCAATACCACTTACCACGATCTATTCATGGAAGAGAAGTGCAATAGTTTGGAACTTAAATGACCCTCAAAGGCCAGTGTGTTGAAGGCTTGGTCCCAGCAGGTGGCACTGTTGGAGGTGGTGGAAACCTTTGGGAGGTGAGGCCTAGTGGGAGGAGTTAGTTCATTGGGGAGGAAGTGCCTTAGAAGAGGATATTGGAACCCAGTTCCCTCCTCTCCTTTTCTCTGCTTCCAAACTGTCAGCTTGAACAGCTTCCTCTACCTTGTGCTTCCTCTACTTTGTACTACTCACCACAGCCTTAAAAAACAGGGCTAAGTGACTGTGGACTGAAATGTCTGAAACCATAAGCCAAAATAGACCTTTTGTGTTTTGAAGCTGATTATCTCAGGCATTTGTTATAGTAACAGAAAGATGACTTACCGAAGGAGGAAAGAGTGGGGAGCCAGAATGGAACCAGGGTTGGGGAATCAGTCCTCACAACTAGCTCCTGAGAGAAGAGTCTGTGCGTGCTTGAGTTGCAAGTTTCCCTTACACTGAAATAGGGGGTAGAAAGGAGACAGATGTGAAGACCAAACTAAAAAGAAGAGGAAAGTGTCATTAACAATGAAAAACCAGTGAGCTGCCAGGCCTAGTGAAGCATGCCTATAATCCCAGCGGCTCCAGTGGCTGAGGCAGGAGGATCACAAGTTCAAAACCAGCCTCAGCAACAGCACAGCACTAAGCAACTCAGTGAGACCCTGTCTATAAATAAAATATAGAATAGGGTGGTAGATGTGGCTCAGGGGTCGAGTGCCCCTAAATTCAATCCCTGCTCCCCCCCAAAAAAAAGAACCAATGAGAAAAAAAGTTGGAAGAAACTTCTTAGCTTTAATATATAAACCAATATTAGATGATAATTTGGAAAAGAGAAAAAATATATACCAGTCATAATTCTGTCATCCCTACACTGTTACCACAAAAGGACCCAGCCAGATATAAACTTCACAGATCATCTCAGCCTTTTATTCAGTGGGTGCATGGGAATGGACCCACTCTTCTGGTGGAAAATAAGCCTCTGAACAAAGAAGGACACTGGGCTTATATAGATTATACTGAGAGGTGCCTTAAATAATGAGCATGTCAGCTTGGGCACTCAGGAATTTGGGGTCTGTCTTACTGGGCAAAATGGGAGGAGTTCTGGGGTCAACAGTCAATCTCTGGGATTTATCTTACTGGGCCCAATGAAAGGTTTGGGGTCACTGTAGTATCTGGAAAGCATTCACTTAGGAAAGGATCAATGCTTTGGCCTCTTCCTGGAGACTGCCTTTCTAGGTTGATGGACACCTCCTCCCCAGGGTTTGTTTTATCACCAGCAAAGAATGTATTGGGAAAGATTCGATGCTCTCAGTGTATGGCTTTCTCACTCCCCTTTTCCCAGTTCTCAACTATTTTTGGAGTTTGTCATCTTCCATATCTAATAAATACCGCGTTAGGAATATTTATGGCCTTTTGTTTTCCAATGAGAGGTATTTCTTCACTTTGCTTTTACTTTAAACATAGGTACTATAAATATAATAAAACCATATTTTCTACCCTGTGTTTTTCAGGTAACATTAATATATGAACAATTTTAAATAAAAATTTTTTGTGGGGCTGGGGATGTGGCTCAAGCGGTAGCGCGCTCGCCTGGCATGCGTGCAGCCCGGGTTCGATCCTCAGCACCACATACCAACAAAGATGTTGTGTCTGCCGAAAACTAAAAAATAAATATTAAAAATTCTCTCTCACTCTAAGAAAAAAAAAAATTTTTTTTCGTGTGATAACGTTCTTTGTAAAAACAAAGAACTTGTTAAAGGTATGGGTCCTGAAGTGACTCTTCACAGCTTGAATATCCCAGCTCAGGGGGACCGCAGGTAACTGACTTAACACAACTTTGCCTCATTTTCCTCATCTATGAGTGAGAAGAAATAATATGCTAATAATACCTACCTCATAGAGCTGTTATGAGGATCAAATAAAATAATTTATTCCAAATGAGCTAATAACAACTCAATTAATGAAAGCTCTTCCTATTTTTACCTAATTTTACTACCTACATAAAATTTCATCCTATTACTGAACAGATGGCTAATTATCAGTTTGGGGCTATCAAAAATTTGAAATATTTTAGTGCACTTTTCTCTTTTATACATATTTTTCTTTAAATTAATTTTTAATTGGTGCAGCATAATTATACATAATAGTGACATATTCATACATGCACATAATTTGGTCAATCTCATTCCTTGTACCTTCACTTTTCCTTCCCTCCTCCATACCCTGGTCCCCTTCTTCTACTCTGCTGGTCTCACTTCTAATTTCATGAGATGCCCCACCCTCTCCTTTTAAATTTTTTGCCCTTTTTTCTCTGTCTTCCACATATGAGAGAAAACATATGACTGACTCTTGACAGTTTCTGAGTTTGGCTTATTTTGCTTAACATAATGTCCTCAAGTTCCATACATTTTCCTGTAAATGACAATTTTGTTTTATGGCTGGATAAAACTTCATTGTGTATATATATATATATATATATATACATACATACTACACTTTCTTTGTTCACTTGTGAACCAATGCCTAGGCTGATAGCTTGGCTATCACGAATTGTGATGCTATATATGTGGATATGCATATGTCATTTTAACATGACTTTAATTCTTTAGGATAAATACCAAAGAGTAGTATATTTGGTCATGTAGGGGTTCTATTTCTACTCTTTTGAAGAACCTCCATACTGATTTTCATAGTAGTTGTACTAATTTACAATCCCACCAACAGTGTATCAGTGTTCCTTTTCCCCACATCTTCTCTAACATTTATTAGTATTTGTATTCTTTTTAAAAATATTTATTCTTAAGCTTTAGGTGGATACAATATCTTTATCTTACATTTATGTGGTGCTGAGGATAGAAACCAGCGCCTTGTGCACGCTAGACGTGCACTCTACTACTGAGCCGCAACCCCAGACCTAATATTTATATTCTTGATGATGACCATTTCAGCTGAGATGAAATCTCAATATAGTTTTGATTTGCATTTCCTTGATTACTAAAGCTCTTGAACATTTTTTCATTAATTTGTTGGCTATTTTTATTTCTTCTTTTGAGAAGTATCTATTTATTTAATTTGCCCATTTATTGATTGAGTTATTTTGTTGTTTTTGTTTTTTGGGGGGGTTTTTTATATATTATGGATATTAATCTTCTGTCAGAAGACCAGCTGGCAAAGATTTTCTCCCATTTTGGAGACTCTCTCTTCACCCTATTAATTGATTCCCTTTCTGTAAAGAAGTGTTTTAATTTGATGCTGTCCCATTTATTAATTCTAAGTATTATTTCCTGAGCTTTAGGAGTCCTATTGAGGATGTCATCGCTTGTGCCTACATGTTGGGAGTGTTGACCTTATGTTTTCTTCTAGGAGTTGCAAAGTTTCTAGTCTAAATCCTATGTCATTGATCCATTTTTAGTTGACTTTTGTGCAGAGTGAGAGATAGGGAATTACTCTCATTCCTCTGTACATGGATATCCAGATTCCCAACATTAGCTGTTAAAAAGGCCCCAATATATGTTTTGGTGCATCAAGAATCAGATGACTATATCTGTGTGGGTTTGTTTCCATTTCTCCTATTCTATTCCATTTGTGTATATGTCTGTTTTTATGCCAATACCATGAAATTTTTGTTACTATAGCTCTGTATTATAATTTGAAATTAAGTTTTGTGATGCTTCCTGAGTTACTCTAATTGTTTTTACTATTTTGCATCTTTTATTCTTCCTAATGAATTTTAGACTATTATTTCTAGTTCTTTAATAAATGTCATTGGTATTTTGATGGGGATTGCAATGAATCTGTAGATTGCTTTTGGTATTATGGCCATTTTAACAATATTCATTCTGCATATCAAAGAACAGGGAGGTCTTTCTATGTTCTAAAGTCTTCTTAATTTCTTTATTCTGTGTTCTATAATTTTCATTGTAGAGGTCTTTTTCCTCCTTAGTTAGATTTATCCCTAGGTTTTTGTTTGTTTGTTCATTTGTTTTTGTTTTGTTTTTTTTGGTACTGGGAATTGAACTCAAAAACACTCAACCACTGAGCCACATCCCCAGTCCTATTTTTTATTTTATTTAGAGACAGGGTCTCACTGAGTTGCTAAGTGCATCGCTGTTGCTAAAGCTGGCTTTGAACTCACAATCCTCCTGACTCAGCTTTCCGAGCCGCTGGGATTACAGATGTGCGCCACCCAACTTATTTGCTTATTTGTGGCTGTTGTGAATGGAACTGTTTTCCTGACTTCTTTCTTAGCGGCTTTATTATTGGTATACAGGAAAGCTGTTGATTTTTATATGTTGATCTTATATTCCACTATGTTTATTTTTTATCAACTATAGAAGTCTTCTTGTTGAGCTTTATGAATATCCTAAGTATAGGATCATGTCATCTTCCAACAGTGATAATTTTATTTTTTCCTTTCCTTGATTACTAAAGCTCTTGAACATTTTTTCATTAATTTCATTAATTAATTAATGAAATTAATTAAAAATTAATTAATTTCATTTTTTCATTAATTAATTTTCCTTGTCTTGTTCCTCATTTTAGACGAAATATTTTCCATTGTCCCTCCCCATTTACTATGATGTTGGCTTTGGGTTTGTCATATATCACCTCCATGATATTTTTTTAATATTTATTATTATTATTTTTTTAGTTGTAGTTGAACACAATATCTTTATTTTTATATGGTGCTGAGGATCAAACCCAGGGCCTCGCACATGCTAGGTGAGTGCTCTACCACTGAGCCACAATGCCAGCCCCACCTCCATGATATTTAAGTAAGTTCTTTCTATTCTTAGCTTCTTTACTGTTTATATTATGATAGGTGCTGAATTTTTTTTTTTTAAAGATTGACATTTATTTTTTAGTTTTCAATGGACACAACATCTTTGTATGTGGTGCTGAGGATCGAACCCGGGCCGCACACATGCCGGGCGAGCGCGCTACCGCTTGAGCCACATCCCCAGCCCTAGGTGCTGAATTTTGACAAAAGCTTTTTCAGCATCTATTAAGATGACTGTGGTTTTCATCTTTAATTATATTTATGTGGTGAATTACATTTTTTGATTTCACTTGATGCAAGAATGTTGAACCATCCTTGCATCCCTGGAATGAAACCAATTTGATAATGATGAACATTATTTTAATGTGATATTAAATAGGATTTGACAATATTTATTAAGGATTTTGGCATCTATGTGCATCAAGGATGTTGATCTGTAGTTCTTCTTTTATATGTTTAGGTATCAGGATGATCCTGGCATCATAGAATGAATTTAAAAGTATTTCATCCCTTTATATTTCATGGAATAATTTAAGGAACTTATTGACATTAGTCCTTCTCTAAATATGAATTCATAAAAGAATTCATCTGATCTTGGGGTTTGCTTTGTTGGACCGCTTTTTATCACTGCTTCAATATCATTGTTTATTATTAGTCAGTTTAAGTTTTGTATAGCCTCTTGGCTCAATTTTTGTAGGTTGTATATGTCTAGAAACTTATCTATTTCTATCTAATTTATTGGAACACAAGTTTTCAAAATAGACCCTAATGAACCTCTGGATTCCAGTGACGTCTGTGGCGATAGCTCCTTTTTTAACTCAAATTTTACTAATTTGGGGGCTCTTTCTCTTTCTTTTGGTTAGTTTGGCTAAGGGCTTAGCAAATCTGTTTATCACCTCAAATAAACAATTGTTCATTATGTTGATTTTTTTGTATTGCTTTAATCTCATTGATATTTGTTTTTTATCTTAATTATTCTCTTCTTGTCCTGGTTTTGGAATTGACTTGTTTTTTGAAGATCTTGAGATGCATCATGAGTTTGTCTGGAATCTTTCTTGTTTTTTTGAAATGTAGGTACTCATAACTATAAACTTTCCTCTTGTCTAGCCTTCTAGTGTTTTAGACATCTGATACATTGTAACTCTGTTCTCATTTGTTTCTAGACTTTTAAATTTCTTCCCTGATCCTTAGATGACCCATTCATTGTTCAAAAATGTGTTATTTAATCACTCCATATTTTCACATAAATTCTGTTGTTTTTATTGCTATTGATTTCTAGTTTCTTTTCACTATGATTTAGTAAGGTGCATGAAAGAAACTATAGCAGTTTTAAAAATATTTGCTAAGATTTACTTTGTGTTCTAAAGCATGGTATTTTGAAGAGGCTTCCATGAAGGGCTGAGAAGAAAGTGTATTTGGCTGTTAGGTCCATTTAATATATAATATACTTTAGGTATAAAGAGTTTTTACTGCTTTTATGTCTGGATGACCTATCAATTGGTGAGAGGTAGGATTATTGCATTGGGATCTGTCTGAGTCTTTATGTTGAGTAGTGTTTCTTTTATGTCATTGGGCATACGGATGTTTGGGGCATAAATAATATCAATGTGTCTTCATGTTGGATTGTTCTCTTTAACAGTATATAGTGAATGTCTCTTCTGATTAATTCTGGCTTGAAATCTGCTTTGTCAGATATAAGAATAGCTTCTTCTGCCTGTTTTGAGGCTCCACTTACATGTAATGTCATTTTCCTTCCTATCATTTCCAACTTGTGGCTGTCTCTGCCTATGAGATGATTACAAACAACATACAGTTGGATCTTGTTTTTTAATCCAGTCTGAGTCTGTCTTTTTTGAAGAGTTGAGACCATTTACAATGTTATTATGAGAAATGTTTATTAATTCTTGCAATTTTGATTTATTTCTAATGTATAATTCAGTCTTGTTTCTCATTTGCTTAGCTATTCTTCTAATGAGATTCATCCATTTATGAGCCCTGGAGTTTGTTTTTAATTTCTTCCATATATAGCATTTCTTTAAGTATTTTCTGTCATGCTGGCTTTGTAGGCATACATTCTTTTTTTCCTATATATTATTTTAATTTCTGTTTATTTTGGAAGGTTTTTCTTTCCCTTATATTCCAAAGGATAGTTTTCTGGATATAGAAATTTTGGTTGACAGTTATTTTCCTTAAGAGCTTGGAACAATGCCCTCCTGAGTTTTAGAGCTTATTTTGAGAAATCAAAAGTAATTCTAGTTGGCTTACCTTTTTACATGTGACACTATGTTTTTCTCTTGAAGCTTTTAAAATTCTATCCTTGTTCTCTGTGTTAGGCATTTTAATCATAATGTTTTAATCTGCATGCCTCCTATATCTGGATGTCCATCTTATTTCCAAGGTTTGAAAAGTTTTGTTATTATTTCCCTGAAAGGGTTATCTATGCCATTAGTCTGTATCTCATATTCCTCTTCAATTCCAGTGATCCTTAAATTCGGTCTCCTAATGCCCCAGAGTTCTTGTATATTCTGATCATTGTTATTTATTTTCTTTATTACTATCTAAATATTAAAGGCTGAACACTTTCTCTTCCAGCTCTGAGATTCTGTTTTCTACTTGTTCTACTCTAAAGGAGAGACTTTCAACTGAATTTTTGTTTGATTCATTATACCTTTCAACTTCATGATTTCTATTGTATCTCTATCTCTTAAATTTGTCATTCATATTCTGTACTGACTGCCTTAATTCATTGTTTTTCTGTGTTCTCTTGGAATTTGCTGATTTTTTTTATTGGTTGTTCACAACATTACAAAGCTCTTGACATATCATATTTCATACATTAGATTCAAGTGGGTTATGAACTCCCAATTTTTACCCCAAATGCAGATTGCAGAATCACGTCGGTTACACATCCACAATTTTACATAATGCCCTATTAGTAACTGTTGTATTCTGATACCTTTCCTATCCTCTACTATCCCCGCTCCCCTTCCCTCACATCTTCTCTCTCTACCCCATCTACTGTAATTCATTTCTCTCCTTGTTTATTTTCCCATTCCCCTCACAACCTCTTATATGTAATTTTGTATAGCAATGAGAGTCTCCCTTCATTTTCATGCAATTTCCCTTTTCTTTCCCTTTCCCTCCCATTTCATGTCTCTGTTTAATGTTAATCTTTTCTTCCTGCTCTTCCTCCCTGCTCTGTTCATAGTTGCTCTCATTATATCAAAGAAGACATTTGGCATTTGTTTTTTAGGGATTGGCTAGCTTCACTAAGCATAATCTGCTCTAGTGCCATCCATTTCCCTGCAAATTCCATGATTTTGTCATTTTTTTAGTGCTGCGTAATACTCCATGGTGTATAAAAAATGCCACATTTTTTTATCCATTCATCTATTGAAGGGCATCTGGGTTGGTTCCACAGTCTAGCTATTGTGAATTGTGCTGCTACGAACATCGATGTGGCAGTATCCCTGTAGTACGCTCTTTTAAGGTCTTCAGGGAATAGTCCGAGAAGGGCAATAGCTGGGTCAAATGGTGGTTCCATTCCCAGCTTTCCCAGGAATCTCCATACTGCTTTCCAAATTGGCCGAACCAATTTGCAGTCCCACCAGCAATGTACAAGTGTACCCTTTTCCCCACATCCTCGCCAGCACTTGTTGTTGTTTGACTTCATAGTGGCTGCCAATCTTACTGGAGTGAGATGGTATCTTAGGGTGGTTTTGATTTGCATTTCTCTGACTGCTAAAGATGGTGAGCATTTTTTCATGTACTTGTTGATTGACTGTATATCCGAATTTGTTGATCTTTTTATAATTATTCTTTTGAAAAATTTTGGGGGGGGGGGTACTAGGAATTTATCGTAGTGATGGCTTTACCACTGAGCCACATCCCCAGCCCATTTTATGTTTTATTTTGAGACAGGATCTCCCTAAGTTGCATAGGGCCTTGTTAAGTTGCTGAGGCTGGCTTTGAACTTGTGATCCTCTTGCCTCAGTCTCTTGAGTTGTTGGGATTATAGGCAGGCACCACCACACCTGGTATTCTTTTAAATTCTTAATCCAGTATTTCAATCTACTTCAATATCTTTTGAGTCAGTTGTTGGTGAATTATAAACCTTGGGAGATGTCATGTTACCTTGTTTTATATTTCTTATATTTCTATTTTGTGTTATGATTTGTTCATCTATTGGGACAGAGTTCTCTTGTACTCTGATGGGAGGGATTTTTTTACCAACCTTCTCTTGGTAATGTGTTCTGGGACATCAGAGTGTTGTAAGTTGTTGAATATATTTCCAAGTGGATGTTGTAGTATAGTTTCCCTGATCATTTGGGGGGATGATAGTACACTTTGATATAGCACTGTAATGTGTTGGAGCTTAAGATCCCACTTTTTCTGTAGGACACACAAGAGTGTGATCCTTCTAGCAGATCAGGCAGTTGTGTTTTATACAGCAGGACATATAAGGTATGCCCTCTGTGGTAGCTCTTCTAAACTTGACAAGTCTGTATGTCTGTAATTTAGGAGTGCTCTAGGTTGAGTCTCTACATAGGTGTGATGTCCACATCTGCCATAGGAGCAGATGTTCACAAATGGGACCTGAGGCCCCTCCCTAGCTGTTTCTGTAGAGGGCCTCTGTGGGAGTTTTTTGCTCCTCTATTTTGTGTGTGTGTGTGTGTGTGAATGTGTGTGTTAAAGTATTGCTGAAGTTTGAGTGGGTTTGGGACCAAGTGTGCTGTCTTTTAGCTGGGTTTGGGGTGTAGCTCAGCAGTATAACTAGATTTCCAATACCTCACAGAAAAGGGGGATATAAAAACCAGCAATAAAGGCAGAGAACAATATACATCATTAAAGTAAATACTAGGAACCTACCATGATATCTATAACTCTAAATAACCACACAAACAAGAATGGTGGGGTTGGAAATTAACAACAGCAAAAACAAACTACAGGCATGAAGTAGACACGTCATTAAAGTAAACACCAGGTGTCCACTACAACATCCACAACACCAACGGCCACTGCAACATAAATGATGAGGCAGGAGTTATATAAACTAAATGGTTTTTAAATATAATAAAAATACAGATAATTCAGAGAAAAGAAAATGGAGTAGGAAGGCAAAAGGAAGTTAAGAATATTTAAAAGGAGTGGACGGGGGTTGTGGCTCAGCAGTAGAGCACTCACCTAGCACGTGTGAGGCCCTGGGTTCTATCCCTCAGCACCACATATAAATGAATAAAATAAATGCATTGTGTCCAACTATAATTAAAAAATAAATATTTAAAGAAAAAGGAATATTCAAAAGGTGAAAGGAGAGAAGACAGAAGAGAAGTAGCATGTGAAGACATAAAGAAGGAGAGAGGAAAAAATAAAAGAAACAAAATACAGACTGAGATAGAGAAAGAACAAGATAATTTGGTTATTACAGAGAGAAGAAAGTGGAGAAAGTAACAAGAGATAAAAACTAAAACTTAAAAATACCTTCAAAAAACAAAACAAGCCAGGTGTGGTGGTGCATGCCTACAATCCCAGCAGCTGGGGAGGTTGAGGCAGGAAGATAGAGAGTTCAAGAGCCAGCCTGGGCAACTTAACGAGGCCCTAAGCAACTTAGCAAGAACTTGTCTCTAAATAAAATACAGAAAGGGCTGGGGATGTGGCTTAGTGGTTGAGTGCCCCTGGGTTCAATCCCCAGTACCAAAAAAAATAATATTAACAAAAAGATAATAAAAAAGAAAAAAATGATAAAAAGATACATATGTGTGTGTGTGTGTGTATATATATATATATATATATATATATATATATATATATATATATCAGCAAATACAAGAAAAAATCTTAAAGAAAAATTGAAGAAAGGTAGTTGAAACTACTAACAAGGATAGATGTTCATTGACTATACCAGACTTCCAGACTGTCCTTCTTTCCATTTCTTCTTGGGTTATGCACCCCTTAGAGAAAGCAAGGGGTGAGGGTTATTAAACCCTTTCTCGTTTTTGCTCACCAAGCTGCTGACTGGAGTGGCCTGAAATCAAAACAGATTGAAATGCTTCTGGACTTCCCTACTCACCTGTACTAAGTAGAATGGAATGGGAAGCAGTGTCTGTTGGAGTTTTGTCTGGACAGACTAGACAGATGTGCTCCCAGGGTGGAGCTTCTGCAGAATTCTAAATGGGAAGTTCCATTGGCTGAAGTCTAGCTCTGATCAGAATTTTGGAACTTTGTCAGATGGTATCTACTCCAGAGAAACTAGATCAGGTAGTTGCTGATCTCTTCTGGGCATGTGGATCTCAGGAGCCTCCCCAGAATTCTATTTGTAGGTCTTGGTAACCAGCCACCCTGGATGAAGTGGGCACAGCGGGTCTCAGACACTCCACTACCTGTGAATATGGCCTTCCTGAGCTGCATCTCAGGTTTCCTGACCCTCTTCAGCTGGTGGTCCAAGCCAACAGACTTGAAGGGAAAGAGCTGTACTCCCTATTGTAATCTCTGACCTAAATCTCCATGATTACAATCTTCTCTGTGCCTGTTTCAATTGCTAGGTGCACCCTATGCCTCAGTAGACACTGGCTGGGACAGTATGACAGTATTCACAATGCTCTCTTGGGTTCCTGCATCAACAAGTTCCTTCATGACCTCTACCAGCTGTCTCCCTGCCTCAGCTCTTCACTCCCATGTTGAGAGATCCAGGGCATCAGCTTTCTGTGCAGCCTCTGGATCAGCTAAGTTCCAAATGCCTTTTTATTCTACAGGCGTTCCAGTGCCAAATTTGTCTGCTGTGTTTCTCTCTCCCTTTGTGTTGTCCTTCTTCTCTGCAGTGACCTGGAGGTGCTGCCACCCTCTGTTGACTCTGATGAGCTCTTTTTAGTCCTGTTTGAAACACCAGAATTTCTGAGTTTCTCTATGTCTAACCAACCTCTATTGAATTTTAGTAAATTCCCTCGGTCACCCATCTAGCTGAGCAGTATTCCCATTGCTCAAATCCCAAGCTGTGGAGTAACTGGAAAGTACAGACTTCCTCTAAACCACCAATTTTGTTCTTTCTTATCTCTTATATTGCCTTAAAGAAATATAAGTCTCCATGTATATTTTAGAACACTTTATTTAAACAATAAATAAGTTTAATAAATAAAATACGGGCTGGGGATGTGGCTCAAGCGGTAGCGCGCTTGCCTGGCATGCGTGTGGCTGTAATTGTTTATGATAAGAAAAAGAATAAATGGAAAATGCTTGTCACTTTGTCAAGATGGAACTGCAGAAGGCAACCAAAGCTGCATTAAGATTCTTCTTACATTCTCTCTATTATAATTAGCATGGGGTGCTGGTTCACAGGGCCACACAGACACAGTATTTCCTCCTGATGCCCCTAAGCAAAGTAAATATAAAGATAACTGCAGGAGTCCCCCACTCACTAAACAATAACAGACCAGAAGGTGTATTGCAAGTTTCTCTCTCTGTCCCTCTTCCTCCCCAACCCCTCCCTCTCTTTCTGCCATTTGAGAACAGAAGATAGCTCTCTGAAAACCAAGAAGGCCCTCACCAGACACAGGATCTGACAGCACCTTGGATTTGCTAGCCTCTAGAACTGTAAGAAATAAATGTGTGCTGTTTAGCTATCAAGTCTATGATCATTTGATGTAGCTGCCCAAATGGACTAAGATAACCTCTCTCTTACACTTAAATCTTGGGAGCAGGAAAAAAATTTGCCAGGTGATACACAAAGTTTTGGTTAACTGCTGTTGTTTCTAGAAGGCAAGACCCTGTTTGTGGTGTTCTGATTTCCTCAATCTGCATTTGCATTTTACTTTTTAAGATGGAGTATGGATTTACACAGGTTAATTAAGCTGATCTCTGTATCTTGGGTTCACTTGATTGGTACTTGCCCAATTCAACAGTGCTCAACTGTTGTTTTGAAGCTTTTCCCTCCCAAGGCTGACCTGGCCAGCTCTTTCAGCAACAGATGCCGATACTTTCTTCTCAGACAGTTCAAACCCCACTTCCAGTCAAGCATTCCTCATTGTACAGCATTGTGCAGTATCTTATTCCACATACCATTCACATGCATGCATGCTTGAAAACCACTCTCTCTCTAGAGAAGGAGACCTCCAGGTGAAGAAAGGTTTGGGGTTTTCATGTGGGAGACAGGATGAGTTTCTTTCTCAGGGTGTGTTGCAAAAAGAGGCAGTACTTTTCCTTGGCAGAAACTCTGCTGTTCCAATCATACACTTTGCGGTTGAGGTCAAGGTGGAGATCCAGAAGTGGGCGTTTTCTGGAGGAAATGAGAAAGGCAAATTTTAATGTTAAGCAAATATCAAAGAGAAGACATATTGTCATTAGGGTAAAATAAGCCAACAGATGTGAAAGTTCTTTGAAATTGTTCCTTTCTAGACATTCCACAAGCTGCTTCAAGAATGATCCAAACCAGTTGGTGGCACTGGTCCAACAGCCACAGTTCCCTCTCTGTAGAGAGCAGAATTTTATTCTGAGAACACACTGGCTGGACCATAACCCACCTGGGTCAACTATGCAAATGCAGGATGGGTGTAAAGGGTCAATAATACCACTGGCCCATAGAGCATCAACCTTTGAAGTCTGACTTGTTCCTGCTAAGGCCCTTCCCTTCCTGCTGCGCCACCATGGAGGGGACTGGGGAAAGAAAGCTGTGAGATTTGTTCCTGGGTCTTCAGAGCTACAACCCAGAATGCATTCAACAGGCGGCTCAAAAATATCATTCTCAATTATAATTAAGAGGCCCTACAAAGGTCAATTAATCTTACACTTAAGGTATACTGTGGCTTCCCTCAGCCTATCTAGAAACCAGGATGCCAGTGTTTCCTTTAGGAAAGCATTCTTGACAATAAACATCAAAAATGTTTACAGCAGCCCCTTATCCACAGAAGATACATTCTAAGAGCTTCAGTGGGTGCATGAAACCACAGTTAGCACCATATATCTACATTGCACATACTATGCTTTTCCCAAAACTATATACCTATGATTAAGCTTAATTTTCATATTAGGCACAGAAAGAGATTAACAACAACAATAATAAAAACAGAACAATTACAACAATATTCTGTATAAAAGTTGTTTAAAATTTATGAGTAAGTTATTTCTGTAATTTTCCACCTAATATTTCTAGACTGTAGTTGACAGTGACCGAAGCAAAGCATCAGATAAGGGTGATTACTATATGTAACAACAATCTGCAGACCTGAACAGTCAGATGCCATTTTTTCACCCATCAAACTGTCAAAACATGGAAAAAAAAAAAAAGAGCATGCAGTTATCAGTGAGAGTTCAGGGACATAGAAACTCTCATATGAGACTGGCATAAGTGTCCTAGAAGACAATTAAGTCAGAGGTATCCAAAGCTTGCATGCCCTTTGACACAGTGGTTCCATGTCTGGGAATTCACTCCATGGAAACAATTCTTATAAGCAAGATGTCAAGCTGTAAAGATGCTTTTAACCCTTTCTTTGTGTAAAAGTAAAACAGTATCTGATGACTAAGGGTCAGTTGAGTAAAATAAGCTATAGCCATATTGGTAGCTGCTTTGCAAAAATTAAAAATGATGTTGTCCCAATGTGACTATTGACATGCAAAAATGTCTGTGATCTACCATTAAGCAAACTAAAAGTAAGTTGTAAAGTAATAGTCAATGATGATTCCATATGGGTTGTATCTAGGATTGTGTGGGAATCCCCCCTCCAAGAAAAAAAAATGCCTGGAGGCGGCACACTAACATTTGGTTAACAGAGGATGGTTCTAGTTAGGAGGATTACAAATGCTTGTTACATTCTGTTTTCAGCATCTATATTTATGATTTTATGTATTGTTCTTGTAGTAAGAAATTTTAAAATTTCTGAGCTTTAAAGAAAAATATCCAAACTACAAGCTGGCTAACATAAAGTGTTCGTAAGTTGAACTGGTCTATATTATACCCCTAAGACAAGCCTCATGGGGAAAGAAAAATCCCTTTCCTCCAGGAAGGCATCAAACATGACATCAAACATTTGGTAGCAGGACAATAAATGAGGTCAGGATTGGTCTCCTCGGTGGCTCACCTTTCTCGCTCCAGCTTCTGAGAGAGGCTCTGCAGGTACAAGGAGGGTGAGCTAGAGGCCTGCTCCAGCAGGGACACACTAGCAGTGCACAAGCTCCAGAAGAAGTCAGCTTCTCGGTGAACCGTGCTTGGCCCAGGCTTTGGTTCCTTGGATTCCACATTGGTCACCGCTGGACTATCGACCTCCAGCAGGCTGCTGTCTTCCTTCTGGCCCTCAGACACCACATAGTTCTGAATAAAAAAGAGCTTTGGTTTCCCTATGAGGGAAGGACATTTGTCCCCCATGAATATCCTCCTGATATGATGCAAGGATAACCCTGAGTGAGTCTCATCCACGCCAAACACACTTTGGGAGCCTCCTCGGCTCACCAGGACACACACAAAGCTGTCATGGTGTCGGTGTCGGGGCAGATTGGCAACTTGGTGAAGAACATGGCTTATGTCTTTCACACGAAGATGCAAAAAATTTTGGACTTCATAGCCCAGGGAAGTGAAGGTGTGTCGAAGAACTTCTGGAGAAAATAAACAAACATGGAAAACAACACTGGAGTCAGAAAAGCCCAAGAAATTGGAATGCTAGGAACTGGGTATCTAGTCTAGTCTCCTTTTCTTCTTTGTTTCTGTGTGACAGTATTTTAAGGGGCCTGAAAACTGGACAGGAAGAAGAAATCCAAAATATGAAATATGTGACTTTCATGCCCCAGGTTGACAAGGCTGGTCTGTTCTCCACGACACCACTGTCTCTGCCTGTCACCACCAGCATATGTGACCATAGGCACAGACAGCCCACTCCAGTCCAATCAAACAAGAAGAATAAAATCTTTTTCTTTTCAACTGAAACAAAGTTGGGGATTTTTCAAAAGGCTCTTTCTTAAAATAACAAGTCTTAACAATAACCCACACATACTGGAATGGAAGTGTTTGTGGAGTACAAATCCAAGCCTAGATCCAAATAGCTGTAGAAAAAGCAGCACAGGTCATGAGTTCCTTCAACCTGCCATGGACTGATTCAGAAGCCCCTTGGTTTAAGTCAAGACCATTTCTGGACTTCCCAGTTCCTATCACAATCTGCTTCCCAGTGTGACCAACTTCTGCCTGAGCAACTGAGACTTAGCCAAGATTCTCTAAAATACCCCCAAAGAGTCTTCTCCCAGGCATCCTGAGGGCCAGTGTAAGGTAGTAGCAAGAGCAGACATTAATCCAGACAGCCCTGACTTTACCACCACCTTAGGCTATATGACTTTAAGAAAGTGGGATTCTCTGGCTTTAGTTGGAATGACAACCACCTTACAAGATTGTTGTGAGGATAAAACAGTACAAATAAACTCTTGGTGCTCAGTAAATATTACCTCCTATTCTCTTGTTTAGAATCTTTTTGTTTGTCTTCTAGAAGTTTTGATGGCCCTACAGATGCAACTAAGTTCATTTTTCTCATCTGCTCAGTCTACCCTTAGTGGAGGAATAAACACACCCTCATAAATCAATTTATATATTTTCTAATAGAAAATAGAAACTTTTTTTCTTCTCCATTCAAAAATCCATGTCCTTTTGACCCACCCATTACACATCTCTAATTTTGTGGCAGAAGTGATAGCATGGGACTGACAAAGCTAGAACATCAAAAGGATACAATTTCCACTTGACTTTTTCTCTCTTTTGAATGATTCGCCCTGTGGGGAAACCAATGCTGCTTCTTGAGAACACTCAGGCACCTAGCACCTTGGAGAGACTCAAACGCAGAAGAACTGAGGACTCACACCAACAATCAGTACCAGCTTCCCCGCCATGGCAATGGATCTCCTTAGCAACAGATCCTCCAATCCCAACCAAGTTTTCAGAGGCCCCTGCTGACAACTAATCACCAGAAAAATGGGCCCAAACAGCCCAGTTAAGCGGATCCTAAATTCCTGACCTACTGGAATTGTGATAAATATAATTAAATAAGTATTGTTGTTTTAAGCTACTAAATTTTGAAGTGATTTGTACACATTGTTAGATAAATAATTCATGAGAAGAGTTCTTTGATTTCTATCAGGAAAAAGGAATGACAGTCACCCTGACTTGAGACTGTAGTTACTTTTTTCTTTTGCTTGTTTGGGTCTCTGTTAAGTATGAAAAAATGAATTATAATATCCTATAATAATGAAGAGATACAAAGAAGGCTATTATACCTCTAATGAATCAGCACATGATTCTCAGGTTTCTGATAGCCTGTTAACACACTTGCCCTACTAAGAATGCTGAATGGTGGAAAGGCCTGGCTGCAATGACCCTAGCCATCTCCCCAGGCTGTGCCCAAGGGTTCAGTGCCCAGTACCATACCTAGGCTGGACACAGCACAGGGCAACAAGATAATATAGTCTAGGAGAGCAGCCCTGTCACTACCACTTCTTTCCAAACTCTTCCTGTCATGACACACATTTCTCTTCATGGACTGATCTCTCCTCTAGGGGGCAGAAGCGAACAGGGAAACACCAGATTCAGAGCTCTTTTGTTTACTTGTTATTTCCAGCTGGTTCCCTTCCTTCAAAACCCTCTCTCCTCACTGATAAATGCCCTTCCTTATCACAGTCCTTGAAAGAGAGCTCACCACAGTCCCTCACACGTTTCTATGTGGGAATGGGACTGAAATGTTGTCCTGGTGCCTTCTAGCTTTTTCCTTTATCTGGGTTCCCTGGTGTAGTCCCTGTCATGTGGCAACCAGTAGGCAGCTGGCAAAAGAGGAACCAGTCTTGGAACCACAAGATCAGATTGTAAATTCCAGCTCATGCCCCTCCTCCCGCTCCTCTTCCTGGAGCCTCCACCTAGCCTGATCTTAGAAGAGAACCCATCTATATTAGCAGGCGAACTAAGAAGGGAATGGGAATCTGAGGTCTGGGGCAGGAAAACCTTACTTAAGAGAATAGGGGGGAAAAAAACGCTAAAGGCAGAGATGAAACCAAAAGCCATGCTAGTCCCAGATGCCACAACTAAGCCAAGAAAAACACCAAATCTGGATGGGCCTCAACAAGACAGAGTGGCTTTCCAATATCCTTCTGTCAAGAGGGAGTCACCCAACAGACACAGCCCAAAGTCACCACAGCTAACGTTCCTCGTTAGTATATTTTCCTCTGTTAGATGGTGAGGTAGGGTGGCAGGGACGTAGGCTGGCATTTGTTGTTTCCCTTCTGGGCCAGCAAGAGCAGACGGCCCAACCTAATTTATAGAATGAAGGGGGCTGTGACAGTGTGACTGAGTAAATTACAGCTTCTGTTTATTCATCTGTAAAATGGGATTAATACTAATATACCTAGTATATCTAGGTTTTGTTTGTTTTATGTCCTGTGGTGGTGGGGATCAAACCCAGGGCCTCACCCATGCTAGGCAGGCACTCTACCACTGAATCACACCCACAGCCCTTTTAAATCTTATTTTTGAGACAGTGTATCTCTGAGTAACCCAGGCAGCTTCAAACTTGTGATCCTTCTCCCTTAGACTCCCAAGTAACTGGGATATACACTAAACCTTGTTCTTCAAAAGGTACCTGTAAGGAGCCAATGAGATTTCTGTAAAGATGCTTGCAAACTGAATATTTACTCAAATATAAGAGACAAATCAAAAGATTAACGAAGCCATTTCAAACTCCAAGCCAGGGAGCCTGTGAGCCTCTTCATGGAAGCTGTCTCTTGAGACCAGAGGAGGTCTCTACATTCTCACTAAAATGGGCTCAGGGCAGATGGATTCTGTGTCCCATATACCACTTCACTATCATGTCTTCACCAACAAATAGGGGAAGAAAAACTTGGGTGCTGAGTTTGGAAAAAAAGAAAAAAACTTCAACAAAAAGCAGAAATCCACTTCTCTTTCTACATATCCTGGACACCCCACTCCCACCCTAGACCTAGCTTGGTAAATTTCAACTTTGAAAAGACCTTCTAAAATAATGGGTTTTCTTCTTCTGGCTTTGCAGTTAGTACAGGGTTTCGGGTAGAGGGGCCATCATTGGCACTACTCACAGGTTTGGGCAATCATAATTACGCCTGAGGAATTTAATCCAGTGAAATGTCATGACCTCATTAATTTAGAATTCGCTTTTCTCTAAATGAGGGCAACTTCACAATTACCCTGAAAAGGGCTCCATTAATAGAATAAATAAGAGAATTTACAATAATTTATCAAACATCCTTACTAAGTTGGGTTTAATAAACATAAAGCACATGAGCAGAATACATGATGGGCAGGATATTCTGAGTGGAAAAGGGTGTTCTGAGGTCCAATTATGTGGAAAATGCAAGATTGACAAGGTTAAAATAGTTCTATGCAGGACTTCCCAGAGACCTTACCAGGTGGATATACTTTTTGAATCTCTAAAAGGGGAACAACTACAGAGCATTTCTCAAATTGACTTGACTGCAGTACTCAGCTTTTACTAAGTTTCCACTATTTTTACCTTATAGAAACACTGGGATACAGATCAAGTACACAAAGTCATTCTTGTCCTTAGAGGAGCTTTTAATTCAGGGGAAATAAAGCCTATAAATGTACATAAAAAATGACTGAAATGCCGCAAGGTTCATGGTTCAATCTAGGAAAAGTAGGTGGTTAGAAAAGCAAGATCAATGTGATCTAAAACACTGGAGAGGGCACCATGGAAAAGGTATAATTTAAGCTGGGACCTGAAAAAACAGGGCCAAGGACCACCCCCTCCATCACCAAGTAGATTTGATGATGAATGAAAGCAAAGATAGAAGACTGACTGAGAAGGTAGGAGCAGGTTTGCCTAGCATATATCAACTTGCACTTGTTCAGCCAAGCCACAGAGGGCTCACTTCTACATACACTCAAAATTATAAACTACTTTTTAAATGTCTTCTTCATAAAACACAGATGATTACTAGTGATTCCTTCCAGACCAACTTATATTTGGAGAAAATCATATCAATAATAAATATGTCAGCTGCATGTCAAGAGAGGTTTTCAGAGTACCCCAGACAACCTAAAAATACTTTGTTCTTCCACGTATCTACAATCCTTTATCCACAATTGTAGCATCTGAAAAGCTCAGAAAATCTTAAGTTCTTTCCCCAAAATCATTTGGTGGCAAAACCTTTTCTGAACTCATGAGATCTATCCTATTTAGTGGTGAATATTCATTCATTTTGCTACCAAAATATTAACATATTTGATTATGGGGTGCTATCCTGGGCCCCACTAAAGTGTTCTATAAATTACAGTATATGTAGCGTGTCATCTTCCTAGAAACTTCTAAATTCTGAAATACCAGGGTCCTCCTATTGGGATTGTGGACCTATAATTCTTACATATACACTAAATGTATGGACGCTGTGAAATAAGGGATCACTAAGTAGGACAGCCTCCAAGTGACTCTGCTTTAAAGGGAAGTTCCATTAATGATGGTAGCCTTTCAAGTAAATAGCTGCTTAGTCCCAGAGGATAAGAATGCCCAGGAAAAAAAAAATGCCCAATCACAGACTCCTGGTCCTTGCCTGCAGGAGGAGGCCTTCCATAATGGTATAGTAACACCAGGAGCGAAAAACAAGGAGGCTCCACTGCCTTGGCTTTCCAGGTGGCCAGAAGCATGCGGTGACTGCTCCATCTGAACAAAGCCTCCATCTACTATCTGGGATGTCACTTGCTACTTGTCTTTGTAGCTCACAAGCAGAGGCCACAGTGGTTGTTCTGATCCCCTTGCAGAGATTTTCCTATAAGTGTTACTACAAGAAAATGCTACTGGTCAGGATCCCACTTATTCCATTAAAAGAAAAAGAGGAAAAGGAAGCCAAGAGTTCAAGTTCAAGTCAGCAGCACCAGCAAAGGGTCTGCACTGTACTCCTGTTGCCCTGTTAGAAGAGGAAACCTGCAGTGTCTGCTAGAAAACTGAAGAGTTAGCCAGTTTTAAAGCACAGGGAAAAAAAAAAATCAAGCTTTCCAGAAATAGCAGAGAAGAAAAAAAAGAAAGGGGGAAAAAAATCTTCTTAAAATCTGCAAACACCATCTTTTACTCAGAAGCCTGGAAAACATTGGTTGCCTCCGCCCAACTCCCAAAGTCCGCCTATCAGCAATGTGATATATTTGTTTCCACATTCCTAACAAGATCAAGATTCTGGTACTCAAATGGCCAATCAGGGCCCAGCATAGGCCAGCCTTTGCTAGGTCACTGATACAGGCCACAAGACACCATAGACTTGTTTTTTAATTCTACCAAACTGACGTAATTAGTCCCAAATCCCTAAGCATTAATGTCTGCCTCAAGATGAGGTTACTGACCCCTACGAGGATTCTTCTCAAAAACAGGTCACATAGAATAACCCTGTCTTTACTCACAGCCTGGCTTCGAAAGCAGACTCCACCTCATTGCCTCCATATTGGCTTTGCACTGGGCCAAGAGTGGCACTTTGTACACAGTAGGTGCTCAATAACATTTATTGGATAAGAAAAATATAAACTAATAAATATTTAGGGGACTGGCATACTGTTTGGATGGAAGTCTAGTTTTTTTGAGGCTAAAAGGAGAAGACAGTAGAGAGTCTACTAAACTCTCAAGATAAATAGGAATGGTTTTGGGAATACACTGACACTAGAAGAGCTTGTTCCTTCATTTGTTCACCTAACAAATATTCACTGAGCACATATGTGCCAGGTACTGTTCCAGGTATTGGAGACACATTGTAAGAGATAAGTAAACAACTGCATCCATGCTGATGGAATTTACACTGAAGCAAAGTGGTTTAAACCATAGGTTTTTGAATCCTAGATCTCTCCGTACAAGAGAAATTAGGAAGGTAGCTCACTGTTCAGCTTGATCATCTTGAAAATGGAGATAATAGTACCTATTTTACACTGACTTTGAATTGCAATCCTGCTGCCTCAGCCTCCCGAGACCCTGGATTACAGGCATGTGCCACTGCACCCAGCTGAGTGGATTTTTCATAAATTATATACTCCCATTACTACTACCCCCACATTAATCTGACCACCTTACTACTAATTTCCTCCAGAGCCCTTGTTTCTCTTGACAGTGAGCTTGACAATGATCTTGTCTACTTGTTTATTACCTAATTCTGTTCAACATTAAAGTTGGCAAAGATAATCAGAAAAAAAAAAAACACATAATCGCTCTAGATGAAGACAACCAACTATCGATACAGTGGAAATTAAGTGTGCTGCACCTGATTGAGACTACTTTCTACCAAAGCAGGATTCCAGGTCCAGAGTTCTCAGTGAAAAGTCCCCAGAAGGCGAGGGTGTGAAAACCAAGAACTGGAGGCTTAGAGAGAGTGTATGAGAAGGGGAGATTGTGTCCTTCCACTTCATGATAATTAACACACCCCTGCTACTCTAAGCCTCAGCTAAGTGAATAAGTGGGTTCAGGGCACACCCCCATTTGAGTAGAAGTGTGTTGTCCTGTTTCCTATCTGTTAATCAGCCACCTGTGCCTCAAGCCAAATTATCTGTTTTGTTCTGAGGGGCAAGAAGGGCTTGAGTCAAGAGAACGCTGATTCTCAGGGGAAGGGTGGTGATGAGCATCTGGAATACCCTTTATTGACCCAGGCCCAATCTAGCCCAGAATTCTACCATTGAGATATTGAACTTGAAAGGAGTCTACTGACCAGGAAGGACTTGCTGCCTGGAGCTACCATTTTGACTCCTGAGGTTCACATACAGACTCATCAGTAGCCAAGGAACAGAAAAGGGACATCTCAATGCACCCGAAGCCAGTACCTGCTCACATCTCAGGCCAAAGGTATTTCCCAAGCTCTACCTCCAATTCTACCTTCCTTTTCCATCTTTCTCCCTTCTCAGGTCTCTGCTCCCCTACTTTCTAGCTTTTATACTTAGATTTTCTTTCTCTGCCAAGTCCATTGAGACTGATGACTGACAGAAGTGCTCCACCTGGGTTTTCCCTCAAGCATTCACCCCCTCTCAGGTAACTGCCTGCATTTCAGGATGCCACACTAACCCTTGAGATCAGTGCAGGTCCTCAGTACTCCGATTCCTCACTTGTCTAAAATAAGATTTCATATGCCAAGCATAAAGCCATGGTGAATGTTTGGTTAGTATTTTGTAACTAAAATTAAACAAAACGAGAAAATAGTGTTAGCTGGCATTAGTACATGGTTACAATATGCCGCTCACTGTTCCAAGCTTTTTATAAGTATGAACTCACTCTGCCCAACCACTCTATGAGATAGGTCCTATTATTAATCCAGTTTACAATAGAGAAACTAAGCCTTAAGATACTAGAAAAGTTGCCCAAGGCCACAACCTAGGGCACTACAGATCCATAGTTTAAGCTTATGCCAATTATATTCTAGGACCCAGCTCTGACCACACTCCTACAGTGCAGAAAAACACAAATATGCATTTAGTCTCTGTCCACAAAAGACCCACAACTCAGAAAGGAAAGCAAGCACAGACTTTGGACTTAAGCCACAAATAACTGAGTTTTTCAATTCAAAACAGGACATGGCTTTATCTCTATAACTCTTTCAACACAATAGATATTCATAAAACAAAGAAAATCACATCCAGTTAGGAAGTTTTCTGCTGGTGAATCAAACAAGAATGATAACAACTACAAGTAAAGGACAATTACACAATCTCCTTTAAAACAGAAAGTGACTCACTGGAAAGCTATTTCCTCGTTCTTATATGGGCACTAATAACTAAAAAAGAAAGGACACTTATCTATAGCAGAGGAGACAGCATTTCTCACATCTGACCAAAAATAGGACATGAGAAAGCAGGATCATAGCTGAAATCCTGGGAAATTCAGTCTTGTGTCTGCTAATTTGACCTTCTCTTAGACTCTTTTTCATAAAACTGCCCATGGTAACATTTTAAGTAAAACTAAAAGATAATTCTGACTCATTCTAAGAGAATGTTGAGAAGCTGGAAAATGTGTAACTATGATGATCATCCCCACAAGGAAGAGATAAATAATTAAACAGAATGTTCTTCCATGGAATCTGGGCTCTTGTCGTTCTCTTTTGATGCATCATCAGTGTTTCAGTTTGAGTCAGACCTCCAACAGCCAAGCAAAAGAATCTATTCAGACCAAAGGCCAGTGACACCCAGGTACATCAACAACCAAGTAAAGGATGCATACCTAAGTGAGTCATGGCTCACACAATATTCGCAGCCCTCTAAACAACACACACATTTATCATATATTTCATGTCCCCAGGGAAAGTGAAGATTATCTGATAATATTGGAAGCCAGAATGCCTTCCATTATAAATGTTCCTTGAATCCCAGGACTCCTCCCTGCCATAGCATCCAGGATGGAAAGGCAAGACTAAAGCACCAGCCTTCATTGGTGCTTTAGGGGTCCCCAAATTCATTTCATTTTCCTCCCAACACACAGCTAGACCAATTTATCCATATCCACCAGTTAGCTGGAGCCCCACAAATGAGTTCTAACCAAGAGAATGTGGGGGAAAATGATGCATATCACTTTCAGGTCCGGTCTCTAAATCTGTTATGAGATCCTCCACACATTCTCTCTTTTCTCAGTTACCAGCCAGATGGAGAGGACCCTGAAGAAGACTCCACAGCCTTGGAAGGTGATGGAGCCACTGAGTGGCCACGCGGAGCAAAGCTCCCCCATTCCAATCCACACCACACTATGATATAAGTGAAAAACAAATGTCACCGTCTAGGGTGTTTTGTGACAGAAGCTAATGTTGATAACCCTATTGGATACAACTCATCTGTGCCATGATCACACTGGGAAGCATCAATCAATCTGCAGCTTCCACACCTACCTGTGTCATTGCCAATGCAATCGATTATCAAGCAGATTCCAAGGGGCTTGCTCTGCATCTTGTATCTCTCTTCAGAGATGTGCTGGAAAAGAAAGACAGAGATTGTTAAAGACTCTAGATATTGTTCTGTTTCCAAAAGGTCCCACTTATATTCCATCTCTTCTTTTGAAGTTCCTTAAACATCTCTTTGTTGGCTGAATCACTCAGCAGATACAGCCTGAAGTTATCATAGCTGACATTTTCCGTTAATACCAAAATTTTTCTCTATTAGTGTAGTGCTTAAGACAAACAAGTTATTTCAGTTTTTACTTAAATTAAATGAAAATTACAGTCTTTTTGCATGTCTTAGCTCTACAGAATAAAGATCATTTGAAACAGGGAGAAAAAAAATGGATCATATGCCTCCACAGTAACCTAAAGTAGAAATAAATGATAGTTTTCCAAACCAGTACAAATGGTTGTACTCTTGCCTCTTCCTAAGAGAAGAGGTATCAACCCAAGAAAAAGCCAGAACACATCAAAGTTCAGTGTGTTGTCCCTGCCTTCCTGTGCATTCAGTAATCACTCAGCTGAAACAAGAGGTGTCACTTTGGAGTCTCCCTGAATTCCAAAGTTCACTAACAGAATCCACTTTAGTATTTTTCTCTTTGTTAGATTGAAGTTTCCTTGGCAAATGAGTTCTCAGGAGAATAACATGCAGGGTGTCCCAATGTCACAGAGAATTCTTTATGGGTAGTTATTTTTAAAGAAGTCAGTGTTCTCTGCAGACATTGTGCATACAATATAATACCACATCAGATAATTTATTCTGTACCTGAAGGAAAAATGCTCCTGATTCCTGAATGGATGTCTTTACTGGTTCTCCTGGGGGATGAGAGAGAAATAATTTTTACAAAGCATTAGAACAAAGTCCACATCAATGCAGGTTGAGTTTCTTTATATCACAGCTGTTCTTTTTGCCTATTTTCTTCAACCCTCTCCCTTTCTCTGCCTATACTTAGCCCTGAGATTCCAATCTTGTTCTGAAGAAACTGGTTGCTTAAAAAATAAAAAATAAAAAGCATCCATGCTATACTATGGCTATGCAGAAAAAATACTTAATGGCAAGTGAAAGAAACCTCTCCCTTAACCATCTCCAGGTAAAGACCAGGTGGTCAGCAAGTTTTAATCTGATAAGGAGAATTCAGTATTCTCATCACACAATATTGTATTTTCCTACATGTTCTGAAACTGGACAAAACCTAAAGCAAACAGCTTAGAAAGTGTAGAAAAGGGAATGCTTACATATGTGTGCTAATCATAGAACAGGAAGCCAGTGTTTTCATATGACATTGAGTTCATATTGACACTAGGAGATCATAAAATAAAAAGCTAACTTGAACCATATCACCAATTAGCTTTTCACCAGCCTTTGCTGGAGAGCAGAATACTAGGTAGAGAATGATAGGCATGAGCCACACCATCTGGCTAATTTTGCCAAAATTCTTCTAAGTTTCCAGGTGCACACTGACAGCAGTAGGCTGGGTCATAAGGCATTGGCAAGAGGCCTGCCACACAAGGCTCCCATCAGGCCACGGCCCTACTTAAAACGTTCATGATCCCGCACTAAGCAGAGGACAAATTCCAAGCTACTTGCATAAAACTGCAGCCCTCCATCACTGCCCATCAGGCCCTGATTCCTGGTGTCCTCTAGCACAACTGGCTGCTTTATCAGAGTAAAAGTGAGTCTCAGCCCTCACTTCAGGGAATCCTCTAGACAAGCAAAAGAAGAAACATTTTAAAAATTATGTTGTGGGCTCAGGCACAGTCTGTAATTCCAGCTACTTGGGAGACTGAGGCAGGGGGATGGCAAATTCAATGCCAGCCTGAGCAGCTTAGTAACTCTGTCTCAAAAAATAAAATTTAGAAAAGGACTGTGGATGTTGCTCAGTGGTAGAACACTCTGCCTAGCATGATGTCATTTGATCAAGTGCTGGTGTTTTAAGAGAAGAAAGACTGCATGGGTTGAAATAACCAATTTTTTAACTTCACTTTTTTTCTTTCCTCTTAGGAAAGGGGAATATCTTTTATAGAGCATCCAGATTTTATTAAATGGTCTATAAAGCAAGAACCTGTCAACCTTTCTTCTTCCTGCTGCTAGGTATTTGGTTTAACATAGCTTATTATCATAGCTAGATTATTAATATTAATATGGCCTGGTCATAGCTTCATTTCAGGTTGATTGATGTCACATCTCTTAAAAATATAACCAAGATGATGCACCCGATGGAGTAAGATGGTATTCAAATTTAAATGAGCTAATTCAAGAAGTAAGTGCCAGTGAATACATTTTAAGGATTTAACTCCTTTTGAGAGCTTAATTAGAAGGAGTAGATAAAAAGTCAACTCTAAAAACGCAATATTTTACTTGAATTATCAAGCATTTATAAAAAATGAATATAAAGAAAAGTTGGTCTTACTTTGAAGGTGTGGCCAAAGTCTTTGTCCTTTACTTCTCCCATTCTGGAGCTTCAAATATAAAGAATAAGGTCACTCTGTTAGTTTTTTCAGAGGCACACTATATTACACCTCTATAAATATCTCAATAAGATCCTCCCAGGAAAAAAATAAAAATATCCCCTTCACAGTTATCTAAAGAATAGCAAGAACTGTTAACTCCATAAATCCCATGTTATATACTGCTAACGACCAAGGCAACTCTTTCAAAAGACAAAAATACAATGAAACTGTAAATATGCTAAATTAGCATATTAGAATGTTTCAAAACCACATGTTATACTATAGTATAGTTGTTATACTAACTCCAAGTTAGAATAAGCTACTGGAATATAAGGTTGGCATTCAGCCTATTCTTTTAACATAGGGTCAAAATACAGCTTGGCTTAGAGTACAAGTTCTAGGCCAGACATACCTGGCTACACATCCTGATTCTGTCACTTAATGGCTATGTAACATTGAACAAGTCATTTAACTGGGTCTATGATTCTATGTCTGCAAAGTGAGGATAACAATAATAATATAGATTTTTTTTGGTCACAATTAAAAGACATAAGCACTCAGCACAGTGCTAAGTGCACAAAAGTACTTCATAAATGCACAATTATTGATTTTCTATAATTGGTTAGCTACACATAAGAAAAATGTGGGCCTGATTCTTTTATTTTTAATTTTTTAAGTTGTAGATGGATACAATACCTTTATTTTGTTAATTTATGGGACAGATTCTTAATTATCAAGAATTCTTGGGCTGGGGTTGTGGCTCAGTGGTAGAGCACTTGCCTAGCATGTGTGAGGCACTGGGTTCAATTCTCAGCACCACATACAAATAAATAAAATAAAGGTCCATCAAAAATTAAAAAATATTAAAAAAAAGAATTCTTGATAATCACTTCTAAGGGCTAGAGTGGGATTAATCAGAGAATGAAAGATTGAATCTTTCTCTTTTCAGATGACAGGTCCTGTGTAAGGTACATACCACATACTGTCAACCATGTGATATGCTCAGCTCGCAAACAATAATTCTCTGAAAGTATCCTAGCCAAAAAAGAGAAGTACACTATCTGTTAAGCTGTATCTATAACTAAGTCTGTGTATCCAAATTTTAAAAAGACATGTAAATTGTTTTTTTTTTCAGAAAGAATCCATGACTTAGCCAAAGGCTGATCATATTAGATAGAATTTGGTCCCCCACTTGAACGTGCATTCACTTTTACATGCTATAAAAGAGAGAAAACAAAATCAAAGCTATACTTTAAAAGTATTATAATGTAAAGTCATACAACTTTTTTATTCTATAATATCTTGGGGACTCAGGATGTGGCTCAAGTGGTAGCGCGCTCACCTGGCATGCGTGAGGCACTGGGTTCGATATACAGCACCACATAAAAATAAAATAAAGACATTGTAAAAAAAATATCTTGGCATCCTGTGTAAATTAATGTCATTGTAATTTTTTGAAGCACTTTTACAGTGTCACCTAATCTAACATCTAGGTATTCAATTCCTAAATCATGTGAGAAAGTTACCAAGTTCATAGGTCATAGTATCTGCTTACTAAATGAACAAACCATCAGGGCCACATATTAAATATAGCGAGTTTAAGAAGAAATTGGAGCAGAAAGCATATGGCTTCCCAACAGATTACATATACAATGAATATACTTACCTGCAAGTGAAAAATAGAAACACAACAGTAAAAACATAGTAGGATTTTAACTAACAATGATTAGATAGACAATAGAAGACTAAGCTCAGAAAATCTGGTCTGAATTCTAAGTGTGCTTCGTCTCATGACTTGGTAACAGAGAAATTCAGGACAAAAATGAAAACTATATCTAAGCTATGGCATGCCTATAATTTATTACCTATATCACAAGGTAGTAGGAGGATCATGGAGCAGGCCCATCCTGCCAGCACTTAAAGGTGAATAATCACTCACTATTTCCTTATTTTGTTCGATGAGCACTGGGACATCCACTTTAGCTCTGAAATTCTATTGCTCAGTGGTTATCCTGACAGCTCATATTCCTCAAGAAACTATTTACGTTACAGTAATTAATATTTTCATCATATACTTTTTAATGAAATTCTTTATAATTTAATCATGAAAATGCATTCTGGCCTGTGACCTCACTACAAATTCCATATAACTTTATATGGACAAAGATAAGATTACACCAGTGCTGGGCTGGGGTTGTAGCACAGTAGTAGAGTGTTTGCCTTGCATGTGTGAGGCCCTGGGTTCAATCCTCAGGACCACCCCCCCAAAAAAAAGATTACACCAATGTTCTTCTCAAGATAAAAGATTAACCAAAAACAATTCTGATGAGTCCTGTAAAACTTACTACTAACACAACAACAACCATAAGTGACTATGTCATACTTGTGTTTGTGAACCAAAAAAAAAATCTGTTTTATTATTCAATAACAAAACACTTTTGCAAAAATTATTAGAATAACCTCAGTAAAAAAGCAAATGCATAGAGAGGTAAGCCATAGGGATATTTATTTTTTAGCACTGTTATAGTAACAACAATTGAAAACAATATAAATAACAATAAGCAATATTGATATACATCCATAAGGAATAAACACATTATGATACACCTAGAAAATTAAAATCATTAAAATAATGATTAAATAGAAGCAGTCCCACCTGGATCATATGGAACAATGCTCAAGAATTTTTGGATCAGGACAACGGTCATGATATGATACCAATTGTACAAAAGAAAAAATGGAATATATATGCATATACTAGCCTCTATACGATTACAGAAGAAACTGATTTAACAATAGCTGCTTCTAGAGAAAGAACTGGGGGTCAGTATTATGTGGGAGGAGGGAAACTTACTTTTAAAATTTATTTTAGTATACTTTGAAATTTTTGTCCATAGGCACATCCTATCTATTTTTTAATGAAAATCAAGTTCAACTACACATATAGACACACAGGCTATCATCCATGAAAAATAGACTAGAAGAAAATATTTCAAAATAATAACAGTAGTTGTCTTTGAGTAGTAGGAGGTAGGTGATTTAGTTTCATCCTGGTATGTTTCTATTTTCCAGATAGCTCAATGAACACTTTTTAGCTTTGTAATCATAAAAAGTTATACATAAAACATATATGCATTTCTATAACAATTTGTTCAGATATTAAATATATACTAGGAGAATATGTATACTTTGATTAAAACTCTGTAACTGTTTCATGCTGGAAGTCCATATATTTGCTCCAGACTCACCCTTATGCTATATGAAGGATCTTTGAGACTCAAGTTTGGGAGAGAGGTGTGGAGAGAATTCACACAACTTGTTCCTGCTCCTTTCATAGCTCCTTGAGCTATAAATACAAAAGAGAGTTCTAGTTAAGATATATAAATTATTATATATATATATATCATATAAATGAATTTTATTTTTATATATATCATATCAAATGAATCTTCAACAATGGTTTATATATATCATATCAAATGAATCTTCAACAATGGTTCAGCTCAAGGTCAATCCTCATCTTTCAACTACCCTAAACTTTTCAACCACATAACTAAATTCAAAATATCATCTTAGATGACTCTTCTACCAAGCATCAGTAAGGATGGATTAAAACTGCTTCTCCTATTCTTGACTGTCCATCATTTGAAAATGTGAGGGTAGAAGAGTACTATATAGATCAGTGGGTCTCAGCCAAGCCCCACGGTGGTAGTCAACTGCTAACGCAGCCCACATTCAGGCTGATGCTAAAAGACAAGGGGGGTGGGAGTATGAGGGAGAAAGGCAATGTGACTCTGATCCCCCTTTATCAAGGAAGAAATTGCTCTTTTCCATGAGGAGGGCTGAAACTTGGAACATATCCAGGACAGCTCTGGGACCTCAGTGACACACCCAGACTTGGATGGTGGTCATCAGGCTGAATACTGGAGACAGGCAGTAGGGTAGCATCCCTAAATGTCCATAGCTTCACCAGCCTGTGAAAATTAGGGTACAGACTCTTTCTTAAGGGCCAGAATGTTAAGAACTGCTTGGTGGCATTTGACAGAGGGCTAAGACCCTGTGGTGGTAAATATGGGCAATGGAGCTGACAGATCTGGGATATGAGGATGCAAATGGATGCGATCTGTAGCCACAGGCTAGAGCAGGCTGTGGACTTTATCTATCCATCTGACAAATCAGTCTTTACCAATCATAACTACTAGACTCAGAATATTTGCTTTAGATGACCAAGAGGCCAAAATTCTTCTTACCAGACTGCTTGTACTTCTGGATTTTTGTCTTCAGGTCTATTCTGTGGATGTTCTTTAGACATTCTTCTAATAAATCCAATTGATCTGGAGCAATCAAATTCAGTTTCTCCAAATCAACCACCAGCTCCAAGAAACTCTAAGAGAGCCACCAACAAGGAACAAGCATCAGTGGAGCTGACTGATAAGATCCCAAAGCAAACCCCAGCCCAAGTGATTTATAACAGCAAGAAAACATGAAAAGATGAGCCCTCTCTGTGATCTTCAGTGATTCTAATCTGGATACCTCTGTCCGAAGCAAATTACGCTCTTGAATTTTAAATTTTAAAAAAAAAGAGGTGGTAACTTGTCCTTCAGTCACCAATGTATCTCTAAGTTGATGATAGACACATGGGCCATTTTGTGTCATCGGGGTATATTATGAAAATGCAGGCCTAAAAATAAAACCCTCCTGAGATCCTTCTCTTTGAGAAGGCCAGGTTGGAGTCATACTGAAAACTTTAAGGGCTTCTCTGAAAAGAGAGAACAAGAGGGAAGCTGGGAGAAAGATTTTATGAGAAAAATCCTCGTAACACAACTTTAAAGTTCTTAAATTATTTTAATCAGACACTCCAACTCATTCTGACTCAGGGTGTTGTGGAGAGGTAAAATCAGAACTAAGTTTAGCTATTTTGCTGTTGGTTTGCCTTGAGCAACAGACACTGTCAGAAAAAGAAACTGCTTTGTATTTTATTCCTTTTGTGTTCATCATTTGTTTACCAAAGTGCTATTTTTATTTTTAAAAATAGTAAACATAATTTAATATATGTAAATGACAAGGGAGAAGTTGATTAGGGGAAATAAAAAAAAGAACTTCTTCTCATTTTGCATTTGACAGAGAAATGCAGTCATCCTGTTTTTCTCAGATTTCAGAAATAGAACTAAGATCATTAAGAAACATGAGAAATTTCTTAAGTAATGACTAACCAGAGTCCTTAGATGCAATCTGGCCACGTGGAAGGCCTACTGTCATGTACTAGAAATGCAGACTTGTTGGCCTGTCCTGAACTCAGCAATGCCAAGTGGGGTCAACTAGGATTTAAATACTCTTCCAGCAATCATGACATCACTAAGATCTTCACCCCATCTGGCTTCAACCCTAAATATCTCCTTTAGCCATTTCCCAGATAATATCAGGCACAAGGACCTGCCCCCTCATGGCCTCCACATGTAGCCTCATGACCCCATACTGACCCTGAACTAGCTGAAGAGAAATAGACGGCAGCAGGGGAGCAAGATGGGAGTAGACTGGCCCTTCCCACCTGGCTCTACTCAGCACAAGCAAATGGGACTTCCTAACCCTGCCAGACAATCTGTCAAATCAGGGAGGAAAACTGATAATACATGCCAGGTCTGTGAAGTTTACAGATGAATCTTTCATCAAGGATGAAACACCCAAAGCTACATCAGAAGACAGTATCCTTCTATTTCTTCTCACTTTAGAAACCAATCCTTTTGCCATTGGTGTCAGGAGAAAGTCACATCAGGTGTCTGACTCCCACTAACGCAGTGGCGACAGACTGCCTGCTGCCCTCCCTTCTGTACTGCAAGGTACAGTCTCCCCTGCTGACAGGCTCTGGAGAACATGACCCAAAAAGAGAAAACTCACCTTGTCCTTGGAGACCTTGCCTCGGCCTGTGTAATCCCTCATGAGGAAAAGCAGTGCTGATACATCTTTTTTATCCAAATTCTCACCAATCTCCACCATCAGCACCCTATAAACCAGAGAAGTTGCTTTAGTAAACTCAAATGAGTCCTCATGAAAACTCCAAGAGCCCATGCCTCCCCCATGCTGGTTGAAAGACTAACTAACTGGTTGAAAGACTAACTAACTGGTTGAAAGACTTGCCCCCATGTGAACATGCCCCCCCCGCCCCCATAAAACAGAAAGCTTAGATCACCCAAGAAAGAGATCTTGAGGTGAAACTCATCCTTTCCTATTTTCAACAGGGCACGGTACCTCCCTTTCAACTAACAATTCTGAAAACAACTCAGAGAATAAAAACTTCCCTGAAGAATCCCCTAGCTTCCCCACAAGTTACAGTGAAATGAAGTAAGAACCCAAATGACTACCATGTAAGGCAGAAATAGAATTTGAATTGGCCATCTTCTTCCCCTGACAAGCTTCCAGGTGGTATTGATTCAGGAGCCATCATCACAAGATTCTAAAGCAAAGAAATGCCTGGGATATCCTGGCCCACGTTTGAATGCAAAAGGCAAAAGGTGCCTACATCATGGGGATTCTGACCTGAGATGTCTTGGTCTACAAAGTCCTGCTGACAATCACCTCTGCTCCAGTTAGAGCTCCTAGGATGTCTAGGATGTCATGACTGTCAGCATATTGTCATCACTGCTTAGAAGGTCGTTTTCCCAGTTAGACTCCCAGATTCTTAGGAATGGGAGATTCTTCATTCATTTTTCCCCAGAGCTCAACAAACACCAGGCACACACTGCTACACATTGAAGCCTGCTCAACAGATGGATGAAGAACCCAGAGCTCCAGCCTCTCTTCCAGAGGGCCTGATGCACTATTTCCACTCCAAGAGATGCAGAACGGAGAGAGCACACTACCAGACTCTGAAACCCAGTCAGAGCCTCCCAGTGTGAAGAAGGTGCATGACATTATATAATGGTTGGACACGTGGAAAAAGATCAAGAACAATAACAACAGTAATCCTTTGCTTCCTGTAGCATGTTTCATAATTAAAAATAATAATAATTTGCTGGAGCCACAGAGGCACATTCCTGTAATCAGGGTTATTTGGAGGCTGAGACAGGAGGATCGCAAGTTTGAGGCCAGCCTCAAAATAAAAAATAAAAAGGGCTTGGTATTTAGCTCAGTGGCAAAGTACCCCTGGGTTCAATCCCAAGTATCTAAATAAATAAATAAATAAATAAATACAAAAACAAAGAAGCACATGATCAATTGGTGCTCACAATAGCCTTCTGAAGTTGGATATTATTCTTCTTCAGTTTACAGCCAGGAAACAAAGGCTCAACCCAGGTTAGTGACTGGCCACCCTGCAGGGCATATAATTGTAGATGTGAGACTTGAAACGGGCCTTGCAGCCTCAACTCTGTTATACTTTCCAAAGCCCACACTGCTTTCAGCTCTCTTTAGTACAGTTCTTGATAATATATATCATTTCCAAATAAACATTATCGATTGAACAAAAGGCTGGTGGCCTGGAGAAAAAAGAAACAGCAGCTTAGGAACAAGTTCTCTTCCTCCCCCACCAGAAAACTCATTCTTTCCTATGACTTCTGTGCCCCTTTTGAACCTTTAAGACATATCCTGAGAGCAGGAGGAAGAGACGCCTGAACCTAAGAGGACCTCAGCTGCTGTTCTCCCTTTTGACCTGAAGGGGGCTTAGGAGGCGGTCAACTGAAGAGTTCCCCAGGGTCTCCCAGGGCAGGACCACCAGAAGGAAACTCACCCCGCTAAACTTCCTCTGCAGGGCAACGACTGACAGAAAGTCAGGGTGTCATGGAGTTCCACAAAGATAGGAAGATTATTATAGACTTGTTATTTCCTTTCTGAGTTCCGGAAATTGTCAAAAAAAATGACATCACAGAAAATCAGCTAGCCACACCACTGCGGCTCTCACACTGCCAGAAGCTGGCAAGAATTACTAGCTCTCAGTGGTTCCCATCTTTCTTCCTTTCTTGTCATTCTGTCCTTCAGGCAAACATGTACCATCTGTCCCTTCCACTGTCATTATGCTCTTCTACCCAATTCCTTCAAGCAAGCGCATTTTAAGAATTCAAAGAGTTCAAAGCAATGAAGTGATATCAGGTAGCACTTGGATGAGAGGGAAAAGAAAGTGATGTGGCTGCTCTTGTTACTGTCCTTATTTTTGTCATTCAGTAGAGCCTAGGCCACCTCACGCCCTCCCACCGGTCAAGCCTGCAGAGGAGCTGATGATTTACCTATAGTCCGAAACAAGGTGAGGATAGCTGCGCAGGTGAGCCTCCACGGCTGCTCTGTCCATCTTCAGAATCCGCTTGAGCAGGTCAAACCGCCTCACTCTGTAGAGCAGCTCGGCCAACTGCCCCATAGACAGCTTCCCTCTCTCACATAAAATATCCAGAAGGTCCCTGACTGTAGGTGGAACTACATCTGCAGTAATGTCCAGACACAAAAAGAACAGCATCTCCTTTTCTTCTTCATCAAGTGCCTCTTCCACCTGAAGAATGACCTCGGCAGATGTCTGGCACAGTGCCATCCTAAGGAACAGTAGTATAGTGCTCAACAGAGAGCCGCCAGGTCACCAACTTCATTTCTGAGGGCTTTCTTCATTTCTTTCAGAGTTCTTCCCAGTGCAGAAGTTCTGTGGTAAGAGTAGATTTTTTTAATCCTTTTATCAAAGTAACTTATGGTTTAGATTCAGAGTTTTTCCCTTTCTTGCTGGTCTCCCTAACCTGATAGATTGAATTCATATGTTTTAAGTTTACAGAGAGAGAGAGAGAGAGAGAGAGAGAGAGAGATCCTCAGTAGACGAAGCCAAAACCCAAGACTAATCTGAAACCCAAGACAACCAGAGAAAAAGATCTACATGGTAAAGGAAATGAAACCTAAGACAAAATTTTCTCCAAAAAATCCCACATGCTTTGTCAGAACTTATCAGAATGTAAAGCAGAGTAAGGGAAAATCACAAGTAGGGAATTAATGACTAAGTTCACCAGTGCCCTCCGGGGGAGGAAGAGGAAAAAGCTCAATGACTAAGGAACTGAATACAGAAACTGGTGTCACAGGGGTTAGCTTCCACTTGCAGTGATTCCCCACCCACGTGGACTTGGGCCAATGCAGGTCTCTCTGTGGGGTATCAAGAACAAGAGGGAAATAGGCTTCTGTCCCTGCCCACCCCTTTTCTTCAGTTGCTCTTTAAAACCTGCACTCACACCTGTAGCTCAGCCTCTAAAGCCCAAGCCCTTTTCCCAACTTCATCTGGATGCACATGGGACTTGGCACTGGGCTGAGAAAAGACCTTGTGAGGTTTTGATTAGGCCTTCAGACCCTGAGCCCCACGGATATGCCAGATGTCCCAAACTCTCAGTAGACTGCTACGTGACTGCAATTGCAATCAGCCCACACCTGATGGCATCTGTGGAAGCAAGGAATTGGTACAGGAGACCCAGGGAAAGATCTCATCCTGGGGATGCGGTCTGGGTGGGAGTTGGGAAGCTCATTCCTTGGGTGTGTTCTTAACTTCTTCCATTAAAATTCAACATTTCTTTTTTCAAATTTTAAGTTGCAAATGGTGATCACTATCTATTCTACTTTTAAGTTTCATAGTTTTAATTTACGATAAATCAGCTCTTCTGTTCTGGGCAAGTTCCTTACCTATTCCTATGAGACAGTGTTCAGGTTAAGACAATCTTAGCAAAAAATAAATGGAAACACATCTCGACTCTCTTCGTACAAGTATGTTTGTCTAGTTTCGGAATGGTTGTGTCAATCCTGTGTCCATTCAGCTAAACTTCATCGAAGTAGGGTTGTGTGTGAGTAAAGGGAAAAATGAAATTTACTAAAATGACTACTCAAAGTCAAAAATTGGTACTCAAAATGACTTTATTTTTTTGTCTGAAATTTGAACGCTAATTTTAGTGTTTCAGAAAGAGTAAAATCTACACTCACAGACTAATAGTACTTTAACCTAATATGCCAGTTTCCATGAAAAGAACACCAAGTTTGGACTGGGGCTGGGGCTCAGCGGTGGAACGCTCACCTATCATGTGTGAGACGCTGGGTTCAATCCTCAGCACCACATAAAAATAAATAAATAAAGGTGCTGTGTCCATCTACAACTTAAAAATATATTTAAAAGAAAAAAAAGTTCTTTTTATACTGTACTCACTAAAAGCCACAATCTTGTGAGTAGATGTTATTATAAACTACTATCTAAAATATTTGTATACACTAGAAGGAATAAAATAAGAGGGAAAAATAAAATAAAATAAATACAAGGTCATTAAACACAAGAGTAAGAAATATTATCCAAGTTCACTAGACACATTTGAAAACGAACCAAACAGAATTACCAGAAATGAAATGTTTAAGTCTCTATTTTTAAAAGTAGCCCTCTATATAATTCGTCATTATCAGTGATATAATGATGCCATCAAGAGTTAACAAAATTAGATAATTCTTTAAAAAATTATCCGCTCAGTTCCTCTCCAACAGTTATACCCACGACTGCTTTCTGCCAGTCACGCACACTCAACAAGAGCCCTGGCATGCTATCTTCCCTCTGTGCTAACGAGGGTATAGTTTGGCAGCAAAATCCAAATTACTCAGTGGTAGCATCTGGCACACTGAGAGAAAATACCAAAAGAAAAATACAGATCCCTACATGGAACCAGGCCACCTAGATGCAGTATAGGCATGCTGGGACCATGATGGGGGCAGTTAACTGTGGCTAGAGATGTCACGATTGAGAAAGAAAACCATATAAGGGAGAGGTCAGGCTAGGATCCAAGTAATCATGACTTGGTTGGGGTTTCTTTAAACTGTAGGCAAGAAATGAACATAAACATTACTCTAAGACTAGGGAAGCCCTTAGTGTCTTCAGAATCAAACACAAAACCTACTCATAGGACCACCTTCCCAACCCAGAGCAGGAGAGATTCCAGGTGAAGAACTTCTGCAGAAGGTAAATGCATGTTTAAAAACCACTATGCACAAAAATAAAAATCACCATGACAGTAGACAAAACAAACAGAATTCACATCCTAGGAAACTACATCTGAAAGAATTTAAAATAATTTATCTTAAAATAAATTTAAAGACATAAGGGAAATTTCTGCAATATTATAGGCGCCAGATCAATGGTTCTTATCCATGGCAGTTTTGGACCTCTGGGTTAATTTGATGATGTCTAGAGACATTTCTGGTCACCATCTCCAGATGGTGCTACTAGGATCTGGTGTACAGAGGCCAGGGATGCTATTAAACATCCCACTATACACATCCCCCCACAACAAAGAATTATCCAGGCAAAAAGCTCACAGCACTGAGGCTGAGAAATCTTGTGCTAAATAATCTAGGAGGAAAAAAAAAAAAACCCTGTGGCTATAATGTACGTAGAGATGTGGGATAAGACATAAAAACATTTGCTCAAATCCACTGTTGAGATGTTAAGAAAATAAGTAAAACTGTAGGAAATCAAAACGAAAAAAGAGCTAAGAACACTACAGTGATATTGTATATAATAGCATCAAACATAACATAGAAATGATTCCAACAAAAGATAGGCAAGATCTCAATGGAGAAAAACCTATATATTATTGAAAAGACATAAATAAAGAACTAGATAGATGGAGAGCCATACTTTGTTCATGAGTAGAGAGATCCAATATAATAAAGATGTAACTTCCCTAAAAAACTGATGTATGGGTTAAAAGCAAGGAATTTATCTTATTAGACAGCAGCCTAAAAACAGTTAAAGAGTAATTACAAAAAAGGAGAACCCACAGCAAATATGGTACTTAATGGTATCACGTTAGAAGCATTTCCTTAAAATCAGGACTGAGACAAAGATGTGCATGATTATCCCTTTTATTCAATATCATACTGAAGGACAGAGCCAGCACAGTAAAATGAGAAAGAAGAAAAGATAGAATATCAGCACTTGAATCGAAGAAATGACTATCATTATTCACTTTCTACACAGAAAACTCAAGTATATTAATAAGCGAAATGTTAGAATTAATAACAGATTGAAGTTTTTGAGACACATGATCAATAAATAAAAGTCAATTACATTTCAATAATTAGCAAGAAATAGGAATAAGAGGTAGATTTCAAAAAGACACTATTTAAAATAACATCTATAAGTCACATAGAATAAATCTAATGTTTGTTAGTAAGACATTTAAAGAACAAATTACTTTATTGAAGACTTCATTTAAGATGGAGATAACTGAAGAAATCAATATCTTCATCATTCCTTAATCATAGACAGAAAGCTCAATATCACAAAGATACTGAATTTCAAACACATTTGTAAACTCAATATAAGTCCAATCAAAAAGCCAAAAACAAATTTTCCACGGACCTTGGCAAGCTGATTTTAAGTTTATATGACACAGGAAAAGAGAAAAGCCACTAAAACACTTGAAAAAAAAAGTTCAAACCTCAATAGTTGTGAGACAGGTGCAGACTTAAACTATAATGAGATATTATTTCACATTAGTCAAATGTTAATATCTACTGCTAAATGTCAGAGAAATATGAAATTGTATGTATTATTGGAGGAATTAGCAGCACAATACACAATAGCTAAATTGTGGAACCACCCTAGGTATCCTACCTTTAGTAGATTAATGGATAAAGAAAACGTGGTATATATACACAATGGAATATTACTCAGTATTAAAAGAGAATAAAATCATGGTATTTACGGGTAAATGGATGGAGTTGGAGAATATAATGCTGAGTGAAGCAAGCCAAACCCAAAAAACCAAATGCTGAATGTTTTCTCTGATATAAAGATGCTGATTCATAATAGGGATGTGGGGGCAGCATGTGAGGAATAGACGAACTTTAGATAGGGTAAAGGAGAGGAAGGAGAAGGGAGGGGGATGGGGGTAGGAAAGACAGTGGAATGAGATGGACACTCTTACCCTAAGTGCATGTATGAAAACTAATACCAATGGTGTGACTCTACTTTGTGTACAACCAGAGACATGAAAAATTGTTCTCTATTTGTGTAATATGAATTGAATTAAATTCTGCTGTCATATATGAGAAAGTAGAATAAGTAAAATAATTTTTTTTAAAAATTGATACAGCCACTTTGAAGAACAATTTAGCATCATCTGGTAAAACTGAAAACACATACTACTCCATGACATGAAAATTTCATTCCTAAATAAATACCCTTTAAAAACTTGCAGACAGGTATACCAAAAAATGTCCAAAATGTTTCTCATAGCAGTGGATATTACAGCAAAAAGAAAAAAAAAAGGAAACCACCCAAAAGTCCATCAAGAAGAGATGAAGCTGGGTACAGTGGCAAATGTCTGTAATCCTAGTGACTCAAGAGGCTAAGGCACGAGGATCATGAGTTCAAAGCCAGCCTCCACAACTTGGGGAGGCCCTAGGCAACCCAGAAAGACCCTGTCTCTAATAAAACATAAAAAGGACTAGGGATGTGGCTGGGTGGTTAAGTGACCCTGGGTTCAATCCCTAGTACCAAAGAGAGAGAGAGAGAGAGAGAGAGAGAGAGAGAGAGAGAGAGAGAGAGAGAGAGAGATTGAAAAAAATATTATATTTCTTTAATGAAATGTTATGCAGCCCTGTAAATGAATGAACTATGGAATTATATGAACCTCACAAGACCCAAAAATTTTTGTTGAGGCAAAATGGAAGATGCTAAAATATATATATGATATGAATAATTTACATAAGATTCTAAATATCAAGAAACCACTAATACCATATATTATTTAGGGATATATATATAGTGAAAATATTGAAATTTACATTATAATAATAAATACTGAATTCAGTAAAGTGACTTCCATTTTGTGAAGAAGGGAATGTGACTAGAAAAGAATACAAAGGAGAAATGGCTAAATTTGTAATATTTTTCTTCATAAGTTTAGTGCGACAGGTATACAGATACTAAAATAAATATGTAGTAGTCCCCCATTATCTGCAGGAGATAAATTTCAAAAGCTCCAGTGGATGCCCAAAATCATGGATAGTACCAAACCATACATGTACTAAGATTTTTCCTAAATACACATAACTATGATAAAGTTTAATTTATATGTTATATACCTTAAGAGATTAACAATAATAACTAATATAAAATATCCCAATTAAAATAATATACTGTAATAAAATTGCCAGCTTCACTACTTTGTGCTTTGGGGACATTTTAAGTAAAATAAGTGTTACTTCAGCATACACACTGCAACAGATGTTCTGATAACCAAGATAGCTACTACGTGACTAATGGGAGGGTATTACATACAGTGTGAAAACTCTGGACAAAGGGATAATTTACACCTCGGGAAGCACTAAGCAGGATGCTGTAAGATTTCACCGCACTACTCAATTGGTTCACAATTTAAAACTTATTTCTGAAATTTTTATTTAATATTCTTAGATTACTGAGGGTAATTGAAAACAAAGAAAAACCTCAGATAAGCAAGGACTAATATAACTCATACCACAGTATAATAATAAGTCAAAAGGAAATCTTATAGGTTTAGAAACTGAAAAATTAGTTCCCGTTTCTTCTGCATTCAGCCTTTACCAGTTTGATTAATAATTATCATATAAAAGAATACAGTTTTGAAAAAAAAAAAGTCATACAGAAACTATCTCATAGCATCTAAATAGCTCTTAGAGCTTCCTTGATGTGAATGTACCTTAGAACAAGAAAGCCTTCAGGTTTCTCAAAGTCATCTTCAAAAACAACAGGACAGGTTTTATTTAACATGGTTCCAAGGATAAGGAGTGTGTAGAAAGCTCTATACAAGGACTTGTACCCATCAGTTACCAACCCCATCCTGCCTGGAGAGGTAAAGGACCTGTCCAAGTTCAATTCTTTTTCTTCCCCGCTTTCAGATACACAATCCTGCATGGTCAATATATCCATTTGTTTCATTTTACCAGTGTTTCAGGTCATTTCGCCTTCTCTTGCCAAACAAAACTGGCACCTGTGTGATTTCTAGAATTTCAAGTGTAGCTTTTCTTCAGGCACATTCAAATTCAGTGACTGTTTCTCCTTCTTTTCCACTCCCACACAAAGTCTCCAGGTTAGTACAAACTGTCTGTAACCTTCACAACCAGACCAGCTAACGCCTAAGTCCAGTTTCAGTTTTCATTTCTCTGCTAGAAATCATGAGGCTATTGCCAATGATTGTTTAAAGTCCCAAACAAAGCTTACATAAAACACTGAGCAAAGCTTACATAAAACAGCTGTTACTGGCTCACAAAAGGTGCATGGGGCTAGAGGAAGGGGCTCTAGGCTGAGTTTCTAGCAAAGGCTCCTGGGGCTCCAGAACCACATTTCTGGACTGGGGTAGTGAGCATTCAGGAGATTGCCATAGAGCAGACATCTAGGGATCAGGAGGGGACCTGACACAGCCACACATACCTCTGACACCTAAAAAGCTGATGACTACATGCTAACACTCTTCCCCAAACCCCATGTCACTACCACCCTCCTCACCAGCAGAGAAAACTAAGAGGAGCAAAGTATTGGTCTCTGCCCACTTCCTTTGCAAAGTTTCCCTAAAAATGCACTTAACTTAGTCACATCTTAACTTTAGAGGAGTCTGGAAAATACAGTTTGGAGTTTTCTAGAGAGAAGTACCCCTCAGAAGAGGCCCTGTAAATAAACAGAGATGGGTCCTGAGCGCCAGTAGACCTTTGCCACTACAGAAGGATATTTTAAGAGGGCATTTATTTCTTCTTTGCCCTTCAATCCTCTGCGCAGATCCCAGGGCTTGACTCACAGTTGGCACTCACTTAGTATGTGATGAGTAAACAAATGAATAATGAACACGGCCACAGGGAAATGGCCTCACTTCCTTTCCTCCAGACCCAATCTGCCACATGTGCTCCAAACCCTCCAGCCAGCACCCTCAGTTCTCTTACCTGTTTGACTCCTGACTTCCAATCCTATAACACCTTAGATAAATGAATGGGCCTGGTGTGTCCTGAACCTTCCAGTTTTAGCACTAAAAGTCCTGATCCCAGAAAGGCTTTCTGTCTTGGCCTAACTGGGATGGTTGGTCACCCTGCACCCCAGCCTCAGGTTCTGAGTTCCTGCACTCATACACGTAGACCAACAAGTAGCTCAGAAGGGAGGGAGAAAAGATTACTCAACACAGAAACTGATACTCCACACCCTGTGAGTTCTAGCCTCAGCTGGGCGCCTTCTGCTGCTCAGCCATTTCTTTTACAAGACCCTGGTCAGCTCTGTCTCTATACCTCATGGGTCAACTCCCTCCTGCATGGCTTTCTTCCATCCTAACCCCATCTATTGCTGCTTTTTGTCAGGGGCATTCCCTTAGACATGACCTTGTCATTTATAAGGCCCGAGTTCCTGCGACCTCCCACCTTTCCACCGCCCCAATTGGCACCTTCTGTCCTTCAGCTTGTCCAGGGAGGACAATCCCATTGGTCCCCTCCTGTTTCCCCTGAGCCCTTACACCAGTGCTTTCATCAGACACTGCAGGGCCTACTCCCCATGTTCAATTCTTTTCTATCTTACACAATCAGTAAACCCCAAAGCCCTTAAGTCAGAGGTCCCTTAGACTGACCATTCTTTCATTTTATTTCCTTTCACCTGGAGCTGGGACATCATGAGGGCAGAGTCTATACTCAGCACTTTAATTTCTTCAGCTTCAATTTCACTCAGCAGGCCTGCACCTGGGAGCCCCTTACCCACCATTTTCCTTACCCAGTGACCCTTACTGTCAAGCCAGACTGGAATCTGAGGTAAAAGGAAACATCAGGAATGCTCTTACTCTTTTTATTTAAAATTTTGATAATTGGTTCATGATACATTTTAACAATTATGTTGGTATTTTAAAATGTTGCATTAAAATATTATCTGTCTTGATTACTGAATTATCGAGCACTCCCTGGAGTGTTATATGAAAGCAGGTATCTGATTCCTTTTACCCTAGCAGGCCAGCCCAGAGGATGCCACTCTAGTCATGGCCTTGGTGATCTCCTAGCTGCCATGTCCAGGGTACTTAGAAGTCTTTCAGACCCAGCAATTCTTCTACTGGTATATACACCAAAATAAATGAAAGCACTGCCTTGTAAAGATATCTGCATGCCCATGTTTGCTGCAGTATGGTTTACAACAGCTTCCAGTTATGGAAACAAACTAAGTGTTTATTGAACAAATAAACTGTGGTGTGTATATACAGTGGAATATTAGTCACCCTTCAAAAGGGAGAAGTTGCTGCCATTTGCCACAACATGGATGAACTAGATGACATCATGCTAAGTGAAATAAACCAAACACAGAGAAAAGTGTGTTGTATTGCATGATATCACTTATATGTAAAATCTAAAAAAAAAACGTCAAATATGTAGAGATAGAGAATAAATGGTTACCAGAGTCTGGGGTAGAAGAGGGAAGATGTAGATCAAAGGATATAAAGTAGAAAATATGTAGGAAGAACAAGTGAAAAATCTGGTGTATAACATGAGGACTATAGTTAATAATAATGTAATGTATTCAGAATTTTTGCTAATAGATTATAGGTGCTCTTGCCAGAAGGAGTGAGGGACAGGGGTTCGTGGAATAGTTACTACATGAGATTGACATGTTAATATGTTCCACTATAACAACCATTTTACTATACATGCATCTGATAACATCATGTGGTATACTTTAAATATACACAAATTTCATTTTAAAATAAATAAACAAACATAAAAAAATTAGTCCTCTTTATCTGGTTGCTGATAAATAATCCTTCCTTAAAATACTTCTCCCTGGGCTGAACTCACACACCATATTCTACCCAGGCCTTCTCTAACCCAATCCTCAGCACCCTCTTTCTGTATCTCCTTTTTATTGCTTTTAATATTTTTTGTTATACATGGACTCAATATCTTTATTTTGTTCATTTGCTTTTATTTTTATGTGGTCTGAGGATCGAACCCAGTGCCTCACATGTGGGAGGCAAGCGTTCTACTGCTGAGCCCCAGCCCCAGCCTGTACCATCTCTTACCCTAACTTGTCCCCTGGCCTTTCTGTTCTCCCTGCCTCTGACCTCACCCTTTCCAAATCTGTCTTCTATTAGAATGAACTTTCTGAAGTTGAAGTTCTTGCGTAGATCCACTCACTTTCTTGATTCGAACCTTTCAGGGATCCCTCATCTCCCACTGCAAGTTCCAATTTTCTCTCTATCCAAGGTCACACAGTCTATTGTTGCTCTCATCCCTCATTAATATACATTAATGGAATAATACATCACCATGTGGTTCATGATTTCTGCAGTGTTGCAGTTACAAACTCAAACATCCCCTAGAAGACCACTAAAGGACATTCAGCTTTGACCACTCAATAAGACCTTTCCCATATGTCTTTCCCTGTTTTACCTTGTCTGCCTAGCAAAACCCCTCTGGGTTTTCAGACCCAAATGAAGCATCTCTTTTTATTGTATAAACTTTCCTGTGAAAAGCTCACACAGATTCTGTCAGTTTGTATATGGGGTAAAAATGGGAGTTCATAACCCACTTGAGTCAAATGTATGAAATATGATATGTCAAGAGCTATGTAATGTTTTTAACAACTAATAAAAAAAAGATTCTGTCAGTAACTTCTTTTTACCACCTCCATACTACATATAAACTTCAAGTAAAACACTTAGCACAAACCTCTGGCACCCAGCATTTGCCCTAATAGGTGACAGTAAAATGTGGTTAAGTTTGGTCAGACTTCTCAACCCTTCTCACAGAATGTCAACTGCTTCCAAACCACCTGGTATCCAAAGCACATAACGTTCCCTGTAATCAGCAGCATAGTGACCAGCATGACTGGTTAATCTATCCAAAGACATACTTAACATTCCATTCTTTATCCTGTTCTCTACCTGAACCAAGGTCATGGGGTGGCATGAAAGCAAGGTCCTGTTTGCTGAACCACAGCACAAAAGCAAATAAAATGTCTCAGCAACCTGGCAACCCTGGGTGGCGATGGGGCAAAGCTCATCTTGACAGCTGCAGAAAGTAGCATGCAAACCTGGAACTTTCAGATGTCGGAAAGCCCCAGCATGATATGAACACGAGGTACTTGAAAGAGTCACCCAGAAGACTCTAAAAAACAGAGGAGGAGGGGGTTGCATGATCCTGAGTGGCATACACAGATGTTCTAGGCATTCATCTCTAACACAACAGAACCCATCCACCCCCTCCATTTATGTGCGGGACCCGTGGATGTGGGCTGTGCTTGTGGCAATTGGAGCAGCTGATATAACAAACCTATCTTTCCTCCTCCATCTGCAGGGATTTTAAACCTAAGATAGTGTCTGAAATGCCATTTCACAGCCCCCTCAAAATACTTAAATTGAGGATGTGTAATAATACATCACCATGTGGTTCATGATTTCTGCAGTGTTGCAGCTACAAACTCAAACATCCCCTAGAAGACCACTAAAGGACATAAAATTAGATGGCACTTTTTAAGAAAGTTGTTTGATGTGGCTGCTATGGCTTGAACATGTACCCTTTAAAATTCAGTGTTTTCCAATGTGAAAGGAATTAAGAAGTGGGGCCGTTAGGAGGTGATCAGGCCATGAGGGCTTCTCCCACGTGAATGGGATTAGTGCCCTTACAAAATGGCTTTCTGCCATGTGAGGACACGTTGTTCCTCTCTCCAGAGGATCCAGCATTCAAAGAAGCCGAGAGCTGCCCTCAACAGGTGCCAGCACTTTGGTCTTAGAAATAGACTAAACCTCCAGAATTTTGAGAAATAAATCTCTTCTTTACAAATTACCCAGTCTGTGGCATTTTCTTATAGCAGCACAAATGGACTGAGACAAAGCAGACTTCCTAGGACTCTCAGGCAAGTTCTTACAAATTTGGATCTACAACATCCCTGGTTCATAACAGGTGTATGAGTCACAACAAGATGAATGAATCACAGCATGAGAATCTAGACTAAAAGGATATTGAGAAGCATCTCACTGGATCCAGGAACATGAGCAGAGTCACAGGAGAAACAAATCTAAATCCAGTTGATGTAGTCACCCTCCTCCATCTTAACCAAAGTTCAGTTTTCACCTGGACAAACTTCTCACATACAGCCGAAGCATAAGAGTATCACCCCGTTTCTGTAAAACCCACAATCAAACTCCAAATGAGTAAGTATCTCAGTGCTCCCTGGACAGTGTTTTACTGTCCCAGCATCTTTTCTCAAGCATTTGCCTCCACTCAGAATCGCCCTTGCCTCTTTTGAGTCTCAGCATGTTAAAATTCTATCTCCTCTTTCAAGGTATCTCTTCCATAGTTGACTTGATCTCCAAATCAGGTCATCTCCTACTTGTAGCACTGTTTGTACTCTTTTCTGGCATTTATCTTATTCTATGCAAGAGTCAGTTGAGTATTGTCATATGGAAGTGCTTAAGGGTAGATAGGCTCTTTGCTTCAGTTGGCTGTGGGTAGGCCCTGGCCAGGCCAGGCCTGCCAAGATCAGCCCTCTCAGGCCTTGAACAGGCCGGTAATCATTGCACTATTGCAGCAGGTATACACAGGTGTAATGTTCAATCAACCCTTTGCAACCTAGAGTGAGGCAAGATGGAACTGGTAATCTAATACGATATCACACTTGGAACCTGCTTTTTAGATCCAGGACAAAGAGAGAGAGAGTTTTGAAAGGAAGCTTTTGTAACCACATGATACAATGATACTGTTGTTTCAGAGGAACTTACAAAATGAATCTGACCTAGTAAGCCCCCATGCAGGCTTACCAAGAGCTGGCAGGACCTTGCCTGGAAAAGGAAGAATACACTGTCTTCAGCCAAGCTCACCTAATATCCACTGGCCTTTTAGCAAAAGGTTTAAATTCCAGTATGTTTTCATAAAAATGTATCCTTTTCACTGAATCCTGATAAGCCGTCATTTCTAAAATTAAAAATTTATGTGTCACAGTTTTTGTTTGTCCAATCTTCAACCACAGTTCCCTGTGTAGGATAGTTCAATAAGAGATTCAAAAGTTCCTAAAATTTAAAGTATTTTCCTCTAACAGGACAGCCCTTTAACATTCTCAAAACTAATACCTCCACAAGGTCTTGAGTTCAATCCCCAGCACCCAAAACAAACAAACAAAAATATCTCATATGAGATGGTAATATTTTATTTTAATTTTTCATTTATTTATTTACTTACCTAGTTTTGCAATACTCAGGACTGAACCTAGGGCTTCCAGCATAATAGGCAAGCACTTTCCTGAACTACAGCCCCACCCCAGATGTTATGAGTTTAATACAAATCTAATTTTTAATAAACTGTTGTTCTATTCACTCACTTTATTGAGGGAAAAAAAACCCAGGACAATGTGTGATTTGCTACATTTATCCATTCGTTACCAGTTTTCCTTTTCCTTGGCAGAAAAAAAAAAAATAGCAATAGACCAAGATGGCCGAGTTTATTCAAGATTTCAAATTGTAATGCTTTGGTAAAGCCTGGGTCAGAGACCAGATCTGAGTTCCAAGTAGTACAAAGGAGGGTTGTGGCTAAGCTTCACTTTTTAGGTATCCACAGCATCTGATGTCACCTTTAGAGGAACTAGATATATATCCTCATGAGATCACACTCAGAAACCATTTTCTTTCTCAAGGTTTTTTTGTTAGGTGATTTTTTTTTTCCAGTACTGAAGATTGCAACAGGGGGACTCTACCACTGAGCTCCATCCTCAGTCCTTTTTATTTTTTATTTTGATACAATCTTGCTAAATTGCCCAGGCTGACCTTGAATTTGTGATCCTCCTGACTCATCCTTCCCAGTCACTGGGATTACAGGCAACCATGTGTACCTCCTCAAGGTGTTGAGGAATAAAAAGTGGCTCAAAAAAATGGAGACAAGTGGAAAAGAAAAATTCTCCAGTTGCTTCAGTCTCATCATCCCATCATCCCTGGTACATCCCTGGTACACAACCTGTTTCCTAGGTTCTGATCCCTTAGTTGATCTTTTCTTCTAAGTTCTTTGACATTTCTGGTGATTACACAGGTTAAAGGAACAGATTCATTCTACAAGTTGGCTGAATGATAGCCAACTTGTTTACAGAAAGCCTAGGCAGATAGCAACTGGCTTCAATTCTGATTCTCAGGAGGTATAGCTTTGTGCTATATATAACCGCCCTGTGCTACCACATTTCACTAATAGGTCCACCAGGGCACTTAGAACACAGACTTTTCTGCCAAATTAAAATAACACAGTCATGGATTAGAGTAGAACTCAAGTCAACTGTAAAGTCAAACTCAGCTTCAATGCTGTTCCACAGCCATGGTTTTCAGCATAACTTTTGCTGATGCATCTTGTCTTTGCCAACTAGAAAAAGAGTTGCAATCAACAGAGGGAGATTTATGTATTTCCATTCCCTAGTACTAGCAAATACTCAGTAACTGCTGAACAGATTGATTTTTTTTGTTTTAAATTCAACTTCAAGTCAAGTTTTGGTCATTGTTGCAAGGAATCTGGTCTACTCACCAGATGGTATTCAAGCAAGAGATCTGTCAAGTGCCTGCTCTTTAAAACAAAGGTCTGTCTTTAAAAGTTACCTTTGAAATCTTCAATTAAAAAAGAAACAAATGGATATATAAGCCCAAAAAAGAGCTAAAGGACATTTTAAGAAAAACAAAATAAAAACAAAAAATTTCACAAGTAGTAGATAAGGAAACTATGGTTCCCATTTGTAAAGTAAAATGATCAAAATAAATCATTACCCTGGAAAACAGCATGGAGCAAGTAAGTACAACAGCAGTTTTCAATTACATTGAAAAATTTAAAAATGATGATGAATTGCTTTATTCAATTGAAGAGTTCACTGTAGAAGACACAATTTTGAATATTCAGATGAATATGGTAATAAATTGGTAGGAATTAGGTCTCTTGTAATAAGTACTGAATTACCATAGATGACAACCCAATATCAATAATAATAAGAAAATAACGAAGAAGCTATTCATTTTAGTCAAAACTTTAATGACTAAATAAAGACAAAGTGGGTAGAAATGGAGATATTGGAGGAACATAAATACAGGACAAGGTATAATGGGTAGAAAAGGAAGCAATTTGATCTGTGAAGATTTGAGAACACATATACATATTTATACACATACATGTAATGTGTATATACATGCATGAAGTCATTTTTCTTTCAAATGTGCATGGTCAGAGAAGAAACTATACCCCTAAGCCAAGAATTAAAGAGGGAGTAAAACCATGATTCAGGGCATTTAAACGGGCAAATGAATTCAAACATGAATTGCAGATACACACATTCTTAAAACCAAGAAAAGTAGTAATTAGAAAAAGAAATCTTTCATTGATGACAGAAGGAGGAAATTTACATGTGGAAAATGCAGAAATATTAGTAGAACAGGCACCAGTTTGGAAATTCAGTTTGGAGAAGCAGCACCATACAAAATAAGGGATTTTTAAAAATTATATATATATATATATATAATGCATATTTAAATCTATAAGTACTTATACATATATAATTATTATATTTTATATAATATACATGTACATTTATTTATATACATAACATATAAATAAATACTGAATATATATAAGTATATAAGTACTGTATAAATATATAAGTACCATATATGTATATTTGAATATATATATATATATATATATATATATATACACATACACAAACACATACATTAAGCACTTCAAAGACTGTATTTGAGTGTATAAGTTTCTGAAAAAGACACTCAAGTACAACCTCTACTTATCTGTAGGAATGGACTCCTGAGGGGCTTAGTCTAGTTACTTTACAGGTATTTAACAGAGGTAATTCTACCACAATTTGACTGAAAAGTTTTTAAAGTATTACAATGCAAAATGTTAAATGCAATGCTGTGGTAAGTGCAAAGGTAGCCACCAAGCTTGTGAAAGGAGAACACAGGACATTCAGGAAGGTAGGGTGTGAAGATTTCCAAACAAGACATGAGTGAAATGCAAAGGAGAAAGAGGATATTACAATAACAGGGCCTCTTGCCTCACAGGTTTATACTAAGTAAAACAAGAATGCACCTGAGCACAATTGCCTTCAGTGTCTGATCACCTACCCACAAGTTTCCTCCTTTGTTGTATGGTAGTAGGTCTTGTCCAGATTGTCTACGTAGGTAACTTTACTTGGTCTCTCCAACACTTGGTGAGGTTATGGAGACAAGAAACAAATTTAGATATCTAGAATTCTGCCTGGTCTAGAGGAGCTCCATACACGTTGGTAGAATGATACTGAATCAAAGGCAAAGAGGCAGTTGCATCCATAAACACGAGTTTAATTAGCTCTTGAGGCTGTACAAGCCCCCATTCTCAGAGTCCACTCCTGGGATTTAAAAGGGCTACACCAGTCAGTGCTGTAAGTCCCCAAGAAGTCTCAAGGGAGGGATCTAGGGTAGAAAGCGGGAGACTCAATTCTTTTCTCTGGGTCCAGGGACAGAGCCCTGACTTCCCCGTAGACCACAGCGCCTCCAGCCTAGGGAAAGGGTCGGTAGGGGGTGGTAAGGTTCTTGGTTTACTCACGCCGGGCACCCACCGGCTCTTCCCACTATACAGTGGCCTCTCTTCGGACACGCTCGGGAAAACCAAATTAAGAAATGCTCCCGATCAGACGAGAAATTGCACGCTAGCATTGCATGCATCAAGAGGTGGCCGCCTTCTTGGGAACTGCCCGCAGAGCCCCAGAGCGTTTCCTCCACGCTGCCTGCCATGTGAGGCGCGTTTCCTCCACGCTGCCTGCCATGTGAGGCGCCGCCCAAGGTAGGCTGCGGAATTCCCCACGTCTCCCCAGATTGTAAAATTCCCCAAGTATGGTCAAAGGGCGAAAACCGAGCTCCAGCTCCGGGAAGTTGCCTGATGCCCGAAGGACACCAAGACTGAAGGGGAGCTGCTGGGGCGCCATGTCACCCAACTGGGAATGGCGGTGGAACCAGGGACAGCTTGGGGACCAAACCTACTTCCGTTTCAGCTTCCTTGAGGACGCCCGGCCAAGGCTCAAAAAAACTGCCCACGACCTTCCTATGCCTGTTGCGCAACACTCCCAGGGAGGGGGGACACCAAGTGTCCCTGCAGACCAGCAACTGGATTCACTTTGGAAAAGGGTGTAAGTTAGCAAGTAATGGTGTTAAAATGTAAAGGCCAGTTAGAGACGGAACGTACAACAATTTCACCAGGACATTCGACCCAAAAGGTACCAGAAAAACAAGTGTTGAGAGAGGGAGAGAGAAAGAGAGAGAGAGAGAGAGAGAGAAAATATGGATTCCTGTATGATAGATACATTCAAAGTTCTCTTCCAAACAACAGTCTTGAAAAAATTATATTCTGGAGTTGAACGGGGGGGGGGGGGGGGGGACGGGGACAAAACTTCAGTCCCTCTTTATCTGAAATCTCTTACATAAAGCAGGTCAATCCCGCCAGATCCTGTTCTTAGTTTTAGATTATTCCGGTTTATCAACGTCCTAAATGCTTTACGTATGTTACCCCCTATTGGTTCCACCTTCTGTTGTGGAGTAACAAATTTCAAAAGTCAACTAATCTTCTAGAGGGCGTCAGCTCTTTGAATTCACTTCCTGCTCCCTAGAATCATTTACTCTTTTTCAATGGCCTTTGTTTTACCAGTTTGGGTTGTTAATATTAAAAGAATATGCCCTCTGTCCAAATCTCGACACAGTCAAGTGAAAACTTTTAGAAATGATGTTTCATTTCTCTATCGTTTTGAAGGTGTCTGGAAGTAAGCGGTAGGAACAACTTCTTTTTGGGAGGGGGGGTGACTTAAATTCTTATCAGTCTAGCACTCCCAACTTTCCCAAGGCAAGCTTGTAAATTGCCAAAACATACATTAAACCACTTTGGAAAACAACCCTGACCTATTTTACCTCGCTATTGCAAAAAAGACTAAAACTTCCCGCTGGGCCAGACTTTCCGGTTGAGTAAAGAAAAAGTCCCCTTTGTCAAAGTTTCGAAAGGAAAACTGCGCATGTTTTCGACAGTTCGCCTCAGAAGCAACTCTCCAGATCATTTTAACCAAAGTTTACAGCCGCTGGGGACTGGTCACCAAAGCTTGAGACCAGTTTGCACCTCTGGAGGCTGATGTGAGGTGGTCTGCGACGGCCCAGCAGTCCCACTCTTTAGTGGGTCCAGGCGGTCGGAGCAAACCAGACCTCATCAGGGACCCTGGCAGCCTGAGGCGACCTTCAGCGCAGGGTAGAGGGAGTGGGGCCGAGGAGGCGGGGGCGCTCCGCCCAGCCAGTGCCAAGGGGCAAACCGGAAAGAGTCCACAGAATTAAATCACCTGCATAAGGCCCACCCCGCTCCTGGCTTCTGCTGAGCCCCCTACAGGGGCGAGTGTTAAAGCTGCAGTCCGCGAGCAGCCCCCTGGCGGGCTGCGCACTGACGCGCAAACCCGTTGTGCTCCGACCCCGAGTGCCGCGGGTCTGGCGCTACTTGCCTGCGGCCCTGCGCAGGAGCAGCTGGGGAGCACGGGTACGTACCGTCCTGCTCCCGCCCGGGCTCTCCTCCGCTCCGACCCCTGGGCCTTCACTCCCCCAGACACCGGAAGGCACTGTCGGCGTGGAGGCCTAGAAACTGACGTGGAGCCGGCGATTATAGGGCGTAGCGCTTCCCTGCCCTCCCACTGCGGTAGCCTGGGCTGGCCCTGGACGTGTCTCAACTTACAGTTTCCCTGAGCGGTCCAGAGACCCCACGCACGAGACCCCTAGGAGTCCCTTTTGAGTTGAAAAACCAGCGAGACCGTCAACCGCTGCTTCCTGTTAATGCTTTCCTGTTCTACAACAGCTGAGTGCTCTGTGAAACCGTATTGGATGTTCGAAGTTTTGTTGTATGATCTCCGCTAGTGTCATTACCAGTGTGTGGGAATAGTAAGTGGCAAAAGTGAACATGCTTTATGGTTGAATCTATTCCTAATAACTACTTCCCTGAGATATTTTAATTATTCCCCCCACTCCCTGTCATTGCTTTGTTTTGTTTTTAAGGGTGGGTGGGGGGATTTTTTAAGTGCGAGTGGGTATTTGCTGGGGGATCAAGCTCAGGGAATTTCCAATGCTAGTGAGATAGGAACTTGGGAATACGGAAAAAGAAAGATACACTGTCTCAGAAGTGCCTAGAAACTATGGAAAGCAGGAAAAGTCCATAAACCTTTGAAATGTAAAACAAGCCTTTCCCACCAACCCCGCCCAGGTCCTTAGTCCTCTACCTAAGGGGCTTAACCCTTAAACCCTGCTCTTGCCTGCACAAAATAACACGAGGGAAATGTGCAAGCGCTAGAAAAGCTGGCAGGAAATCGAGTCACTCCACCCTGGCTCCACCTGTAGGCCAGCCCCTAACTACTGTCTGTCTGTGTGTGTGTATATATATATAATTATATAATATATTATATAATATATATATATAATAATATATTATTAAATATATATATTCAACTCAGGGGCACTCAGGGGCACTTTACCACTGAGCCACATCCCTAGCCCTCCTTTTTATTTTGCTTAAAAGCCTCGCTAAATTGCTGAGGCTGGTTTTGAACTTGTGATCCTCCTGCTTCAGCTGGGATTACAGGAGTGCTCCACCTTACAGGCCCTCTATAAATATTAATACCCCATATCAAGATGTTGCTATATCTCTAGTAATGGCCAGTTTACTACCTCAAATGTGTATTTATTACTTTACCCCAAAAGTTCTCTCTCTCTCTCTCTCTCTCTCTCTCTCTCTCTCTCTCTCTCTCTGACATTGTCTCTCTTATACTTCTTTTCCATATAAATCTATGTCTCTGGTATGTGCCAAAATTCTTGTCCATTTCATATGCCAAGAACTCTACTTTCCACGTGTCCTGAGTAGAGTACCCCTCTATAGGACCTCCTGTGACATTAGGACAAGTTATCTACCACTGGATTATATGTCCAATCCTTAAAGTTTTCTTAATTTTTGGCTAGAGTTGTAGCTCCATGGCACAATGTCTAATTAGCATGTGCAAGGCCCTGGATTTGATTCCTAACACAACTTTTTTTATTTTTTGACAGGAAAATTACAAGAATAATACCAAGAGATTAATACTGATATGACAGCATAAAGAGCTGACCCACCCTAAGTGAAACTAGTGAAAATTATGGCCCTAAAGGCAAATAGCAAATAAACATCAATCTAAAAAAATTATATGAAAATTTTTCCATGAAAAAGTCCTGGACTGTGGTACCAAGTCTGTCTGCATGAATCAATACTGTCCTTCCCCCTCTCATTTTGCAAGACAGATTCCAGACTGCTGCAACCCAAACCACAAAGCTTCCCGGTAGCACTCATCAGAGGAACAGGATGTCAGCATTCTTATTCCTTTTCTTTTCCTAGCCACATGATGCTGAGGCTAAGTCATGGGTTAGACTAAGTGTGGATTAGAGATAAGGGATTCCCTTCCATCCAGCTGCAATTCATGGAACAGATGCTCCACCTTGGGCTGGAGTGCTAAGATATTGGAATTCTGATTACCTTTAACCCAGCTCCTCAAATGGTACTCACATGAAGAGAGAAGCTGGGAGGACTTCAGCCTGCTGCCCTTTGTCCACCTAAGCTCTTGGACCACAAACATGACTCTAAGAGAAGCTTGCTATTTTCTAACCCCAGATCCAGAGACTTGGCTCAAAGATTGTGCTTGGGGGTTAAGCAATCCATAAAACAGCCCTTTATCTCTTCCCTAAAGAATGACTTCATTTGCATCAGAACATGGAAAAGTTCAAGCCAAAAAGTGATCTAGCAGAGGTTATAATAATAGATAATTGGGAAGAGATTCAAGATACAGTAGGCTCTCTATTCACTAGTTAAGTGTCCATGGATTCAACCAACCTCATACCAAAATGAAAAAGAAATTGTGTTTTTACTGAACATGTTCAGGCTCCCTGCCCTTATCATTATTCTCTAAAAATACAGTATAACAGTCATTTATGTAGCATTTACATTATATTAGGTATTATAGGTAATCCAGAGATTATTTTAAATATACCAAAAGATGTATGCAAAAGTTTATATGCAAATACTAACCATCTCATAGTAGGAATTTGAGCATCCAAGGATTTTGATACATGCAGGGGGTTCTGAAACCAATCCCCAGTGGATGTAGAGAAAACTTGTAGGCCAGCTAGCTTTCAGGAAAGAACAAATTAAGATAGCTGAGAAGAGCTCTCCTAGAGTAAGAACAAATATTACACAATGACCTTATAAACTATTCCTTCAAAGGGGTTAAATTTCAATTGGATTCATCTATGGAGCAATTTATTTTGAGTACCTTTGGAAATAATAAAACAATCAGCTGGAAATTAATTATGTTTAACATCTAGATGTGAGTGGTGAGATGAATTTCATCGAATCCAGCCAATCACTGAACAAATACAGATGTTCCTTAATTTAAGATGGGGTTATGTTTTGATAAACCCACTGTTTTAGTCAGCTTTTTCACCACTGTGACTAAAAGACCCAGGCAGAACAATTACAGAGAAGGAGTTTATCTGGAGGCTCACAGTTTCAGAGGTCTCAATCCATAGACAGCTGGCTTCATTCCTCAGGACTTGAGGTGAGGCAGAACATCATGGTGGAAGAGTGTGGCAGAGGTAAGCAGCTCACATGGTGATCAAGAAGCAGAGAGAGAGACTCCACTCTCCAGATACAAAATATATACCCCATAGCCACGCCCCCAGTGAAACATTTCCTCCAGCAACATTCCACCAATCTCCAGACACCATTCAGTTAATCTCATCAGGATTGATTAACTGATTAGGTTAAGGCTATGACCCAATCATTTCTTCAAACCTTCTTGCATTGTCTCACATGTGAGTTTTTGGTGGACATTTCATATCCAAACCATAACACCCACCGAAAACATAAGTTGAAAATGTATATAATACATCTAATTTATTGAATATCATAGTTTAGCAACACAGTTCATCATAGAGTATCAGTTGTTTGATCTCTTGATTGTGTGACTTCTGAGAGCTGCAGCTTTCTGTCATTGCCCAGCATCACAAATGAGTATTATAGTATCTATGGCTAGCCCAGGAAAAAGTCCAAATTCAAAACTTCAAGTAAGATTTTTACTGAATATGTATGACTTTCACGCCATCATAAAGAGGAACATAGTAAATCTGGGATTATTTGTCATACTGACAAGTCCCAGGGACATGGAGGAAAGATCAGTACTGAGAATTGTCACATATATTATCTTAAATATCCTTTTTTTTTCTTTAATTTTTTTTTTAGTTGTTGATAGACATTTATTTTTTTATTTTTATGTGGTGCTGAGAATCGAATCCAGTGCCTCACACATGCCAGGCAAGTGCACTACCGCTTAGCCCCAGCCCCAGCCCCTCTGAAATATCCTTTTTCCAACAAAGAAATTATCAGGCAGGCAAGGAAACAGGAAACTGTGACTCATACATTGAAAACAAAACAAAAAGCTTATGAGAATGACCAGATGTTGGATTTGTCACAAAAAAAGGAATTCAAATAGCTATTCTAAACATGTTCAATGAACTAAAGAAAATATGATTAAAGAAGTAAAAGGTAGGGTGGGGTTGTAGCTCAGTGGTAGAGCACTTGCCTAGTACATGTGAGGCTCTGGGTTCGATCCTCAGCACCACATAAAAATAAATAAAGGTATTAAAAAAAAGTAAAAGGTAAGGGTGACATTTATTTGCTGTCACATCAAATAGAGACTCAGTAAAGAGATAAAGATTATTTTAAAATTAACCAAGTAGAAATTCTAGAAAATATAATTCTGGAAATTATGAAAATACCAAAAATTGCAATCACTGAAATAACTTTGTTAGGGGCTCAATAGCAGATTTGAACTAGCAGAATAATAAGCTAATTTATAGACAGATCTATTAAGATTATACAAGCCAGGGGCTGGGGATGTGGCTCAAGTGGTAGCGCGCTCGACTGGCATGCGTGCGGCCCGGGTTCGATCCCCACACCACATACCAACAAAGATGTGTGTCCGTGGATAACTAAAAAATAAATATTTTAAAAAAAAAGATTATACAAGCCAAAGAATAGAGAAAAAGAACAAAGAAAAATGAAGGAAATCATAATATAATCCCAGCGATTTGGGAGGTTGAGGCAAGAGGATCATAAACTTGAAGCCAGTCTTGGCAATTTAGCAAGGATCTAAGCAAGTTAGTGAGACTTTGTCTCAAAATGAAAAACAAAAAAGCAGATACTGGGGATGTGGCTCAATGGCTAAGTGCCCCTGGATTCAATCTCTGGTGGTGGTGGGCAGGGGGTGATGAAGAAAGTCTCAGAGAAATGAGGGACACCGTTAGGCACAGCAATAGACTTGGAAAGTCTTTCAAGACTTTAGCCAATTTCCCCATTGACTTTTAGTAACAGATAAAGACAGATGTATGGGAAGTCACTCTGAATGACCTGCGCCTTCCATTCTGAAGCAAGAGGCTCTGACTGATCACTACTAGTGACTTGGGTGATGTCCTAGTTCAGAAAGTTGAGGGCGTGTCTTCAGATGTAGGCGTGTCACCCATGGAGTGGAGCTACACTCACCTATTCCTTTGTAATACTACCCCTTTGCCCTGTTTGGGATAGAATGTTCCATGGGAACTCCCTTTGTGTGTCCCCTTCTCTTGCTCTGCCTTTGGGTGTGGCCTTCCTAGATGTCACTCAACCTGCTGACAGCAGACATCAAGAAGCTAGACTCAATCCCCTGAAACCTGACCCCTTGCCTCATTTGAATGGTTTCTGCTCAATAAAAGGGTCAGCAGGTGCTCCCTCCCCTCCCCACTCTTCTCACCCTTAAGGTGGGAGGAGCCATCACAGAAAAAGATATCTCTGTCTCTTGTGTGATTATTTTGTGCAGCCCAGTTCACCTGGAGTGACCCTGAGTGTTTTAGTCATGAAGAACACAACACAGATGTATATTATTGTGACTTCGTTATAATTTTCTTTTTGATGTTAGTATGTCCTGCCTTGTATTGTCTCTAATATATAAAAATTATTTTGGGCTAGGGATGTAGCTCAAGTGGTAGCGCACTCGCCTGGCGTGCGTGCGGCCCGGGGTTCGATCCTCAGCACCACATACAAACAAAGATGTTGTGTCTGCCGAGAACTAAAAAAAAAAAAAATAAATATTAAAAATTTTCTCTCTCTCTCTCTCTCTTTAAAAAAATTATTTTGATAATTTTTAAAAGTTTCCATCTCATCAGAAAGTATTACATTGTTTTTTGGGGTTTTTTGGGGGGAGGGTATCAAGAATTGAACCCAGTGGTGCTTTATCATACATCACCAGTTCAGTCCCTTTTCTTTTCTTTTTTTATTTGACAGGGTCTTGCTAGCTAAGTCACTGAGCCTGGCCTCAAACTTGTAATCCTCCTTCCTCAGCCTCCTTAGTTGCTGGGATTACAGGTGTACACCACTGTGCCTGGGATAAAAATGTTACATTGTTATTTCAGGGTTTCCTCCGAGATATATTCAAGGTAATTGGCTTATTATAATATGTATATTCACTATATATGATTTTAAACTCTGCTCAATAGTGAGCAATACTCTTAATCACTCATAAAAACATATTTGATAGAAAGGTTGTCTGTACTGGAAATTACCACACATTTGATTAGTAATGATATCACTAAGTTAATCAAGTTGATAGGCTTAAAATAATAAATTCTACAGTCCATAGTAAAATCAAAATTTTTTTCTAAGATAGGACAAGCTGGAAAATCAATTTCCAAAACATCTTTCAAATTTTTTAACAGGCTCTTTTCTGGATCCCATGAGTTATAGGTTCCTGCTCATTTTAATTCCCTGGGGTTATACTATATGGTCTGCTCAAAGAAATCAGCACTTAGGAAGCATAGTAAATGCTGAGGGCCATTGCCAAGTAGGAATGATGCATTGAAATTTCCTTGCCAGCATACCCCATGTTAAATGGACTTGCCTTGGAAATTTGCTGTGACATTGCATGTGTGTTTGAGAAAGGTGACCCTGCTCAAGGATGAGGGTGGATCCAGGTTTAGGGTGTATCCTGCAGGTTTTAGGAAGTATCCCTGTTTAGGATAATTTGGGTTTAAGGCGTTCCTGGTTTAAGACAATCTGGGTTTTAAGGTGGTTCCAGGTTTAAGGTTATTCCTGCTAGGAATAGGGCGTATCCTGCTGCCTCAGGCACGCCGGATCCTTGAGTTCCCCTTGAGTTCTCCAGGGATTCAGAAAAGTATTTTTGGGATGGAAAGCCTGGTGGAGTACGTGAATTGGGCGGCAGAACTTGGATTTTTCCCAGAATGTGTGCAGAGGCCGGTGTGAGTTCGGGAATAAAGAATTGCTGTTTGAATCTACAAAGGTGTGAGTGGCTCGTGATTCTGTGCCCAGCCAGATTTCGGCAAGTAAAATAATAGATTCTACCTCTATATTTATGGAAGCATCATTCCCTAATGCATTCTGCATACTGTTGCACTCTATGTAGGGTTTTTGTTTGTTTGTTTGTTTGTTTGGCTCAAGTACCCAGGTCTCATTGATTTCATCCATAACAAACCCAAATGCCTTCAGTGATTTTAATGCTGCCAAAACTGACTATGAATGCTTATTAAGGAGCTCTGTGGTGTCCAGGAAACAGAAAATGGAACAGGAAAATCCACAAATCAATCTGGCGATTCTTCAGGATACTTGGCTTTCAACTTAAGAGTGATTAGATGCTCTCTACCGAGGCATTTTTGGCTTTTAACTCTATGCTACATATACAAGTTTTCCAACTGAGAGTTCCTATCTCTTTAATAAGGCAAGTGCGGGGGTGGGGGGTGGGGGAGGTAATGCATAGAGTAACTTCCAAAACTATCTTCAACTTCATCATAAAGTTCATTAGATCAAGAAAGTGTTCTCTGTTACACCAACTGATGGTGTCCATTAAGCATTGTTCTCTGCCACCAACTATGTAATGATCTCATATTCTTCAGTTACAGATCTTCTGCAATAATATTCTGAAGTGGAAGTTTGTTCCCTGAACCAGAATGAATCCTTCATACTCTGTTTTCTCCAGGTTTTCAGTGTCTGGAGAGCAATAAAGAGACTAAATGGGCAGGTTCTTGCACATGCACAGTTGGCATGTTGGCATGTACCTGCATCTATCTCTTTCTTTCTTTCTTTCTTTCTTTCTTTCTTTCTTTCTTTCTTTCTTTCTTTCTTTCTTTCTTTCTTTCTTTCTTTCTTTCTTTTCTATCTAGCTTACAATGGACTTGTGACTCCCTACTTTAATCACTGGGAGAAACTCTGTTTAAATCGATATTTATTTTGATGCTCAGCTCATTCCAGATTTGGCCAAGAGAGTCCCTTCAAGTTGGCTTCTGTGTCCTTTTGACATGCATTTCTTGTTCTTTGCATACTTCCTTGTTTTCTGGCACACTCAAATGTTCCCTGTGCAACTTGTCCTTTCCCTGCCTCAGTGTTGGAATCAGTCATTTCTTCAAGAAGTCTTGATTCCTTTAAGTAAAGTCTTTATTATTTAGAAGCCAAGATCTGTATGTTTAATTTTCTTTTCTTTTTTAACTTTATTTTATTTATTTATTTTTATGTGGTGCTGAGGATTGAACCCAGTGCCTCACACATACTAGGCAAGTGCTCTACCACTGAGCCACAACACACACTGTCCCCCCCCAGCATATTCTGTTTTTTAATTGTTATTGGCAGGTAACTGATCCCAAATCTTCTCAATGGACAGAAATATATATATATATATATATATATATATATATATATATATATATATATATATACATTTCTTGTTCTTTGAGTACTTCCTTGTTTTCTGGCACACTCAAATGTTCCATGTACAACTTGTCCTTTCCCTGCCTCAGTGCTGGAATCAGTTTTATATAATATATATTATATATATTATATCCACATGCATATATTTACATCTATATTTATTTCTATTCATGTCTATATTTCTTGAAATTCATGGGCCCCCACAAACTATTTCCATTCATTTTCAAAATGGCAGAGTTTATTAGATTTTATTTTTATAACTCCTTTCTCCAACAATGAGATATTTACTTATTTGTGTAGCTCTCTCATATCTAACCAATCTCTCAATGTCACCTTTGCCCCCTCTCCTGCATAGACCCCCCCAACCTACTCAGGCTCTGATAAACATCCCACACCAGACAGTCTCTCTTTCTCATTGTTCCCATTCTGTTTGCCCCTGTGTTAGTCAGCTTTGTGACAAAATACCTGGAAAAAAAAAACAACTTAGAGGAAGAAAGATTTATATTGTGTCATTGTTTCTGAAGTTTCAGTTTCTGTTGAGTTGGCTTCTTTGCTAGGGGCCTATAGCGAGGCAGAGCATCATGGTGGAGAGTGCCTGGTGGAGCAGAGCTGCTCACTTCATGGTGACTAGGAAACAGAAGGAGAGTGATCACAAGGAAAGGGGTGGGGACAAGATATGCCCGTTCCAAGGCACATCCCCAGTGACCTACTTTCTCTAAGTAAGCCCCACCACTTATGATTTCCACCACCTCCCAATAATCCATGCAGCTAAGAATCCCTCGTTGTATTAATCCATTGATGTCAGAGCCCTCAAAGGTATAATCACTTCCGAAAATCCCCACCTCTGAACACTGCTGCATTGAGAAACAAACCTTCAACACATGAAACTTTGGGGGACTTTCTAAATCTAAATCATAACAACCATTAACTTTTTATTTCTCCATCTTCTCAAAATAGTTACATTCTGATTTTTGATTAGATTAATCTTCAGCAATTATGCTACAGCTTGAGTATCTCTTATCCAAAATGTTTAGGGCTGGGACTGAGGATGTGGTTCAAGCGGTAGTGCGCTCGCCTGGCGTGCATTCGGCCCAGGTTCGATCCTCAGCACCACATACAATGATGTTGTGACCGCCGAAAACTAAAAAAAAATAAATAAATATTAAAATTCTCTCTCCTTCTCTCTCTCTCTTAAAAAAAAATTAAAAAGAAACACAAAATGTTTAGGGCTAAAATTGCTTTTGATATCATATCTTAAAACTACTTTAGAACTTTTGCACATTCATAATGAAATATCTTGGGGATAAGACTTAATTTTAAACATAAAATTCATTTGTTTCATATATATCTCATATGCATAACTTGAAGATAATTTTACACACATTTTATGGTACCTTTGCTTTGACTGCAACCCATCACCAGAGGTCAGGTGTGAAATTTTCCACTTGTGACCATCAGGATGGTTCTCAAAAAGTTTTGAATCTTGGGGCTGGGATGTGGCTCAAGCGGTAGCATGCTCGCCTGGCATGCGTGCAGCCCGGGTTCGATCCTCAGCACCACATACAAACAAAGATGTTGTCTCCACCAAGAACTAAAAAATAAATATTAAAATTCTCTCTCTTTCCCTCTCTCTCTCTCTCACTCTCTCTCTTTTAAAAAAAAAAAGGTTTTGAATCTTGAGGCATTTTAGATCTCAGATTTTTGGATTAGGATACTCAACCTTACTGCAGTCATGCAGATAAGAGTCACAACCCAGTCACAGCCTACCAAACTATGATTACTTTCCTGCACAACTTCTCGTTTTCCCTAGAGTTAATAATTGTCTTGGCTGGGCATGGTGGTACATGCCTGTAATCCCAGTGGCCCAGGAGGCTGAGGTAGGAGGATCGCTGCTGAGGGCCATTGCCAAGTAGTAATGACGCATTGAAATTTCCTTGCCAGCATACCCCATGTTAAATGGACTTGCCTTGGAAATTTGCTGTGACATTGCATGTGTGTTTGAGAAAGGTGACCCTGCTCAAGGATGAGGGTGGATCCAGGTTTAGGGTGTATTCTGCAGGTTTTAGGAAGTATCCCGGTTTAGGATAATTTGGGTTTAAGGCGTTCCTGGTTTAAGACAATCTGGGTTTAGGGAAGTTCCAGGTTTAAGGTTATTGCTGCTGGAATAGGGCATTCCTGCTGCCTGAGTTCCCATTGAGTTCTCGTGGAATTCAGAAAGTATTTGGGACGTGAATTGTGTGGGCAGAACTGGGATTTCCCCAGAACGTGTGTGTAGAGGCCGGTGTGAGTTCTGGAATAAAGAATTGCTGTTTGAATCTACAAAGCTGTGAGTGGCTCGTGATCTTGTGCACAGCCAAGACTGCGGCAGATCGCAAGTTCAAAGCCAGCACCATCAACTTGCTTAGTCTAAGCAACTAAGCAACTCATTGAGACTCTATCTCTAAATAAAATACAAAAAAAAAAAGGGGCGGGGATGGGGATGTGGTTCAGTGGTTAAGTGCCCCTGGGTTCAATCTCCATTACCAAAAAAGAAATAGCAACAACAACAAACACTCTTGTTTGGTAGTTTTCTATGTAATTCACCCTTAAACTCTTCATCATTTATTCAAATCTTGTCTTAATCTATTGACATATAAGTGTATTATTAATTTCAAGTTCCTGGAGAAGTCACTTCCTGAGTCATTGGTCGTGCATTCTGAAAGTTTATAATATGTTCCTTGAATCCATAACTCAATTCACTGGCTGGGCACTCATCTGGAAACTCATATCCTCATAAGTGTTTAGGAAATATTTGTTTAGTTGGTTTCATTTTCACTTTTTCTGTTTTTCTTCTTTCTCTATTCTTTGGGTATTGTGCTTTCTGAACCTGCTCTGTATATTTTTCTCCTATTTTCCATTGCTTTGACTTTTTTTAAAAACTTTACTTTATTTATTATTATTTTTTTATGTGGTGCTGAGGCTTGAACCCAGCGCCTTGCACATGCTAGGTGAACGCTCTACTGCTGAGCCAGCCCTGCTTTGACTTTTTACTCTACTTTCTGGGATACTTCCTCTATTTCCCAATTCTTCTTCCTCTATCTCCCAACTCTTCTATTTTTTCCCCAATCTCAGAGTTAAGAATTATAGATAGCTACATTAGAAAAAAGTTGAATCTTTTTTAAAACTGTGAAATGTAAAAAGATTCAGAAAGGTGCATGTAATGTGAATATTCACTTTAATGAAGAGCCACAAGTCAAATATGCAGGTAACCATCACCCAAGATGCAAAATAGAAACATCTCAAAGGGCTCCTGAATGCATAGAAGAAGTTCTTTGCAAGCTTAGGCAAAGATTTCTTAGAACATACACACACACAAAACATTAACCATAAAAGAAAACATTTAAAATTGTTCTTCATTAAAACTTCTAAATCTCCTCTAGAAAAGATCACTTGTTTAAAAAAAAAAAGCACATTTTTTTCAAATAGGCTAAATATTTGAACAGACATTTCACAAAAAAGGATGCACAAATAGCCAATAAGAACGTGAAAATGTGCTCAATAGCATTCATTATCAAGGAAATGTAAATTAAAAGATTACCAGAATGACTAAAATCAAAAGTTCTGACAATACAAAGTATCATTGAGAATGTGAAACAGTTGCAACTCCAACACATAGCTGGTAGCAAAGTCAACTGATACAACTTGGAAAACAGTTTGGCTGTTTATAAATTGTACTTTCCATATGACCCCTCAAAAGCACTCCAAAGTACTTATTCAAGATTTTTTTTAAGTGTATATCCATGCAAAGAGTTGAACACAAATGTTCATGATGGTTTTTCTAGTGATAACAAAAATCTGGGAGTAATTTAATTATCCATCAGTAGATAAACCGATAAGCCATGTGTGCTTTAGCCATACAATAGAATACAGTAAATGGGAACAAATAACTGATTCATGCAACAACACGGATAATTGTGTCTTACATGCATGATGAAGCATTTAGAATGAACTAAAATGCATCAAAGTGGGGCTGGGGTGCAGCTCGGTGGTAGAGTCCTCGCCTAGCATGTGTGAGGCCCTGAGTTTGATCCCTGGCTCTGCAAAACATGGAAAAACAAAATGCATAAACTAGAAGATGTGTGAATGGATGTGTTAAAACAAGTGTAATAAAATTTACTGCTAGAATCTAGTGGTGAGTATATGGGTGCACATTATAAAATTCTGTCTCCTTTGCTTTATGATTGAATATATTTATACTAAAATGTTAGAGAAGAAAACAATGTGCTGAGTCAAAGAATCCAGATACAAAAACATTTTACCATATGGTTTATTTATACAAAATTCTAGAATAGACAAAACAAATCTATAGTGACAGAAAGTTCTTCAGTGTTTACTTGTGGGCAAGAAGTGTTGATTGCCTAGGGCATGAGGAAACTTTTGGGAATAATAGAACTATTCTGTACTTTGTATGATGGAAATATACATTTGTCAAAAGCCACCAAATTGTGTACTTAAAGTGAGTGTATTTGTTTATGTAAATTATACATTGATTAAGTCGATTTTGGAATGATTTGAAGAAAAAAAATGGGCAAACAAAAGCAGGAAGCTCTTCTTCTCAGGAAGCCCTGAGATCCTAAGTGTATCTAATCAATTCTGAACATCGAAGTGGATGATCCAACTAAGCTGTGCTCAATATCAGTGTTTTCATTTTTCCTTTTGAGTTGTTCAGATTAACAGACTGGATTCTTCCCATCTCCTGTTTGCATAGGAAAGGCCTGGCTGCCAGAGCTCCTGATGGGGAGTGGGGAAGATGGATGAGGTTTTCTAGTCCGGAAGGTATCATTTATCTTGATCCTACTCTTTGTTCCTCTTAAAAAAAAAACCCTTTCTTCCTTTGCTTCTACAACTCCATTCACTCCAGATTTACCTCCTACCTCTCTGATCATTAATTCTCTGTCTCTTTGTAGACTTCAATTCCTTTGTCTTTTTTTTCATAAATTCCTTTGCCTTTTAAGTATTGATTTGCCTTTGACTCTCCTCTTTTTAATAACCCTAATTTAGTTACCTTTTGTTTCAGTGCTCATACATCCCTTGGTAGTATTTCTGTAGTTTTTGCAACCATCCAATCTCTGCCACGTGCTGTTAGTGTTCTGTCTCTTGTTGTCCTTTTTGAAGTACTAAAGGAATATGTTGATTACAGGGTCAAACAGAGAAAGGTAGTCAAGGTCAGAAGAGAGAAAAATCATCAGCACCTGACGGCCACCAGCTGGGTCAGCAGAGTTACAGACTTGGAGGGAGATGCTGACACAGATGGAAGGGAAGCTTAGGTGCAGATGTGGCCTCTCTGTGTCATACTGCTGCTCTGTGATGACCTATTTCCATTCTGCTCTTCCATAGCAGGGGAGCCTGTTCTCAACATCAAGTCAATGTGCAGGCACTCTGGTTTTCCTTCTTTTATTTTTGAACTCTTTTATCATAAAATGTTTGGGAAGAAAATATTGTGATAAATGAAAGAAGCTAAACACAAAGGAATATACAAAAGAATAGATACCTCTTCAGTGCTTAACACCAGAGTTAAATATAGAACTATTTCCCCATGGCTCAGGACACAGGCTCCATGGGACAATCTCTCATGCACACATCCCCTCCTGGGGCCTACAGTGCTGCTTTTGCTGGGGAAGCTATGTTTGAATGTAGACATGCAGTAAGTGGTAGCTATTATTATATCTTAGGCATATTAATATGTGCTTTATACTCCACCCATTGCCTGGATCATTATTCTCATTTTGCTAAGGTGAAAACTGAGGTTCCGAGAGTCTCAATAATTAGGTAACCAGAGTTTAAAGGCATACATACAATAACAGGCAGAGATGTGATTCAAAACAAGGGAGTCTGAATCCAGAGATCATGCTCTAGGAGAAGAGTGTTGTGTGTTATTAACCAAAGAGGTGGCCATGCTGAGAAAAGACACTTGCTACCTCTACTTCACATAGTGACACTGGGCACTGGCTACATTTGGATAATCAGGCCAACCAATATCCAGCCTGAATTCCTCTATATCTTAAAGCAGGTGTTTCTAGACCATGGATTGTATGGAATAGTAATTGGAACCAGATCTTATGATACCAAGCTTTGTTTGGGCAAAATAAGGATTTTTAAAAGAAATATATCTACTCCAAAATAAAGATTTATTATCTACTATCTCTTTAATTTCATGAAAGGGAAAAACAAAAATATAAATAACAGTAACCAAATATTGAATACTCCTTTAAATTGAATACTTGGAGTTTTATATAAGATTCACTACATTGTACATGTTTCTTTTTTTTTTTTCATATACTAAGGAAAAATTTCTTACAGATTGGCATCTGTCCTTAATTTGAAAACCACTATTCTAGAAGTCCAGGCTCTGCATCTTCATCACCATCTCCAACCCACCTGTCCTAATGAAAGTCCTTAATCGCCTGGTTCCTACCACTTTATAGCATGCCATTGTGACTTACAACCTAGCTCACACAGTCTTTGCCTGAGAGTTTTTTTTTTAAAACCAAGTATTGAACGCAGGAGCACTTAACCACTGAGCAACATCCCCAGACTTTTCCATTTTTTATTTTGGGACAGGGTCTCATTAAATTGCTTAGGCTGGCTTTGAACTTATAATCCTCCTGCCTCATCCTTCGGTACCCGGCTTGTTTTTTTTTTTTTTTTTTGGTCCACATTGGGAGCCCACATCACCTTCCTATTTGACAGACTAGGAGGGCCAGACTTTTAACTTCCTTCCCCCTGTGTCATTCCCATCCCTGTCTCCAGAAGTCCTTGTACAATGTCTGTGTACTCTAGCCTACAAGTCTACTCTCCATCACATTGCTCTAGAAAGGACCATCCCTTGGGTTTAGGGATGTGCATACCTGCAGTATGGATTGCTGTTGGGATTTGGAACTGGGGAACACCAAGATTCCTTAGTTCTCCCATCAGTATAAAGGTAATAATATAATAGTTCTAAACTCACAAATTACTATACACATTACTCTTTAGAATATGTCTGGCATATGGTAGGTGCTAAATAAATAAATTGATTTTTTTTTTTACCTGGCATTGATCTAGCCTGGGAATATAAGAAGAAAAGAAAAAGGTCCTACACTTAGAGCATAGAAGTTGTACCACCAACCCCTACTCTGCCTCTTCTCAAATACTCCCTGGCTCCATGGTTAAATGCAAAGGACCAAATAAACTTTTTAAAAAATCTGGTCATGGGGCTGGGATTGTGGCTCAGTGGTAGAGCACTCCCCTAGCACAGGCAGGACCTGGGTTCGATCCTCAGCACCACATAAAAATAAAGGCATTGTGTTGTGTCCATCTAGACCTAAAAAAAAAAAAAATCTGGTCGTATCAGGAGTCTATACTATAACATACATTAATTCATTTGTTTACCAAACAAATATTTTTGAGCTCTCACTATGTCCCAGGTACTATATAAAGAAACGGAGTCCTGTCCTCAAAGCATTCCCAAGGAGGATGTGCAGATGTAAAATTTTTGAAAGAAGAATCTGTCACCTGAGTGATCTGGACGGACTGTACTTGGGAAAGGATCACTATGCCTTCGGCTAGAGATTTGCTACATCCCTTCCTTAGAAGAGGAAAAGAAAAAAAAAAACCACAAAAAGAAACAGCTAGTTCAAAGTCCAAATTCTTATTTTATGGATGTGAAATGTCCAGGTTGCTACAAGATTACCAGGGTTTTCAGCCATACTGAGACAGTGGTTCTTTGTGTAAGTTGTTCAACAGTGTTGGGCCAGCCTACAGGAGGAAAGCCAGACTCACAGAAGGTTGTTCATTTAGAAGAAAGCAACACTAATAATCTGTGCAACTTCCAGAATTTGTGTTTTCTCACAGAAGCCTTATGAGTTCAGTAATTCTAGTTACTCTATCAAAATAATGTAATTATATTTGATTTTGTTAGGTATACAACAATGATCTCCTATTTTAGTGTTTTTCAATAAAGTTTTGATTATGGATAACCCCCCCCATTGAATAATGTGCTATGCATGCATTTACATGTACTCATATACAAAATGTTGATAATGCATATGAAGTATATATGAGGTAATATCTTGTTTATCAAGAAATAATTTTTAGCCCTTAAATTGGCCAAGAACTAGAAAGAAAAAAATAGGCATTTAAATATACAAAATAGGTACCACCAAATTAATTCAGTTGATTTATAAGATCCTTGGGGTCTAGTTATTTTTATTGCAAATGATAGCAAGTTCCTTGGCTGGTTTCCTGGGTTATTAGGAGCTGAGAATTAAAAAAAAAAAAAAAAAAAAAAAAGCTGGATCAGAAGCAAGAGTAGCAGCTGGTCATGAAAGACGAAAAAGTATATATGATGAAAATGATCAAAAAGGCATCTGGAGTCATCGATTATCTAGGCATCGCTGTGCCATGAACCAGTGCAATAACAGATGTTTTCAAGCAGACCGTGAGTCAGGCAAAGGCAAAGGATATTCTGTGCATACTGTTTCAAGAGAAAAAAATATTCAATGCATTTTAGAAGGGTTTTGTGCAAAACAATTCAAAAATAAAAAAGGTTTAATTTGTATAGAGTTGAATTATTGGGAGGATTCATTTAAATGATATAAAATGAATTGGAAAATATTGCCTTTGATTATTACTAATACATAACATTGAATTTTGCAGCGAGAACAGCTATAGTCTATAATAAAGGGCTATTTATAAGTTCAAGATAAGAATGAAAGAAAGACTTAAGTGGGAGTCATTGGGGGAGGAAGATTGGAGAGAGGTCTAAAAACTGCTTAAGCAAAAGCATGATTGTAAAATTGGGAAGAGATCATTTGAATAAAACTATCATTGTCTCTAGGTCAAGAGTATATATTCTTTAAACATTTCTGCTTTTTCAGTTTTTAAATTTTTTTTTAAAAAGTTGGAAAAATGTTATGTTATATTTCCATTGTTGTGACAAAATACGCAAGAAAATCAAATCATAAGGAGGGAAGATTTATTTTGGCTCATATTTTTGTAAGTTTCCATCCATTTTTGCATGGCCTAATGCTTTGGACCTATGGCAAGGCAAAACATCAGTACAGGGAACATGAGGCATTACCTGCTTACCACATGGTAGTCAGGAAGCAAAAAGAGAGGAAGGGTAACATCTCAATATACCCTTCTAGGGTATGCCCACCCCAGCAACCTAACTTCCTTCAACTAGGTCCCGCCTCCTAAAAATCTGCAATCTCCCAATAGCTTGCTGATGGGAACCAACTCAAACACATGAGCTTTTGGGAGATATTTAATATCCAAACCATAACAAATACCTACATGTGATTATGTATTCTACCAATTATATTTGAATGCAATTCAAGACTTTTCAAATGTCTCATTTAGCTTAAAATTTTCATCTTGAGGTTTTGGTGTTTTTTTTTAATATAAACATTTTCTGTACAAATATTAGTCAAAAACAACCATATCAAGAGAAAAGTATTTTCTCTGAAGTTTGGTATTAAAACCCAGATGTTCTACTGGGAAGACATTAATCAGGGAGATGCTTTGCAAGGAATGACTTTATGTTTCTGTTTCTTGTTTATTTTTTTAACCTTTCTTGACTAATCTTTAAGGTGGAAGAAAGCAGGAACCATGGCTCTTTTTTTCTCATTGTACATCCAAAACTTGACACAGTACCTGGCATCCAGAAGTTCTCAGTATTATTTGGGCAATACTTGCTGTTTTAATAAAGTAACTCTGAAACTACAACAGCTTAACACCCACAGAAATTTAGTGTGTTATCATCTTGCTATTCAATATAGGTGTTTCTGGTGGGCAGCTCTCCAGGGAAAAGCTGATTTTAGGGACTGAGACTCTTCATATGTTGGCGTAATCATTCCAAGAATACTTATTATCCTCAGCATTCTGTCATCAGAAGGAAAAGAATATGAAGAAGGTGTATCTACTTTTCAAAAGCTTGTCCTAGAAATAACACACTTTACTTCTATGCCCATTCCATTGGAACAGCAAGAGTAAGCCTGAGCTGGAAAATCTAGCTACATATTATTTTGAAGGACACTGGCTTTCTCTTATGCACTCTGGGAACTAGGGCAAGCTATTGTTATCTAGAAAGCTACTGCCGGGACAGTTGCTCCTTGGGATGCTGGTCATACAAACAAGCTAACACTGATGCTGTCACTGCTTCTGCAGTTTAAGATACAAAACTCTTCTCTGAGTAGGAATGGGTGCAGTACTGAGGATCCCATTGGATAGCATTCATGTTACTTGACCATCTGGCTATCACTGGACAGAATGCTGTGAAGGAGAGGAGGCTATGCTTGGCAAGTCACCTTGAGGGACAGAGGTGCTATCTGTTCAGTCTGTTACCACTGAATTCTTCTTAGAGTAGTCACTGATTTTTTGTAAGTCTTCCCAAATAAACCAAATGTCTCCCATGCTTTCTCTAGGCATTTTCTTTTACTTTCCTGCAATTTACCCACTGCCCTGGCATAACTGAGCTGTGGATGTGACAGCAGCCATTTCCCAAGAACAATTCCATAATATGGAAAGGAGGCATATTTTAGTGGTCAGCCAGCCATCTCTGCCATAGTAATTAAATACATGTTGAATGATGAATAAAGTTTCTTAGACTTCCTTTTTCTTTGCAAGTAACATACCATGCAAATCTCGGGATATGGAGTTTGAATACGGTTCATGCAACAACTGGTGGTTCTGTTGATTTTATATCTTCTCTACTGGCAAGCTGAAATAACAAGGATTGGAGTAACCTTCTACTGAAACAAGTAAATATCAGATGGATAAATGTATAAAATGACAATTCTCAGACACTGGATGTCAGGCACTGTAGGACAGTGATCCTTGAGAGAGGTGAGCCCCATTATTACCTTGGCTTCCTGTCTGGAAAAACTTTCCAGGTTATGGCAAAGGAGGGGGAACTCAGGCAGAGATTGGTAGTCTCCTTCATTTGAAGAGACAGAGTCCAGGGAGGCCAAGATGGCTGGAGCTTGCAGGGCAAAGTAACAGAGAAGAAAGAGCTGCACAGTGGGAGAGCTCTAGGAATCTATAGAGTCACACTTGTGTGTTCATCTGAGTACTAATCAGTACCTATGAATAAGGAAACAATCCAGGTCTGAGGAAAGAATCATCTGATGGAAGTAAAGGAACCAAATCTCAAAGTTCACACAGGAATAAAAATAGCTCAAGTTTGTACTATAATGGAAAGTCTCACCATTCATGGATCACTTAGCAGTGAGAAAAAAATTATTGGGAAAAATTAACCCTAGACTAAAGGCTTTTCTGGTTTCATAAGACAAAGCTTAAACATGTCAAAAAGATTAAACAATTTATAAGTGATTTAACTACATTTTCAAACAAACCTCAAAAATATTTATAGGAATAAAAAAAAAATCCGGCCTTCAGCAAGGCAAATTTACCATGTCTAGTATTTAATTTAAAAATTACAGAAGTGCAAAGAACCAAGAAAATATGACCCATAATGAGGACAACAATCCATCAATAGTATTAGACCCAGAAATGTCACACATATGAGAATTAGTAGATGGGAATATTAAAACAAATACTATAACCATATTTCATATGCTCAGTAAGATAGAGGAAGACATAAAAAAACTCACATTAAACTTCTGGATGCAAACTACAGTGTCTAAAATGAAAAATACATTGCATAAAGTTAACAGCAGATTCGATACTGAAGAAGAAAACATTACTGAACATAAACACAACAATAGAAATTATCCAAAATGAAACTCAGAAAAAAATCTGCAAGAACAAAATAACCAGAGTAGCAGGGAAGCTGTAATATGTGTGTAATTAGAGTTCCTGGAGGAGGGTGAAGGGGACAGAAAAATATACTTGAAGATACAATAGTTGAAATTTCTGAATTAGATAAAACTATAAATCCATAGATCAAAGAGGCTCAGCAAACTCCAAGAAACATGACTAAACTACATCAATGAATGATCAATGATGATCAAATAGCTTAAAACCAAGGGTATATCCCTAGATATGAAATATGTCCCATTCCTTTACTTTTAAACAGAAACATAGTAAAGCCATGGACTTTTGCCAGCATGTGAAGTTGAATGTTCACTTCATTCTCAAATCTTTAAATGAATCAGACTAGACCTTAACACTTGAGATCCAATACCAGACAATATTAGTTATCACCAGCTTTCTTCCAGATGGCCTGGCATTAATTGTCTATAGCTATTCCATTTCTTATATGCCAGCCTAGCTGGGTGATCCCCTTTGGTTCTAATCTTTTTTTTTAAAAAGTTTTATTGATTTTACTTTTTAAAATATATGACAGTGGAATGCATTACAATTCTTATTACACATATAGAATACAATTTTTCATATCTTTGTATATAGAGTATGTTCACGCCAATTCATGTCTTTATACATGTACTTTGTCTTTTTGCATTACAATTCTTATTACACATATATACCACAATTTTTCATATCTCTGTTTGTATATAAAGTATGCTGACACCCAATTTGAGTCTTCATACATGTACTTTAGATAATGATGTCCATCACATTCCGCCATCCTTGCTAACCCCCTGCCCCCTCCCTTTCCCTCCCACCCCTCTTCCCTATCTAGAATTCATCTAATCCTCTCATGTTCTCCCTCCCTACCCCACTATGAATCATCCTCCTTATATCAGAGAAAATACTCAACATTTGTTTTTTGAGATTGGCTAACTTCACTTAGCATTATCTTCTCCATCGCCATCCATTTACCTGCAAATGCCATGATTTTATTCTCTTTTAATGCTGAGTAAAATTCCCCAACTTCCTTAAAAAAACTCCTATAGTGCAAGAATTAAAACCAAGAATCAATAAATGGGATGGAATCAAACTAAAAAGTTTCTTCTCACTGTGAAGTGAAAAGAGACCCTACATTCTGGGAGCAAATTTTTACCCCTCACACATCAGATAGAGCACTAATCTCTAGAGTATATAAAGAACTCAAAAAGCTAAGCACTGAAAAAACAAATAATCCAATTAACAAATGGGCCAAGGACCTGAACAGACTCTTCTTAGAAGAAGATATATAATCAATCAACAAATATAATGAAAAAATATTCATCATCTTTATCAATCAGAGAAATGCAAATCAAAACTATTCTAAGATATCATCTCACTCCAATCAGAATGGCAGCTATCATGAAGACAAACAACAATAACAACAATTGGTGAGGATGTGGGGAAAAAGGCACACTCATACTTTGCTGGTGGGACTGCAAATTGGTACAGCCAATATGGAAAGAAGCAGTATGGAGATTCGTTGGAGATCTGGGAATGGAACCACCATTTGACCCAGCTATCCCTCTCCTCGGTCTATACCCAAAGGACTTAAAAAAGCATACTACAGCATACGTTGCCACATCAATGTTTATAGCAGCACAATTCACAATAGCTAAACTGTGAAGCCAACCTAGATGCCCTTCAGTGGATAAATGGATTAAAAAAATGTGGCATACATATACAATGGAATATTACTCAGCATTAAATGGGTTCTAATCTTATGCTCACATCCTTGCACAATCTGACTTGCTCAATCCATTGGACAGAGTTTCTGACTTTGGCTCTCAGTACTTTTTCTAGACATAATTTGGTAAGTGCCTTCTGCCCAGATCTCAGAACATGTTTCCAATAGATCAATCACCATTCCTACCAGTTTTCCTGTGAAAAATTTCCAGAAACAAATTAAAATTTTCTCACTATGTGGCCAAATTCTAGACAATGCTGGGATCTACCTGAGTGCAGGGAAAGTTTCTACATGTTGAAAGTAGAGAATCTTTTTCTTTCTTGTTTTCTTTTTCTTTTCTTTTTTCTTTTTGGTACTGGGGAGTGAATCCAGGGGAACTTAACCACTGAGCTACATCCCCAGCCATTTTTTTTATATTGTATTTTGAGACATAAGTTATTAAGGGCTTTGTCAAGTTACTTAGGTAACTTAGGGCCTTGCCAAGTTGCTGAGGCTCGCTTTGAACTTGTGATCCTACCTCTGCCTCCTGAGCCACTGGGATTACAGGCATGAGCCACTGGGATTACAGGCATGTGCCACTGCACCTGGCTCTCAAAGTTGAGAATTTCAATTGAATTTCTTATTGAAATCTGGAGCCCAAATTGAAACACACCCTCACATGAAATATGACTTATGAAAAAAACTGTATATTTTCTGCCACTATCAATATTGAGCAATCATTAATAGTACTATTACCAGTAATACTAAGTCTATAACAAGGAACTGTTGTACCATTAAATTTGAATAATTTCAAATGTTAACTGGGTGTGCTGATACACACTAGTGATCCCATACTCAGGAGCCTAAAGTAGAAAGATCTCAAGTTCAAAGCTAGTTTCAGCAACTAAGCAAGACCTTCAACAATTTGGTAAGACTCTGTCAAATAATAATAATAATAATAATAATAATAATAATAATAATAATATAAAATAAAATAAGCCAGGCATGGTGGCATACACCTGTAATCGCAGCCAATCAGGAGGCAGAGGCAGGATGATCACACATTCAAAGTCAGCCTCAGCAAATGGCTGGAGATATGGCTCATTGGTTAAGTGCTGCTAGATTCAATCCCTCTTATCAAAAAATAAAATAAAAAAAAAAGTAAAATAAAATAGAGAACTGGAGTTTGTGTCTCCGTGGTAAAGCATCTCTGAGTTAAAGAGCCAGTCCTCTCCCTAAAGAAAGTTGTATTTCTAGGGCTATTCCATTTGTATCCCTTTTGAATTACTACAAAGTGTTATATTTAAATTTTTTTTTTCTTCTACTGTTGTCCAAAAGCCAAAACAAAACAAACGCCTAAACTTCTACATATAGGGGCTTTTAATCATAATACTCTTACTCTTGGACATGTTTAAATATCTACTGACAGTCCCTGAATTGTGGCCTATGTGCACAATGCTAAAATAAACCAGCATAGGAGCCACAGTTTCAGTAGCTCCAAAGGAGGCTAGGATCCAAGAAGTTCTGGAACACAAGTTTGTTTGTGTGAACCCCATCATGGGTCCAGATGCTAAGGAAGAAGTGAGAAAAAAAAGATGAAAATGTCTGATCCTAGGCTCAAGGAGTTCACTATTTAGAGGCAGTGAATTAAGGAAAGTGAAGTGAGATAAATCATAAATTAAGCATAAACATCATGGCAAGGATTTGAGGGAGTGGGACTTACTTATTTGAGGCACGAATTAGGTTCTAGTAAGACAGAGAATGAAAAGGAATATGGAAAATCCTATAACATCAACCAGTTGCTGAACTATGAATTTTGGAACTCTGTGGGGCTGCAACCAAGTCTGACTTACCAAGAAGGTGCCTCAGTGTCTCAGTGGCCTGTGGAGACCACAGGACTGGGCACAGAAGAGAAAGCTACCTGTTAATCTATGTGGCCAGGGCAATTCCACTGCTGGTTAGCATACCTCTCATGTGGCCTAGTCAGCCAGACAAACCCACTACATTTCACAGCAAAGCTGCATATGCAAGCTACTTTTTATTTTGGTCACTTTTAAGAACTATACGTTTTATTATGTCCTTTATTACTCTTACTTACCAAGAATAATTGATTGACCTTAAAGGATAGTGAAAGGAGGAAAAGAATGATGAAATATGTGAAGTAAGCATGGTAAAAGCTTCTGGGGAGATAAAAAGAAGAGATCACTATACAAATTGAATGAGATTATCTAGTTTGATCAAGATGGAGAATTCTAATTTAAAAGAGAAGGTTCGCTAGGTGCAGCAACACTTATCTGTAATCCCAACTACTCAGGATGCTGAGGTAGGAAGATCCCAAGTTTGAGGTCAGCCTTGGCAACTTAAGGAAACCCTATCTCAGAAATATTAAAAAATAAAAGAGCTGTGAATCTAGCTCAGTGGTGAAGCACCCATGGGTTCAATCACTGGTACCATCAATTAACTAACTAAATAACTAAATAAACAAAAGAGAAGGTATCCATGGGATAGAAAAGAGACATAATACTAAACTTTTAAAACCTGCTGATTATGCTTTTACTTTCTCAGTTACTCTTTTTTTCCCTTCTTTGTTAACAAGTTGACTTTAGATGGTGAAATATAGGGGAATTTATAGCCCCTGTAAAAACTGATTTAAAAACCAAAATAGTAAAATTAAACAGTTTTGATTCAATTCAGCAAATATTAAGGATTTCCTCTTCATAAATCATTGTGATAGGAAAATAGTGTAACTGTGTATAAATAGTTTTTTGTTTGTTTGTTTGTTTGTTTTGGTACCAGGGATTGAATCCAGGGATGTTTATCCACTGAGCCACATCTCTACCCCTTTTTGTTATATTTTATTTTGAGACAGGGTCTTGGTGAGTTGCTTCCCCAAGTTGCTGAGGCTGTCTTTGAACTTGTGATTCTCCTGTCTCAGTCTCCTGAACCTCTAGGATTATAGGCATGCACCACTAAGTAGTTTTAATGGAAATTATTATAATAATTATGATAAAATCATCATCAAAGATGAATAAACATGTCCAAATTAAACATGTATTGAACATTTATCATGTGTAAGGCCGTCTGTTGGAGATAAAAGGATAAATAGGGAAATATTATCAAAATTTATAATCTGATAAAGAAGAAATAAGGAAAGTGTGAAAATATCTGAGCTACAAGACAGGGCAAGATGTGTTTTCTTAGGATGGTGCAAAGTTCTGTGCAGTTTTTAGGAGAAAAAGATCATTATTAACAATAAAATTTGAGGGAAGAGAGGTGGGAGGGAAAAGGAGGGAGAAGGGGAGTTGCATGGAAGATGGAAGGAGATCCTTATCATTATACAGAATACATGTATAATGTTGTGAGGAGAAAAAGAAAAAAAAGTGTTATCACATTAGATTGGATAGAGAGAAATGATGGGAGGGGAGGGGAGGGGGAGGGGGGATAGGAAGGGAAGCAGAATAGAATAGACATTATGATTGTTGTATGTATATAGGTGACTCTATGACCAGTGTGATTCTGCAATCTGTACAATCAGAAAAATGAGAAATTATACCCCAATTGATTCAAATGTATGAATTGCCAGGATTATTGTAATGTCATGTGTAGCTAATAAAAAAAATTTAATAAAGAATGATGCTGGGATTCTCTGTGGGTTTCACTTTCCCTTCATCAACCAAATTCCTATCATCATAGGTAACTGAGACTTCTGTACAATCTATGGACCTATTGAGGTGTAGGGACCTTTCCTCCCAGTGATTGCCTTGCTATTCTATTGCCTTATGGAAAAAATCAGATGTCAGATTATTTACCGTCTTTAGCAAAGGTATATATTAGATGGGCTGGGGATGTGGCTCAAGCGGTAGCGCGCTCGCCTGGTATGCGTGCGACCTGGGTTCGATCCTCAGCACCACATACCAACAAAGATGTTGTGTCCGCCGAGAACTAAAAAATAAATATTAAAAATTCTTTCTCTCTCTCTCTCCTCTCTCACTCTCTCTTTAAAAAAAAAAGAAAGAAAAAGGTATATATTAGATGGAAAAAGTGAAAATGACTATTTTCACATTGTCATTTTCTGACAGGCAAGCAAAGACACCACTTGAAATTCTTTTTCCAGAAGTATTATTTCATTTCAGAAATATATTTGTACTCATGGGGTAATTTTGAAGTGAATCTAAATAAAAATGTTTTCCTCCCTCAAAAAAAAAAAAAAGAATAAAATTTGGGCTGGGGTTGTAGCTCAGTAGTAGAGCATTTGCCTCTCATGTGTGAGGCCCTGGGTTCGATCCTCAGCACTACATAAAAATAAACAAACAAAAATAAAGATATTGTGTCCATTTACAACTAAATATATATATGTATATGTATATATATATATATATATATATATATATATATATACACACACACACACACAGAATAAAATTTACCTAATTCAAATAGCAATTTCAGATTTGTGATCCTGGGAAAGAATGTTTGATTGGTAAAATACAGCATATGGACAAAATGTCTCTGGCACCTATAGATAGTGAGAATCCCCACTATTGGTGCCAGGGAAAAATATCAGTTTTGCACTATAAGTACCTACAGAAGAGAAACTTGTTTTGTTCATTGATGTGTTTGCAGTACCATACCATGAATATCACTGGTACTTAACTGCTACTCAATAAATAATCATTAAATAAATGAATAGAGTTCAAGGAAAAGTTGCTGAGAGGTCGGTCTACTTCTGTGCTATGTTGCAATTCTATGTAGTTTCCTTGACCAATAGTTTGGAGGAGGGCTGGGCAAGCATGCTCCCTATTTTCATGTAGGGATTCTGTTATAATTTTGACAAAAAAATCAACAAAAATAAACAAGTGTTAAAGGAGAAATGTTCATTACATTCTATGGCCATGGAGTCATTGGTTTCAGTTAGTATAAATTGGTCTTGACCTTCAATGTTTAGCATATTTATCACCAACTCATCAACAAGTCAAAGAAAATTATACAGCTTGCTTCATAATGTTTAGGGCTCAGTTTGAATGTTCTTACCATGGATCAAAATAGTCCTTTCCAGAGGCTGGGGTTGTGGCTCAGCGGTAGAGTACTTGCCTAGCACATGTGAGGCCCTGGGTTCGATCCTCAGTACCATATAAAAATAAGTAAATAAAAACTAAAAAGTAAATAAATATTAAAAAAATAGTGCTTTCCAGTCTTGGAATCTGTGCTCAAGTCACCACCATAAACCTCTTGTGATCCTTTTTATAGATCATGCATTAAGGAATTAATATCGTGTTAAATCTCCATGTTGTTAAATATATGAATCACAATGTTTCCTTGTTGGAAATTATTTAGTATCTACTGACAGTTTTAGTTTCTATTATGTTTTACTGGAAAGTCTTGTCTGAATATCTAATTTTAAACCTTTATATCTGTACTAAAGACTCATGCTATTGTATTCTGTTACTACCATGTGGGACTGTCAGGTCCAGGTGATATCACTGCCTGTGAACCTGATTCTTCCTCAGAAAGATGATTCCATCTGTGCTGACAAAGGCACTCTTTATTTTTAGGATAGTTATTGCTATGGTTACTGTGAACCACAGATTTGGCCTTCAGTAGAATGTCCCTGAACAGTCAGTATCTCACATGGCAATTTTGAAAGAAGATAACAAATGAATTAAAATATATCAGATATATTGCACAAGAAGAACTGCAATCACAAAATATTCACTGAAATGTGTAATTCACTTAAATGTTGAATGCAAGGTATTCAAAGTCTGTTATTCTGTAATAAAGTATTGTATTTTTAAAATGAAAGGAAAGTTAGAAAGATGTTTTATTAATTACCAAATCAGGAGGATGGTGTTATGTTAAATGCTAATTTTATTCCCAAATTCAGCAATTAAAGCAGGTGGAACATTTGCAGGGGATACTAAATGATTTATTTATAATGAAATTTAATAATTTACAAATAGTATAATTGGTAAAAATCTAAAAGCAGAATATTTTTTTTTTTTAGCCATAGTTTGATTTTAAGAGCATTGTTTGGCCCATTAAGAATTATTATGTGGGCTGGAGTTGTGGCTCAGTGGTAGACTGCTTGCCTAGCACATGTGAGACACTGGGTTCAATCTCCAGCACCACATAAAAATAAACAAACAAAATAAAGGTATTAAAAAATGATACTGATTTTTTTTTTAAAGAATTGTTATGGGCTGGGAATGATGTCTTGGATTTGACCCAAGCACCAAAAAAAAAAAAAAAAAAAAAAAATTCTTTCAGGGTTAAAAGAAAATGAATGAAAACACATTTTTTTCCAAATGGAACAAAACCTTCTAATTTACATTTTTTTTTAATACCTTTCAAGCGCTCTACCACTGAGCCACAATCCCGGTACCTGATTTACATCTTAAATGTACACATGTCCTTATTGTGTAATGTGCATTTCCAGAAACGACTTCAGCAAAAACCAAAATTCTTGCCAGTTAGTTTTGTAATTTGTGGATATTTCAAAAGAGTTAGTTCATTTTGTTGCATGTGAGATTAAACAAGAAAATATTCAGACCTTGCAACATAGGATTTTTTTTTTAACTGAAAGCCATGTTTTACATTGCTTATATGTATCAAAGGTAACTCAGACTAATAAATTATATAGCATTAGTAATTTAACCTTTAGATGAGTTAGCATATCAGGAAGTTTATTATATGCACATTCAAAATATATAATGTAATACTTTGTAAGTATTATTTTATATAATATATAAAATTAAAATAAAATTCTCCTTTGTAGTTGATTCTGATAGAATCCTAAGCAAGTGCATGCAATTTCCATTGGATGTTCTAATCTCCTGAGTTTCTGAAGCTAATTTTCTGGCATAAAACAAAAAAAGCTTCCTTTTGTTGTTAAAATTGAAGGCTGGGTTGTAACTCAGTGGTAGAGCACTTGCCTGTCATGTGTGAAGCACTGGGCTTGATCCTCAGCACCACAGAAAAATAAATAAATAAAATAATGGTATTGTGTTTATGTACAACTAAAACAAAAATAATTTAAAAAAAGTTGATACTGAGGTAAACCAGGATTTACCTGAGGGATTCTACTCACTTGACTTTTAGTACTTTACAATCCTAGAGACTCTGAGGACCAATGATTATATCAAAATTTGAAACTCATGTTGTCAACTGAGAGGCTAATGTAAAATAACATGTAATTTTTGTTGTTGAACTACGGGAGTTGTACCTCATATTCCACGTTTGAAAAACACTTCAGCTCTCTGTTTTCTGTCATAAGCTGAGTGTTTTCTCTGCTACACCCTTCTGCCATGATGTTCTGTCTCATCTTGGTCCCAGAGCTATGGAGTCAGCCAGCCATGAACTGAATCCCTGAAACCATCTGGAGAAGATGCCCTTTGAGAATCTTATGAACACATGAAAGTGCTCTCTTGGAATGGTGGAGGGCTCCAAAGTACCAGAACGTACCTGAAGTTGGGAAAGTTAGGGGTTTCAAATCCATCTGTCAATTTGAACACAAACAACCTCAAAGACATCGAGAAAACCTTTCACTTTAACTTCAATATTTAATTTGATGAATATATCTCAATTCTAAGTAAAGGTAAAACAGTTACCTGTGAAAAAGAAATGGAGTAATTAAAAAAAAAAACCCAAAACACTTTAAAAATCTGATGAGTTCAAATGCAATTTTTTTTTAATGAAAACTGAATATTGTCTGTAAAATCACAGTAAATCTCAACCTGTAACTTAACATTTTTTGTTGCTACTAATACATGTGTATTTTAAAAATACATACAGAAACTAAAGGTAAGACATAGATTAAAAGTATTTTAAAATGCCTTGCTGTTCATGACTCATGAGATCATTAGTTAACTTATCAGATCAATATACTCTCAGGATGAGGTTCATTGTACTGATTATGGGGTCCAAGTCCATATTTGTCTTTGTGTGTGTGTGTGTGTGTGTGTGTATGTAGGGGGTGATTGACTTTTTCCCATGATTTGACCATGTCAGCAATGTTGCTAATAAAGAATTGATAGCTCTGCTATTTTCTTGTTTGCCCTTGTTGTTGTTTTTGTTTTTTTCCTTTTCAGTGCTGTGAGTCCAAACCAGGGCTTTCTATATGCCAGGCAAGTGCTCACCACTGAGCTACATCTCCAGCCATTGTTTGCTGTTCTTGCATTATTGGCATTAGTTTCAGTCAGCAGTGAAATCTTTTTAAGCCACTTATCTACTTCATGAAGGTTAGTTTTGTTAAAACTAGATTATGAATTCCACAAATTGAACACATAGAGAGTACAGTCTGTACCAATTTGTTGAAAGTCCTTTTGTTCTCTCCTTGGAGCATAATTCTTACTTCTTCCTCAAGATATCTTGTTTACCTAAATTCTGTGTAATTACTTGGTATCCACCACATGAGAAAAAAGCTCATTTTGAATTTCCATATTAAACATTAATAGCAAAATTTAATTTTCATTTAACATGAATAAAGTGTAAATGGAAGTCTTAAATATTTTATTCTCTCACCCTGATGGATGGTCTTGCACATTCCTTTAGTTATGTGCATCACATTTGGGCGACTCCCATGTTAGAGTCCATGCTCTAATTACTAAAATTTTAAAGAGAAAAATGATGAACATAATCAATGATAGGAAAGAAATAGTCAATTTATTTTCACTGGAATACTTCTACCTAGCCCCTAATTAAGTGGGTCTTGCCAATCCTCTTTGTCCCTAAAGTAAAATATTTACATTAATATGCAGATTGACAAAAAATCTTGTGCATTTTCCTTTTTTTTTATCCCCCTCCCCACACTGCAATTGAACCCAGGGATTCCCTGTATGCTAGATAAGTATTCTACCACTGAGCTACAACTCCAACACCAAACTTTTTTTTTTTTTTGAGCAAGGTTGTAAGTGGCATTATCCAATTTTCAAATATCTATAATTTTTTAAATGTTAGTCTAATTTCCTTGTGATCTGAGAATGTGCTTGTTATTTTAATCATCTTAAATTTATCAAGCCTTGTTTTTTTTTTTTTTTTTTTTTTTTTTTTTAAGAGAGAGTGACAGAGGAGAGAGAGAGAGAGAGAGAGAGAGAGAGAGAGAGAGAGAGAGAGAGAGAGAGAGAGAATTTTTTAATATTTATTTTTTAGTTCTCGGCGGACACAACATCTTTGTTGGTATGTGGTGCTGAGGATCGAACCTGGGCCGCACGCATGCCAGGCGAGCGCGCTACCGCTTGAGCCACATCCCCAGCCCCTCAAGCCTTGTTTTGTGGTCCTACTGTTGGAGTAAATGTTTCATGTGCACTTGAAAATAATGTGCTCTGCTTTTGTGAAGTTGTATTATATAAATTTTACATTAAGTGACTTGATAGTGTTTACGTTGTCTGTAGCCTGATTTTTTAAAAAACTTTATTTATTTATTTATTTTTATTAGCTACACATGACATTACAATGATCTTGGCAATGTAGCCTGATTTTTTTTTTTTGTCTACTGTTCTATTGATTACTGAGAAAGGAATATTGAAATCTACAACTATGATTTTGTCTATTTCTTCTTTTAGTTTTTTATTTTTGCCTTATGTATGGGGGATTGAACCCAGGGATGCTTAAGCTACATCTCCAAGTTCTTTTTTATTTTGAGGCCAAGTCTCACTACATTGTTGAGATCTTGAATTCATAATCCTCCTGTCTCAATCTCCCAACTCACTGTGATTACAGGTGTATGCCACTGCACCTGACCCACCTTGTTATTTCTGTTGGTCCCACTGCTTTGCTACTCTTTAAACTCTTTTATCTTCGCACTGAAACTTTTTAATGATTCCATTTTTACTACATTCCACTTACCACTAATAACTTATTAGGGATTCTTCCTCTGTCTCATCTATTTAGAATTGCTCAAGACTATATTTATAAACAAGAAATTGGCAAAGTGGGGGATGGGGAATCACCGTGGAATTTTAATTCATTTTTTAAAAAATATAGTTTACTTGTCAATAGACCTTTATTTTATTTATTTATATGTGGTGCTGAGAATCAAACCTAGAGCCTCACACATGCTAGGCAAGTGCTCTACTACTGAGCCATAACTCCAGCCCCAATTAACTTCATTATCCAAGCAAAAAATATTACCCTTCCTTAATAAGCTGAGTTTTAAATCTTAACTTTAATTAGAGATTGAACTAGTTAAAATGAAAAAGGTCAATGATGTGAGGAAGAATGTCTATTGTTAGATTAAAATAGCTAACCTTTTCACAAGTGAACAATAAAGACTAAGACAAGACTAGAAAATACCATAATAAAGAAAGTGAACATCATGCATGGTTATGTCAACCAGAAGTGGGCAGCAAGTATTTTATAGTATAATCTAGGTCTCTCCAAACAACTTGCAGAGCATGATATAGCACCATTTCAAAAACTGTTGGAACATATCCATTTGTTCAGCCAAATATTTGCTGGCTGCCTGCTATATGCAGAATGCATTGCTATTGGTACCTAATGTCCCATGTATTCCAAATGAATTCTGATATGCCCCTAGACATTTTCATTTTATTTTTTAAAGAATTACAAAACAGGGGCTGGGGATGTGGCTCCAGCGGTGGCGCGCTCGCCTGGCATGCGTGCGGCCCGGGTTCGATCCTCAGCACCACATACCAACAAAGATGTTGTGTCTGCCAATAACAAACAAATAAATAAATATTTAAAAAAAAAAAAAAAAAAAAAGAATTACAAAACAGACTGGTATATGTTTTTCTTACTTTATTAATCCTTACTAATATTCTTTAAGGGGCAAACACATGGACAAGTACGATATAGTGAAGAAATCTTATTTTTATAAGAGAATTAAGGAGTTACTAAGATATTTCCAGATACTATCTTCAGTGATGATTGTTATCTTTTTTCTGGGACTCCAGATAATATTCGGCCCCTACGGCTACCACAAAAGCAGCAAATCCCAATTTAAATCCTTTTAATAATACACCAACAAAGGAAACATTGTGTGCAAAGCCACCCATGTATCTCCAAGCTTCATTCCTAGAAGAAAAAAGATGAAAAAAATATAATCACACACAATTCATAAATACTAAGTAAAATAAATTTAATTTTAATTTTTCTAATATACTTAAATGTGACATTATTTGAGAAAATCTATGTGGATCACAATAGTAATCTTTTTGTGGCATAGGATAGTTAAGAATATATGACCAAGTTTTACTTATAAAATATATTTTAAAAAGCCACTTGATGATTTATTTTATAGTCATACTATTCATGCCTCAAATGCATGACTCACTTTGGTATCCATCACAGACTAGCTGGGTGGCTATACACATACTATTCATTCCAACATCATAGAAAGATCAACTTAAGACAATTAGACATTAATTCAGAAGGAGCACAGCTTTTCCCTGTCACAGAAGCTTGAACTTCAGAAGACTGATTTCCTGCTCAGGTAAATCATTCTTCTGAGTATACTGAATAAAGAAGTGAACTGAAGTCAGAGAACTGTAGGGGGAAAAAAACACCTCCTTCCACAGATTTTATGTCAGTGAAAAATACCACGTTGTGAAGAGCAAAAACCATTTATCTCTAAAACTCTGACTGGTATGGTTTAGATATGAGGTATTCCCCAAAAGTGAATGTGTGAGACAATGCAAGAATATTTAGAGGAGAAATGATTAGAGAGGTGTAACTTAATCACTAGATTAATCCTCTAATATGGATTAACTGGATGGTAACTGTAGGCAGGTAGGGTGTGGCTGGAAGAAGCAGGTCACTGGGGCAATGACTTTGGGATTTATGTTTTGTATCTGGTGAATGGAACTATCTTTCAGCTTCCTGGTTGCCATATCTTGAGCTGCTTTCCTCTGCTATGCCCCTCCACTAAGATGTTCTGCCTTACCATAGGCCCAGAGTTATGGTGTCAGCTGACCATGACCTGAACTTCTGCCACTGTGAGCCAAAATAAACTTTTCCTCCTTTAAATTCTTGTTAGGTCTTTTGGTCACAGTAACAGTAAGGGTAACTAAAATACTGACTTAATAGAAAATATGGAAACAAATCAAATCAAATTTAAATGTCCAAACCAAAGACGTTAGCAGAAAATGACAGAATAATATACCTCATGAACACAGATGCAAATATTCTTAACAGAATTTTAGAAAATTGAATCCAACAAGATACAAAAAGATACATCATGATGAAGTAGAGTTCACCCCACATATGAAAGATTGGTTTTAAGATATATATACTAAATATATACACACACACACACACACATATATATATATATATATATATATATGAATACATACTATATATAATACACACACACACAAACACACACAATTTTTTTTTTTTTTTTTGATTCCAGGGATTGAACCCAGGGACAATTAACCACTGAGCAACATCCTTAGCCTGTTTATTTTTCATTTTGAGACAGGGTCTTGCTAAGTTGCTCAGGGCCTTGCTAAATTGCTGAGTCTGGTTTTGTACTTGCAATCCTCCTGCCTCAGCCTCCCAAGCCATTGGGATTACAGGTGAGTCCCAGCAAAACAGTTTTGATATATGAAAATCAAAGTGATTCATCATATAAATGGAATTTAAAAAATTACATGAGCATTTCAACAGATACAGTAAAAAGTATTTGATGAAATTCAAGAATTAAAAAAAACCAAAGGGCTAGGGTTGTGGCTCAGCGGTAGAGCGCTCACCTTGCACATGTGAGACCCTGGGTTTCAATCTCAGCACCACATAAAAATAAATAAGTGAAATACAGGTATCATTTTGTCCAACTACAACTAAAAAAAAAAAAAAAACAAAAAAACAAACAAACCCAAAACCAAATAATAAAAGCTTGGCATGGTGGCTTGTACCTGTAGTTCCAGCTAATAAGGAGGCTGAGGCAAGAGGTTGGCCTGAGCCCACAGGTTTGGGGCCACCCTGGGAAGTACAGTAAGAACACGGTTTTTAAATAAAAGAAAAAGAAAGGAAGAAAATAAAAATCTGAGAAACTTTGGGATAGATGAGAAATTCTTCATTTTGGTAAATGGCATCTCTGAAAATCCTAAAACCCAGCAAACTTAGTGGTGACAGACTGCTTTCTCTCAGGAAAAAGGCAAAGATGTCTGCTTATATCACTTTAATTAATACCATACTAGTATAGTTAGCTAATGCAATTAAAAAAAATAAAAAGTTAAGAATACCGTCTTCACAGATAAAATGATTATCTCTGAATAAAATTCTAAGGAATCTGTAAAAAAAAAAAATCACAACTAAAAAGTGACTTTAGCAAGGTAATGAAATACAAAGTTAGTATATAAAAATTAATCATGTTTTTATCTTCTAATAACAAACAATTGGAAATTGAGACTTAAAAACATATATCATGTAAAATAGCATCAAAATGTGGTGCTGGGTGCCTGTAATTCTAGAGGCTTGGGAGGCTGAAGCAAGAGGATCGTTAAGTTCAAAGCAAGCCTTAACAAACTTGCAAGATCCTGTCTCAAAATATAAAAAAGGCCTGGAGATGTGGCTCAATGGTTAAGCGCCCCTGGGTTCAATCCCTGGTGCCAAAATAATAATAATAATAATAATAATAATAATAATAATAATAATAATAATAATTCAGGGTAACCTTAACAAAACATGCAAGACCTGTGTATGAAGCAACAAAATACTGCTAAGAAAATTAAGGAAGATCCAAATTGCCCATGGACTGGAAGATTCAATATTATAAAGACATTATCTTCAATTTGATTTGAATTTGATTTAATATAAATATGAAATAGATTCATATTGTGAATCTATGTCAAAGAGATTCAATGTGATTCCAATTAAAATCCAAGAAGAGCAGGCATGGTGGCACATGTCTGTGATCCTAGCAGCTTAGGTGGCTGAGGAATGAGGACTTTATGTTCAAAGCCAGCCTCAGCAATTTAGAGAGGCCCTAAGCAACTTAGAGAGACCCTGTCTCAAAATAAAATAGAAAAAGGGCTAGGGATTGTCTTGTAGAAACTGATAATCTCATTCTAAAATTCACAGTTAATGCAAAATACCTGAAATAACTAAACCAATTTAAAAAATGTAGATCTTATAATACCTGATTTGAAGACAGTGTAGTATGGGCATAAGTGCAGACATATTGATCAGGATAACACTAGAGTCCAGAAATAGGCCACATAAATACGGTAAATTGATTTTTGAAAACTTTGTCAATGTAATTCAACCTGGGAAATATGGTCTTTAATAAATGGTGCTGGAAGAACTGAATGCCCATATATAAAAATATCAACTTTCCTTCTTATCTCAAATGATACAAATATTAACTAAAAATGGATCATATACTTAAATTTAAGAAATTAATTAATTAATTAATAGAAAACTATAAAAGCTCCTAGAAGAAGATTAGGAAAAAATCTTAGGATGCCAAAAGCACAACCCATAAAAGAAAAAAAGAAAGCTAAATTGGGAATTCATCAAAATTTAAAGTTCTTTGAAATTTAAAACTTAAGAAAATGAAAAGATAAGTCATACTCTGAGTAGACATTTAACCACAGAAAATATGTGAATGGCAAATAAGCACAGAAAAAGATCTGTGTGATCATCACTTTTTATAGAGATGAAAATTAAAACCACAAGAAGGTATTAGTACCATTTTCACTAGAATCATCAAAATTAAAAGACTAATAACAACAATATTGACAGAGATATTAAGCAACTGAAATTCTCATACACTGATGGTGGGAATGAGAAATAATTCAGTCACTTTGGAAAATGGTTTGGCAGTCTTTTATAAAAATAACTGTGGACATAGCTTATTATCCAGAAATCCCAGTTAGGTATTTATCCAAGAGAAATCAAAATATGTGCTCATAAATGCTCACACTTGAATGACTATAGCAACTTTACTCATAACAGCCAAAAGTTCAGAATAAGCCAAATGACCATCAATTGATAATGGTACCAAAATGAGGTATTTCCACAGAATGGATATAAAATAAAAAGGCAATAAAAAAGATTAGATACAATCCACAACATGTGTAAATGTCAAAATGCATTATGTTAAGCGAAAGAGTCCAGGACAAAAGACTATATACTATGTGATATCAATTCTACAAAATTTGAAAAAGATCAAAACTATCCAGACAAAAGCACAACAAGGGTCACCAAGTCACAGGTAGGGTAACACTGACTGCAAAAGAGCATAAGAGCATAAGGAAATTTTCTAAATTAACAGAAATATTCTATAGCATGATTTTGGTGGTGGTTACATAACAGCATTTTTGTCAAAACTAACGGAATTATATGATGGGTGAATTTTAAAATGGGTGAACTTTAGAGGAATGATATTTCAATAAAACTGGTTTTAAGCTAGGCAAAGTGGTGCATGCCTGTAATCCCAGCAACTCAGGTAGTGAAGGCAGGAGGATCACAAGTCTCAGGCCAGCCTGGGCAGATCCTGTCTCAAAAAAAGTAAGATGGGAAGGGGATGTAGTTTAGCGGTTGAGTGTTTACATGGCACGCATGACACCTTGAGTTTGATTAGGAGGACTGGGAGTGAGAGGTGGGCACAAAAAATTTTAAAATTTTAATGTAAAAAGTCATATACTGAAAATGAACACAAAACACTAACTTTTGGGGGGCAGGGGTTATTCTGGGAATTGAATTCAGGGCACTCTACCACTCAACCACATCCCCAGTCCTATTTTGTATTTTATTTAGAGACGGGGTCTCACTGAGTTGTTTAGAGCCTCATTTTTGCTGAGACTGGCTTTGACCAAGTGATCCTCCTGCCTAAGCCTCCCAAGCCACTGTGATTACAGGCATGCACCACCACACCTGGCTAGACACTAGATTAAAAAAAAAAAAAAAGTATATATATTTTTAGTTGTAGATAGACACAATACCTTTTTATTTTATTTTTATGTAGTTCTGAGGATCAAACCCAGTGCCTTCCACATGTGAGGCAAGCACTCTACTACTAAGCTACAACTCCAGCCCTAGACACTAACTTTTAAAGAGAAGTTCTAATTAAATTACTTAATTCATCTTACCGGCCCCATGGATCCCTGAGCCCTTTTGCAGCCAGCTTCTCCTGGACAGTTTGTAATGGTGTCCCTTCTATCTTCCAATGCCTATAATCTGGAAGTTCTAGTTTTCCATGACCATGTTCATGTCCATGTCCATGTCCAGGGGCCATGTCTACAGAAAATAAGTAACATAATAGAGAAGTACACTTAAATGTTTTTAAGATAAATGCTTGAAAATTCTGAGTTAAGAGATTTTAGAAAATTATTTTATTACACTATCTAGTATGTGTTCACAGGAAATACGAATATGAAACAGAAAAATAATCAGTAATTGTACCAGAGAAAACCATTTATTATTTGATTACTTTCTTCATTAGAAAAATAGCAAACATTACTGAGTCCTATGTGCCAGGTGCACTATGTTTCACATATATTAATTTCATCACTTCTAAAATAACTCTCTGAATTTAACTTAAAAATATCCCCATTTTACAACTGAATGAGACTCCAAAAGGTTAAGTTATGTCCTTAAGAAATTACTCTCAGAAGCTAAGTAATATCCTGAAGATAACAAAAATAGTAAAAGGTACAACTGGGCTTTAACCCTTGCAGTATGGTTCTCAGAAGCTAAGTAATATCCTGAAGGTAACAAAAAATAGTAAAAGGTACAACTGGGCTTTAACCCTTGCAGTACTGTTCCTACTTTCTAAGTAATACTGTTTCCCTCTTGAGTCCTAATGCATAAACATGCATGATGAAAGCATAATACTGTTTTGTTACCTTTATTTAGATGATTCTTTTAGAATGTTGTCTTAATGATTTTGAATACGTATGATCACATGAACTTTTTCTGTAAAAAGTCAGATAATAAATATTTTACGCTTTTGAACAAAAGAGGTAAAATTGAGCAGATTATGTATGTCTATATATGACAAGAAAACAAATTTCCAAAACTTATTGATAAAATCCAAGATATAATAAATAGTAACTGAGTATAATTAAATTTTTTTTGTATAGGTCTACTAATGATAAAAAAGAAATTTCCATTTTGGAGTTCACCATCTTGCTTAGTTAGTGCTCAAAGTTAGCATTCCTTAGTATCAAAGTGATCTCAAAAAACTATTCTTTGCTCATGGGTCTTACAAAAATGAGGTAATGGGCTGAATGTGGTTCATAGGCTGAAGTTTACTAATTGAACTGAATAACAGAGACCTTAGGACCCATTTTTCTTTTGTCTTTTTTTTTTTTTTTTTTGTGGTACTAGGGGATTGAATCCAGGGCCTTGCAAATACTAGGCAAGAGTTCTACCACTGAGCTACAACCACAACCCCTTAAGATCGTTTTTAGTCCATGTTTGCTTCTATAAATAAAATGCCTTTAGTGTTTATATGAATATTTCACTTTTACTAGTGTCATGATTAACTTTTGTGTGTGGGCATGAGTATGTGTGTGTTATTTGCTGTGGACTAAATCCCTGGCTTGTTGCATGCTAGGCAAGAACTCTTGACAGTGACCCATATCTCCAGCTCTACTAGTGTTATTTTTACAGCTAATATAAAAATAAACTTAATCTCAGTTCCCCTTTTCAATTGCTATGAATTCAAATTAAAGGGTATGAATAAATAATGCTATATTATAATTTGTATAAGGCTAGCAGTAGCAATTCTATAGTCACTCTCTCCAGAAATAAAATGAAACCAAATAATTATTACCATTGGCTGTATTTATAACTATGTACAGGCTCAATAATAAGACAGGATTTTTTAAACTGTATTTTAGAAGACAGAAGTAAGGTAGTGTACATTAAAGACACATTATGTGAAATTCTCATTCCATTAGACAATAATTCCAAGATGAGAAAAAACTGAACATAATAATTTTGACAAATTAACAAACAATATTTATAAACATGTTAAATATCACAAAATATTATGTTGGTTATTTATATATTTAAAGAGAAAAAATCAATACCCATCAAACACAAGTTAAAACAACATGATGGGGCTGGGGATGTGGCTCAAGCGGTAGCGCGCTCGCCTGGCATGTGTGCGGCCCGGGTTCGATCCTCAGCACCATATACAAACAAAGATGTTGTATGCGCCGATAACTAAAAAATAAATATTAAAATTCTCTCTCTTTAAAAAAACAAACAAACAAACAAAAAACATGACTTTGAAACACTTAATCTTATTAATTATTTGGTGGATTCAATAATATGAAGGAAAGAAAAATTATGGTTTTGGATTTCAGAATGACTTTTAAGACTCAATACATTGGGCTGGGGATATAGCTCAGTTGGTTGAGTGCTTGCCTTGCATGCACAAGGCCCTGGGTTCAATCCCCAGCACCAAAAAAAAAAAAAAAAAAAGATTCAATACATTATTACAAAAGAAAGACACTTAGAAACATTTATTTGGGATGGTAATGTCCTGGCTTCTTCATAATATGTTTTAAAAAATATTTTTTGAAATATTGTTTCACTTCAAAAATGTTTGTATAGATTTCAAGACAAGCCCTTATTTTAGCAACTGTCAATTTTAGAATACTAAGTATCCATGTATTTGGAAAACAGTACAAAACAAGGTTAAATTTTGGTATGGGTATTGAATTCAACCTGGGATAAATACCAGGTTGCTCTACCACTGAGCTACATCCCCAATTCTTTTCTATTTTGAGACCGCATCTTGCTAAATTGCTGGGTACTCACTAAATTGCTGAGACTGGCTTTGAACTCCCAATCCTCATGTTTCAGCCTCCCAAATTGCTGGGATTAGAGGTGTGCTCTATTGTGTCTGGCATGTTAAAATTTTGATGGAAGAGTTTGGTTTGGAAAATAAAAGTTGAAACATTACCATAGTACAAAAGCTATTTCAAATCTATTACTGCCTCAAAATATTAAGTAATTTAAAAGAAAAATCTTCAAAAAAAAAAAAAAACAAAAAAACAAAGAAGTACATACATTCTTATTTCTCCTATATAAATTTCTTTTAATGAATTCAATGTGCTTTCTCTTATACCTAATTCCAGTATTTCAGAAAGGTTCTATAGGAATTTCCTAAATATAAAGAAGAAAAAGTTGAACAGTGTTTCTAGTAGTGCTATTCAAGAAATACAATGCAATCCACACATTGCATTGTATTTCTTCTTTGGAGGCTAAGTCAGGAGGACTACCAGTTCAAGGCCAGCTTCAGCAATTTACCAAAATTTTAAAAGGGCTAGGAATGTAGCTCAGTAACAGAAAGCCCCTGGGTTCAATCCCCATTACTACAACAAAGAAATAAACAAGGGCTGTGGCTCAGTGGTAGAGCACTTACCTAGCATGTGTGAGGCACTGGATTCGATCCTCAGCACCATATAAAAATAAACAAATAAAATAAAGGCATTCTGTCCGTCTACAACTACAAAAAAAAATTTTAAAAAAGAAACACAACAAAAAGACAGAAGAGTCATAACTCAAACAACAATATCCTGATCATTTGAAGGAAGAGTCTGGAATTCTCTTACTTTGCACCATTGATAGCTATAAAAGCACCAGGCAAATCACTTAATCTTTCAGAATTTCAGTTTCTTCATTCAATGGACATAAAACCAACCTTGTAAGATTATGAGAATTGGGGAAAACAGACTGCAATGTGCCTTCTGGGTATGAATATGACCTAGAACAATCATTCTGAAACATTTGTATGACTTAGAAAAGCTGAACATTTGAATACCTTTAGGCTAGCAATTCCACTCCTAGGTATATATACTCTAGATCTGCACTGTCCTATTTGGTAGCCACTAACATTTGAAATATGACTAGTGCAACTGAGAAACTGAACAAGTGTTTAAATTTATGAAATTTGGCATATAAACTGAGATGTTTTGTAAACATAAAAGTACACAAATTTAGAAAAGTGTGAAAATATAAAATATTTCAATAACTTAATAGTGGTTACGTTTGGAAATAATATTTCTAATAATTGAGTTAGATAAAATATACTATTAAAGTTAATTTTGTTTCTTTTTACTTTTAATAAGGCTTTAAAAATTACATGTGTGGATTGCATTGTATTTCTTCAAGCAATGTTTTATAAAAATTTGGGGACTTTTTTTTGGTGCTGGGTATTGAACCTCATCCATGCTAAGAAGTTCTTCCACTGAGCCACACCCCAGTTCCTGTTAGATAAGAATCTTTACAGTCACATAATTGTTTTTTGCTAGCTCTAAACTGTAAGTAATTCCAATCTAGTGACAATAGAAAGGATTATGGTACAATCGCGCTATGGAATATTATACAACAAAGAGCTACATGCAAAAGTATGAGCAAACTTCACAAATATAATAATGAACAAGGATGAATCAGAAAAAGACACATACATATTGATCCCATTTGCATAAGTTGAAAAGCCTAATTCACTTTTTAGGAATGCATCTTAGACAGAATTAAAGTAAAACAAGTGATTTCTTGCCAAGGGTCAGGATAGTGCTCACCTCTTGGTGGAGGAGAGATAATCACAAAGGCTAATACAAAGAGTGTCTAAGGAAGTGTTTTAGTTTCTTTTCTTTTTTTCTTTGTTTTTTGGTGGTGGGCATTGAACCCAGGGACATTTAACCATTGAGCCACTACCCAGGCACTTTTTATTTTTTATTTTGAGACAGGATCTCACTTAGTTGCTTTGGGCCTTGATAAGTTGTTGAGGCTCACTTTGAACTTGTGATTCTCCTGCCTCAGCCTTCTAAGCCACTGTGCCCTGCCAAGGCAGTGTTTTCAACCAATTTTTAATTATTGTACCTCTAAGGAGTTGAGATGTATTTTGTATCTGTTTATGAACTGTGGCCCTATTTAAGGGACATAAACCATTGTGTTCTCCTCATTTCTCATTCCATTTTCACTTCAAGGACAGAACACCTCTGTTGAGAATGCATATTCTAAATTATTAGCAGTGCTAATTTGAGAGATGGTTATACAAGTATTTTCTTGATTACAACTCTTCAAAATTTACTTTTGTTTTATATAGTCCTATTATGTGAAAATAAAAAGCAAAATTTTCTCGAAAAGGTGAGTTATAAACTGTGCTGAGACTCAACAAGGAATGATTATTTCACTTTCAGAGCTGCTCAAATAAGAACAGCAAGGAAAGCAGCTCAAAAAAGAACATGTGATTATGAAAAATGTAAAAAGCTATTTATGTCTTAAGTGAACCTTAATTTTGGTGGAGATCAACCTATAATAAAGGGGTGGCTCCTGCACAGGGAAAACAAGGGCATATTTTCTTAAGAAGGAAGCAAGAGGGTAATGCTACTCCCACTACATGCAATTTTAGAGTTTACCAAAGACTTTCAAGTATATATTCCCAATTCTCCCCATTTAAAAAACCGCAATTATCATACTAATGAGAAAATAAAACCAAAAGGATTCTTATCACGTTATTGTCCAATCCGTGTTCCTAAACACATGCAATGGCTGGGATTTTTATATCCTGCTTCCCCCCCCCCCCCGTCCCCACACACACTATAACACTGTACCATAAACATTTGTACCAGAAAAAGCTTACTTAAAAATATACAAGCTGGTGAGGCATACATTACAATTATTCTACATATTTTCGATTTGGGGGCTGTCCTTCTGCCTTTATTCAATCCAAATGTAAACCAAATGTCCACGGGTCGAGAAGGGGGTTGCACCAGGCAAGGGCGGGACAAAGTACCTGGATTTAACAACCAATATAATTCTCACAGCATCCTTCTGCAACCACCTGTCCCTCCTTCAGTTCTAAACTATAGTTCTCTTTCGCTTATTCCTTGGCCTCCTTCCCCTTTGAACTGCCTCCTCTCGCCATCCTTCTCTACTTAGTTTCTCCCAGTCTGCATTTCCTCAGAATAGAGTCTAGCTCTCAATCCTAATATAGAGGTCTCCCACGAACTCCCTAATTTACCTTACAGCAATTTGACCTCTCAGGGCACTCAATAGTCAACCGTCCAGCCGGAGCCAACCGGAAACGGAAGTTGTCAAGTACAGTTCCTTACGGTAGGAAAACGGAGGAGAAGTTTAACGTTCCGGTCCTGGTTCAGTGATTTCTGGACCAAATAGGGATAATACGAGGGATATAGGAAGTCAATATTTTGTACACATACGTGCATTCTAAGTATGATTGAGCTAAGAGACATTTCAGAGGAAATAAGGGCGGAAAAGGGATATTTTCCTTGTTTGGAGAGGGACTCCTTAAACACTGCACAGAGGGTAGGGCCGAAGATTGCCCCAGCCAATAAGTGAAGCTGTTGTTGGGAGCGTGGACTCACCCAATGAGAAGGCTGGTTGTTGTGCTGCAGTTGGCAGGCTGCTGCGGGAGGCGGTGGCGATAGGAAGCTGGAGGCAGAGCGGTGACTGGTAGGCGGCGGTGCTGTCTTTGGGGGACGGAAAGTGCTAAATGAGGAGGGCTTTTCTTCTTCTCCGGCTGCGGACTCTATAGAGGGGAAGCTGACGAGGGTGGTCTGGGAAGGCGGTAGCCAGACCGTTGATGGTTCCGGAACCTCGTAAACCAGGTAGCCGCTTAGGAGGGTCGTGAGGAGATGGCAGCTGAGGCGGGCGGGGGCTGCGTCCTGTGGGGCTGCATGGGGGCCTGCTTAGAGCGTGGGGGTTGTGGTGGCGTGGTCTGAGAGAGAGAAGAGAGGCTGGAGTAAGACACTGGTAGTGAGAGCTGAAGGAATTCCTTGCACGAAGCCCCAGGCGAGAAAAGGACACGACGTTGCAGACACCTGAGAGAAATCCTAGGGATTTCTTCTTATGGCCATTTGCTGAGGGTAGTGAAGGGGTGCGGAGAAGAAAGCTGTTTACTGGCGGTCAGATCCTGTAAATTCTATTGCTGTGCATTATGTAATCCTTGGCTGGTTATTTATTGTAACAACGAGGTTGACCCTCTTGGAAGAGGAGCTCTTGCAAACCTATTGATAGTTAGAACACTTTTCATTGGCTTCAGTGCTTTTTTTAGCCAGGCAGGGTGATAGCATGAAGGCGAAGGGTGATAGCATGAAGGTTAGAGTAGTCACGAAGAGCTTATCCCAAATCTGCACTGGAGAGATACGGCGCAAGTTTGAGATGATTGTGTTCAGATTCGTGTTTTATAGTTCATGAATTTGTTTTGAGGGTCAAGGATGGTAACAAGTACGTTTTTTAATCTTCAGGAAAGTGCATAGCTTCAAAAAGTCTATAGTAGGAGGTAAGTGCAAATTGGAAGATGACTAGAAAATTAATTGGTAGAACCGCCCCTCCCCACAGATATTGTGGATGTTAGAGATTGTGAAAATAGGGTGAAAGTCTGAATGGGGAGGAAGGGTGTCAGTTTTTAAGTAATTTGCTTTGTAAGTCTGAGACTAGATATGAGTTATTAGGTTTAAAAATATGCTCTTTGAATCTCTTGGAAGTATATAAAACGTACTTACAAATAAAATTAATCATAAATTATCCTGTTTTTCAAAGGCTTGTGCTGAAACTCTTGGTTCAATTCCCAATACAGGAAAAATAAAGAATCTTTATAATTTTAGGTTTACACAGTGAAATGTAGGATTAAAATAGAAATTCTAGGCAGTATGTATATAAAAACTTGATTTTGTAGCTCAGTGAAAAGTGATTTTAAAAGACGGGAAAACAATTTTTAATAAAGCTTTAAATATTGCTAAAATGTAAGCTGTTTGAAGTGTTGCCTTTAGAAGATAAGAACAAATTCAGTATTAGCAATTACATCATTTTACTGAACATGTTTTAGTACTGCATGTCAGGAAAACTTTCTAAGATGTGGGTTTTTTTTTTCTGTTAATGTTAATTTATGTTAGTGCATACAGACCTAAATCAAAATTTCATTTGTTTTGCTCAAAATAATATTTGTGAAAGAGAAGTGGAGTGGATCCTTAGAGTTTGTTTTGAAGTGTTGAGAGTACTGAGATTATTTGTCAATGGTTTAATTAAGTTTTAAAAATGATTCTTGATGTTTCAGTCTTTTTTTGTTTTTGAGTAATGCTATCTCAGTTACAAAGAAAACAACTTTCTAGGTGAAATTTTGTAGTGATTTGAGTATCTGTGAACAAATTTGCCTTTATTCAGAGGTTTTTTTGGGGGGGGGAGGAGAGAGAGAGAGAGAGAGAGAGAGAGAGAGAGAGAGAGAGAGAGAGAGAGAGAGAGAGAGAGAGAGAGAGTGTGTGTGTGTGTGTGTGTGTGTGTGTGTGTGTGTGTTATGTAACCAGCCTACTCACTGTCTTGAAGAACTAATAGCTGATTTTGAATGGCCAGTAGGTGTCATCTTAGAATGCCATAAATTGAACATTGGGAAGGAGATTACCAAGCAGTTTAAGAAACACTTGCCCAATGTTTAATGCCATAACTTCAACACCAAGAAGAAAATTACCAAGTACTTTAAGAACCATTAATTCAATTAGCATGTAATTGGATAATTATTTATAAATCATGAATGTTCTCTTCTGAAATATTTCAAAAGTGCTATTGGAGCTATTTATAAGGAATTTGAGCTAGCTACAGTTTGTGGTGCTGGGGATTGCCCAGGGCTTTTTGCATGCTAGGTAAACACTGCCAACTGACCTATCTCTCAAACAGTGTCTGCAAAGAAGTATAATTGTTTGCTTTAAAATGGATTTTGACTTTTTTAATCCATCCCTTAAGGTATCTTGTCATATAATGGGGGTTTAAGATTAGTTGACTATTTTTAGTAGACAGTTTTGATATCTTACTTAGTTTATTCTAAAATGATTAAGGTTTCAGTCCACTGAACTTATATCCTAGAGAAAACAGTGCTACATGATGTAAAATTAAAATGATGAAATATGGGCAGAATTCTTTGAACAAGTTATCAGCAGTTTTCTATTGTTCTTTTAATGCCTGAACGAACAGCAGAATTTTTGTGTTTCATTGTCTGTGGTGGCTGTGGTGCCTTCTATTTCTTCTTCTTAAGCTATATCCCCAGCCCTTTTTATTTTTTATTTTGAGACAGGACTCGCTTAGTGGTTCCCACTTTTTGATCCTCTGCCTCAGCCTCCCAAGTAGCTAGAATTACCTGCGTGCGCCACCTCACCAGTCTGTCTGTGGCTTCTTAAGGTCCCAAATTGCTTCCTTTTACATTTTTATCTGGTAGACTACATGCTTTTCTCAGAATAATGAATACCAATGTCTAAGATGTAATGTAGTGGATTCAGGAGGGAGCTGACATAGAAATCTCTGAAGGTGGTGTATACCTGTTGTAAATAGCCTCCCTAGCCTTCTGCTGAGCTCTTGTCACTTTGTAGTTCTATTTCTTATGCTTTGCTTTTGACACAATGTTTAAAAAAAGGACTGCCTAATTTGAGAATTATCCAATTGGGTACAGATAGATAGAAAGGTCTCTCAAAATAATATAGGAGTTTATAAAAAGGCATACACACAGTTATTATATACACTTCAAAATTTTAGTCATGGGGGAGTATGAAGGAAGTAGATGCATTTTGGGGAAAAAAATCTCTTAATGATTTGGCTTAGTTATGGCTGCCACTTTAAAAACCATTAATGTAATTCAAGGCTCTGGCACTTGTGGTATGAACCAGTAACAATAGTTATCTACCAATAAGTTTTTAGCTCAACAAATTGTCACCATTTAACAACATAGCTAGGGTAACTTTTCTAGCCAGTGTCTGAAATTGCTAGAAATGAAAATTATGCTGAATGTTTCAGTTTGCCAAAGTGATCTAGTTCTAGAATTAAAAATGGAAAGTAAAGATTGAAAGTTTTCTTGATTAAAAGTCTTTTTAATACCGCAATGATATGACAAATATACATTAATATTTGCATAAACAGTCACTCACTAATATGTATTAAAACTTGGAATTGCAAATATGTTGACCTTGGTATGGTTCTAATTTATAAATTTATAGCTTCTCTTTATGAATTCTGAGCTTTTTGTTTGGGGATCTGGCTGCCATATAGATAAGTATGAGAAAAAAGTAAATAAGAAGAATGAAATTTGGGGGAAATTTTATTTTAAGGTGTGTGACTTTGGTTAATTATAGAGTTATGCTTTCTGTGTTTGAGATACAACTGCCAAAATATTGGTCATAAAGTGTGGCAGGTGGCACTAATTTACTAAGTGGTAAACATGGGTTACAGAATACTCATTTTGTCTATACCTCAAAAAATGTTAGTCAGATTTATTACCTTTGTTATTATGGATAATTGAATCTTTTTTTTTTTTTTTGGTTGTGCTGGGGATTGAAATGAGGGCCTTGTACATGCAAGGCAAGCACTCTACCAACTGAGCTATGTCCCCAGCCCCAGATAATTGGCTCTTTTTTAAATTATTGCATATTAATTATATAGAATATTGGGTTTCATTGTGTCATTTGTATATGTGTATAACATTTTTATGATTTCTGTCTCCCCATTACCCGCCCTTACACTCCCCTCCCCTATCCCCTTCTTCTTAGTAATAGTCCCCCTTGTACATCCAAGTCATCCCCGACCCCTAGATTTCACATATGAAAGCAGGCAGTACTTGTCTTGAGTATGGCTTATTTTGCTTGAAAATAACACGATGATATGTAGTGCCATCCATTTTCCTGCAAATGACATAATTTTGTTTCCTTAAGGCTGAATAATACTCCATTGTATATATATGCCACATTTTCTTTATCCATTCATCTGTTGATATGCACCTAGGCTGACTTCATAACTGGGCTATTGAGAATTGTGCCTCCATAAATATAGGTATGTATGTATCTATAGTGTGATACTTGACTAATAATGTTTGATATAGGCTAATATAGCTACTGAGATTTGTCAATTAATTTACATAAATTTCTTTCCTCATATTTTATAAAAACAGGTGAGGGAAGGAGTTGGATCCTGAATAGGAAATTAAACTTATACTTTCACATACTCTTTTATTTTAAAGCTTTCTAATCTGTGTATTCCTTTGTAGTTCTTTTGAAATTAAAACAATAGTGGAGTTGGAAGAATACACTGTGGACCATTCTATTTTTCTAAAGTGACTGTAGGATTCAAATAAAAAACACAAAGTACTTATAAAATCTAAAATTTTTAACAATTTGAAATATTTTACAGTATTTACTGTTTTATTGTTTGTGGAAAAAACTAGGAAAAATTAATAAAAAAATTAGAATTAAATCTTCCATTGTCAAATCTCTCATTGTATACCTGTCACTCTGTGATCTTATTTGTTCACTTAGTATCTAAAACTGATGATTCTTAAGGCTGATAATTCTCAAATATCTATCTGTTTTCCCTATCTATGTCTCTAATCTAGACTTTTTCTTTCCTGTTCTATAATTTAAATACCTGCCAGATGAAGATGATCTGCATGGCCCTCAAATATGCTATGACTTAAAATGATTCTATTTTCCCTTTTATCGTTTTTCTAATGGGCTGAAACTAGAACCTGATGTTATCTTTAATACTTTGTTTATGTACCTCTCATCTGAGCAATACTGGATTTTGTTGCCTCTACCTTCTATTTTTACTTTTCAAATTGATACATAATAATTGTACCTATTTATGGGGTATGATGTGATGTTTCAATACATGTGTACATTGTGAAAGATGCAAATTAAGGTAAAATCCTCAAACAACATTGTTTTGTGGTGAGAACATACAAAACCTTTTTTTTTTGAAACACATTATTGTTATATATAGTTGCTTTATGTGCAATAAAACATGAGAACTTATATTTCCTGTATAACCGTAAATTAGTACCCATTGAGTAACTTTTCCCCATTCTTCCCTCCTGCTCCCCTCAGCCACTGGTAACCACTGTTCTTTTCACTGTGTCTATGAGATCAGTTTTTTAAAATTCTATATACAAGTGAAATCATGCGTTGTCATTCTGTGACTGGCTTCTTTCACTTAACATAATGTCCTCCAGGTTTATCCATGTTGTCACAAATGACAGGATTTCATCCTTTTTGTATAACTCAATAATATTCCTTTGTGTTTATATACCACATTTTCTTTATTTATTCATCAGTTGACGAACACTTGGGTTGACTCCATTTCCTTGGCTGTTGTGAATAGTACTGCAATAAAGAGAGTGCAAATGTCTCTTCAATATACTGATTTCCTTTCTTTTGGATATATCCCAGTAATGGAATTACTGAATTGCCAACTGATCTTTTATTAAAGACAGTGCAACTTTGTGTTTGTATTCTATAGTATCAGATTATGTAATGTTTTATGCAAGTCTATAGTGTAGGTTACAGATCAGCTTATTTACAATTTTCTTTAACAGCCCTGGGGCTGGGTATGTAGCTCAGTGGTAAAATACTTGGCTAGGATGTGCAAGGCCCTGAGTTTAGTTTCCAGCATCACAAAAAAAAAAAAGTCAGCCCCAAAACTGACACAATTGCTATATGAATTTATGAAGAATTTTGCTGAGACTTATAAAAAAATTTAAAAACACAAGTATAGCTGGGTGTGGTGTGAGTACCTGTAATCCCAGTGGTTTGGGAGGCTGAGACAGGAGGATCACAGGTTTAAGGCCAGCCTCAGCAACTCAATGAGGCCCTGTCTCAAAATAAAAAACAAAAAGGTCTGGGGATGTAGCTCAGTGGTAAAACACCCCTGGGTTAAATCTCTAGTAAATCCCCTCCCCTCAAAGAAAAAAGTAAAATAAAATAAAAAAAAAAACCTAAAAACACAAGTACAAAAAATATTAAATGGCAACTCAGGAAAGGCTTGTTCAAAATTTTTATGACATAGAAAAGTCCAAAGAATATGGGGAAAATCATCCTCAACTTCTTGTGTTACAGCAATGTTTCTTGAAAATTTGAAGGTTAGTCTATAGATGAGTCATTTAAAAAAATTTTTAAACAAGTCTTAAACAGTTAGTTTAGCATTTTCTATTAAATATTTTAATTTCCCTAACCCCTATTTTTGTATTATTTGTTTTTTACAGTCATAGTTTTGTGAGCCACATTATTTTTCTAGAACATAGCTCTCAAATGTTGGCAAGAAATTGCAGTATAAAATTTGTCATTGTACTAAAGTACTCTAAATGTTCATCCAGCAGAGGCTCTTCATTCATTGTTGCTTCCTACTCTAACCTTTTCATCTCAGTAGAAATAACATTTTATCAGCATTAAGTTGAAGCACAGCTGAGGTATCTCTAGGTGTCTTAGACTACAGATTTGTTGTTGATGTCACTTTCTTGACTTATCAGTTAGAAATTATATTTGCTAGAAATGAAAATAAGAAATAACTATTGCTCAGACAGGATAGTAGTTATTTCTTTGTCTTACTAAAAAAACAAAACAAAACAAAACAAACAAACAAAAAAAAAACACCAGAGGTAGGTATTCTAGGGTTGATTTGATGAGGCAGCTCCATAGAGTTTTCAAGGATCCAGGCTCCTTCTTTTCCCTTTGCCATTATTTTGTGGCTTTCCATTCTCAAGATCACCTTATGGTTGCTGGATCTCCAGACAATTATATCTTTGTTCAAGGGAGAAGGAAGGAAGGTGGAAGAAAAGTATAGACAAAAGGGGTATACTCTCATGTTTTAAGAAACCTTTAGAATTCCCTGTGCAGTACTTCCTCTGGTTGCAATGACCAAAATATAGTAATCTGACTACATTTACTTGCAAATAAAGCTCAGAAATGGCTTTTTACTGAGTGTATAGAATACCTGCCAGGGATGGGATATTACACAGGAACGTGAAATCTTTTTCATACTTGCTTCTTATCTTCTCTGACTGTCCAGTTGTTGCTGTTAGACCTTTCATTCAACAGACATGAATTAAGCGCTAACTATATAGTAGGTCCTGTTATAAGAATTGGAAATGCACAACTGAGGTATATTCTCTGCTCTAGAGAAGTTATAATTTAATAATAAGACTAATAAACTTTTGCACAGATTTCTGAGAACAGAAGGCGTTATGTACTGGGAATAGCTACCACTATGACTCTGCCTATCCCTATCAATTTATAAGAGGGTTATGAGGAAAAGTAGGAGTGACCTCTTGGAGGGGCAGTGTTAGTGGAAAAAATCTTTTTTTTTTTTTGGTTCTCTGAGCAGAAGGGAAAGGGGTTGTTTTTCTTCCCTAAACCCATGAGAAAGAGATCTTATAAGATTGACTCTGTGTTTTATGTGCCATTAAGAAGAAATTAGCATTTATTCTAATAGCTGCCCCTATTCTGAAGAATACATGCTGATGGAATAATACTTGATATAAGGGCAAGGCATTCCCAGTTGTAAGATGTTCAAGTGATGGATTTTGCATATATTCTCAGGTTTTTAGAGTCAGCGATGATATTCATCAGGATTCTTCAGAGAAACAGAACCAATAAGGGATTTTATATATAATTATTTTAATTTCTATTATTAGGATTTGGCTGACACAGTAAGGAGGCTGATCAGTCTAAAGATCTAAAGGTCAAGTTGACAAACTGCAGACCCAGTAGAACCAATAATATAATTCCAGAGTTTGAAGGTCTGAGAACCAGATTTGTTAAGAGTTCTCAAAAAATTGAAACCCAGGAATAGCTGATGTTTCTTTTTAAGTCCAAAGACAGAGAAGTGCTGATGTTCTAGTTCAAAGGCAGAAAGGTAGGAGGAACTCTTGTACTTGGGGGAGGGGTTCAGTCTTTTTCTTCTATTTAGGCTGTTAATTGATTGTGTTAGGCCCACCTGTATTAAGGAGGGCAAACTTAAGTCTACAGATTTAATTATTAATCTCATCCAAAAATACCTCCTAGGAACACTCAAAATAATGTTTAACCAAACATTTGGGCATATGAGATTGGAAACATTTTTTATTCAGGGAGAGGCTCTCTGACCAAAGAAATATGAAATGAACTAGTGAGGAGCATAAGTGAGTATTTTGGGGCTTACAGTTTCAGAAGTCTCAGTCCATAGATGTTGATTCCATTCCTCAGGGCTGAGATCAAGCCGAACATCATGGCAAAAGGGTGTGGCAGAGGAAAGCCATACCTGGGGACAGTGCTCCAGGAAGGAGAGAGAGAGAGAGAGAGACAGACAGACAGACAGACAGACACAGACACTGACTGAGAGAGAGACTGACTCCCCTTGTCAGGGACAAAATATAAACCCCAAAAGCACATCCCTGATGACCTACCTCCTTCAGCCACACCCTACCTGCCGTCAGTTACTTTTCAGTTAATCCCTGGCAGGGAATTATTTCACCAATTGGGTTAAGGCTCTCATAACCCAATTATATAATTTCTAAACCTTCTTGCATTGTCTGATACAGGAGCTTTTGGGGGACACCTCTTATCTAAACCATAACATTCCACCCCTGATGCCCAAAAGCTTATGCTCATTTCACAATGCAAGATACATTTTAGTCCAATTTTAACAGTCTTCATAGTTTCTGTAGTTCCAGGATTTCTGAAGAACACAAGTCCAATGTCTCTTCTGAGAGTTAAAGCAAATTCTTAGTTTTAGTCAGCTTTTCGCCACTGTGACCAAAAGACCTGATAAGAACAGTGATCTTTTCATGTCTGCAACAATTATAGTTTGATAATGAAAATATCTGACATTTCTATTGGTGACCAAATCAAAGAAAGTACTGTTTTTTTGATTGTTCTGCATACACTGATAATCTAATCAAGTTATAAATATTAGAGATTGTTAAGAATGGTGTAATTTGTTCTTATTAAAAGTTTATGATTCTATTCATAGATTCCTTCCTGGGGAGTCTGTGTATACTACAATGAGAATTTATGACGGGGAGGGGAAGGATATAGAATTGTCTTTTATGGAAAGGCTTTATAGAGCAAACGACCATTGATCTGAGTGTTAAGAAGAGCAGGGTAGTTAGACTAAAGGATAGTTGAAAATCATTCCAGAAAGGAGAGTAGCTTCAGAAAATGCATAGAGGTGTGAGACAGATTGATATATCATGGAATTGTAGGTCAACATTGGTAAGGGAAAGTCTCAATTGAGGCAGGATATAATTTCTCTTACTGATGATAGGACTGCTTTGTTCATGTTCCTGTTGAACAGTACTGGTTGAAAGGTCTTGTTGCCAGATTGTTAGATCTATTGTTGGATTATTAGATCTTTCTTTTTAAGCATACTGAACAATAAGATGCACTACTTGGAGCTCTGCCTCTCTTTTCTTCATCACTTCTATTATATGTAGAGGTCATGCTACTATACAGAACTATGTGTAAACCAGGAACCAGCCACAATTGTTTTTTCTTCTTCCATTTGATCTAGGGAACTCTACAAGTCCACAGATTGAGAATCTACATTTAGTAGGAGTAAGTGCCATGGTATCTGGGCCATTAAGCTTATTGGTACTTTTATGGCCTGCTCTAATCTCATAATATAACCATTGTAGTCAGAGTTAGCAGATTATATAATGGTAAGAACCAATCTTCTAATAATGACTTTAAAAATGTTTTTAAAAGGGTTTATTCTCATGTAAAATCTGCTGCAGTTATGAGCAGCTGTTCTTCATATGATGGGTCAGCATTGCATCTATATTTGTCTCAGCTTCTTGTTATAACACCGGTAAGGTAAGAACAGGCTGGAGAATTGCACACTAGCAATTAAATGTTTCTACAGATTTTTTTTGGGGGGGTGGAGTGCTAATTGGATTAAACCTAAGGCCTCATGCATGCCAGGCTATACCGTCAAACCCTTTTTAATTTTTTATTTTGAGAAGGGGTCTCTCTTAGTTGCCTGGACTGGCCTTGAACTTGTGACCCTTCTACTTCAGCCTACCAAGGAGCTGTGATTATAGGTTTGCACCATCACACCTAGCTATAGAAATGATTTCTGCTCTTGGCAAAATAAGTCACAAAATTACATTTGACTTAAAGATGATAGAGGAATATAGTCCTCTTATGTGCCCTGATGGAGGGAAAAAAACTAATATCTGACATGCAGTATTACTTTCACTTGATGAAACACTGCTAGCACATTTTGCCTTATGGGTTGGTGGGTTGGAGCACTCACTTTTTTGGTTAGGTTCATTACATGGTCATTACAGGATCAATTTCTATTAGGATCCAAAAGCCAGGCAAGGAGCTCTTTCTTAAAAGTATAATCATCTGCAGGAAAGGAGATAGTACTATTCTAAAGCAGTGGTTCTTAACTAGGGGCAATGTTTGGAAACATTTTGTCACAATTCAAGGGCAGTATTACATCTAGTGTGTAGAAGCCAGGATGCCACTAAACATCTTTTTATACATAGAACAGCTTCTCGAAATTACAGGAGTGACCAAAATGCCAATAGTGCCACTTTTAGAAACTGCTTTATGTTGAGTTCTATGCCTAGTGGTCTATGTTGTGATTTTTTTTGTCAGAACCTACTGGTAGCTTCTTTATACAACTACTTTATCATTTACCATACACGTGTTGAACACCACTGAGTTTGCTGGAACTTAAAGCCCAAATGGGTAGAGTAGTTTGAACTATCACCTTGACTTGTTGCTGTCTTTTGTCCTGTAGCTCTTATGGATTATTCAGGAAATGGGACATGCTAAAATATGGATTGTATTTCCAGAATTTAAAGAGGTCTATCAAACACTGTGCTTTTAAGTGGTGGTCGCTGGATGAGCTTTGGCAACTTTTCAAAGGGAGTGTTTTGGCATAGTCCAAACTATTGGACCTCTAAAGACTTCATTAAGTTGGCAGTGTTCTAAATTTCATGCTATTTTTCTACCCTGTAACATGCATGTAATTTTTACTAAGGTGTCTTGCTGCCCAGGTGAAATAAGTATGGTGTTCTCAGTGTAATGAACAAGTATGATACTCTGTGGGTTAGTGAGTTGTTCAAAGTTCTTGTAGTCTAGCTTGACAGAGACTTTGCTTGACTTTGCTTTACCACTTACTAGCTTGACAGAGACTTTGTCATTTACTAGTTGTAATGCCCATTTAGGTGAAATGCCCATTTCTTCATCTATAAAATGGGGAGAGTAATAGTACCTGTTATATAGGATTGCTGTAAATAGATGAATTATATAAAATGCTTAGAATACTGCTGACATATATTAAATGTTATAAAATATTAGCTAATAAAATAAGACCTATAATAATTCATAATCTTTTTTTTTTTTGGTACCAGGAATTAAACTAAAGGGCATATGACCACTGAGCCACATCCCCAGCCCTATTTTGTATTTTATTTAGAGACAGGGTCTCACTGAGTTGCTTAGTACCTTGCCATTGCTGAGGCTGGCTTTGATTTGCTATTCTCCCATCTCAGCTTCTTGAGCTACTAGGATTACAGGTGTGTGTCACCGCGCCCTGTATAATTCATAATCTTTAAAAATTTTTTTTTTAATTTATAATCTTTAAGGAGAAAATGTACGTTGAGTATGTTTATAACCTTAGAATAGGGAGGGAGTTTATTAAAAACAAAAAGCATAATACGATTTAAAAGGATTAACAGATATTGTTAACTGTTTTCTTCCCCTCCTTTTTTTTTCCCTGAGTACTGGGGTTTGAACCCCTGAGCCACATGCCCAGCCCTATTTTGTAGGGTCTTACTGAGTTGCTTAGCGCTGAGGTTGTCTTTGGACTTGTGATCCTCCTGCCTCAGCCTCCTGAGTTGCTGGGATTGTAGGCGAGGGCCACCATGACTGGCTTGATTAACTATTTTCTTAATTGTAACTCTAATTAAAGATAAGCTCCTTTGTTTACATTCAATTCTATTTAAAACTAGACATACTAGATTAAAACTTTCCTAATACTATTTAAGAGGTAATAATGGTCAGGATAAGAAGAAAGGAAGAACTATATTGGTACTTAATCTCCCTCTATCAATTAAGTCTACTCCTTTTTTTTTTTTTAGATATAGTTTTGTAGTATAGTTAAAAAGGCTACTATGAATAAATACCCAAAAGGATTGAGAACAGAGTATTGAAGAAATACCTGTATATCCATGTTTATATTAGCATCATTCACAGTATTTAAAACTTGGAAGTAACTCAAATATTCATCAACAGATAAATTGATAAGCAAAATGTAGTATTTACTGTACATATGATGGAATGCTATTTAGCCTTAAACAGGAAGGAAATTCTGCAATATGAATTCAACATAAATGAACCTTGAGGGCATTATACTAAGTGACATAAATTGGTCACAAAAAGACAAATACTATATAATTTCATTTGTGTAAGGAACCTAGAGAAGTTTAAATTGTGGAGACAAACAGTGGAATGGTGATTACCAAGGACTGAATGGAAGGGGAATTCGGAAGTTACTGTTTAATGGGTATGGAGTTGTTTCACTTTTACAGCATGAAACTTATGGAGATGGATGTGGTAATGATTGCACAACATTATGAATGCTTTAGTATCACTGTAAACTTAAGACTGGTTATGACAGTAAATTTTTTTTTAATTTTTATTTTTTGTAATTGTAGATGGACAGACTGCCTTTATTTTATTTATTTATTTTTATGATACTAAGCATCGAACCCAGTTCCCCACTCATGCTAGGCAAATGTTCTGCCACTGAGCTACATCCCCAACCCATAATCGTGAATTTTGTTATGTTTATTGTACTACAATGAATAAATTGGGGGAAAACATCCATCAACTCAAATATTTTTGCCTCCCGAAAGAGCTTGTTTTGAACTGTGTCAGTTAACTAGGTAAGGAAGGGGAATAGATCATTACCAAATCCATGCACTACCTTCCTTGACTTTAATTCTTTGTATGTGAAAAATTTATTTCTTAATGTGGCAAGCAGGGATCTGACATGAATGCCTATCCCCTCATCACTAAATGAAAATAAATTGTCTTTAAGACATGCTCATTCTTTAGCACACAGAATATGTTCTCTAAATATTATTTCTCACTGAAAGGAACCAGGGTTTCTTGGAGAAATTCTAGGTCTAGGGTAGGAATTATTCATGATGAGCCTGGAACTTCTTGTCCTATTAAGATGGGAAGCTGTCTTAATTTAGTAGGTTTATGACAAAGGGCTTAGGTGGGTCAAGGGTCCCAAGGGCCACACTTCCAGGTTTCATGATTTGCAAGAATGACTCACAGGACTCAAGTCATTATATTCATGGTGATAATTTATTTCTGTGAAATGATACAAAGTAAAATCAGTCAAGCAAAAAGCATGTAGTACAAAATCTGGAGGAAACCAGGTGAAAGCTTATAAAAGTCCCAATGGAGTTGCAGAAGTGAGATTAATCCCTCCAATATGAGTTGTGTGCAGAACCTTTATTAGCTCTAGGGCCATCTCAGGTTTTTACGAACATATATATATGGCCTTCTAGATTTCTGGGAATTTGTGGGAGTGTTTCAAAGCTCCCTATGGACATCCCATTCTCCATCTTTTCTTCTTAATCATTTTGGTTGGCTTGTTTTTGGCCCATTTGTTTTTCATTGTTTCAGGCAGCCATAATGTTTAACATCTGTCCCTGTTTTCCATAAATGCCCCTGAGGAAAGGCTGTTGGCACTGGCTGAACTCCAAATCATGTCAAGTAAAGATTAACTTGCATGTTGGGTATTCCAGGGAACCAGGGAACTGCCAGACAAGTTAGGTGATCATAATTCTCTGGAAATGGATCTTTGAAGGCACTTTAACCCTATCTGTCCCCTTCAGTGGCTGTCACTTGTGACTTTCACTGTGATGTGATGTTTTCAAAGATCCTGTGCAGCTAGAAAGGTGAATGGTAATAGGGCAAATTAAAAGTTACTAAAGCTCCCAGTTCTTCTCAAGATTCCACTACTTTTCTTGAATAAACATGTGTTTCACAGTTTGCTTTAAGCCATTTGTTAATTTCCAAAGTTCTGAAAAAGTTCATTTTGAGCATTTTTTAAAAATATCTATTTTTTAGTTGTCGTTGGACACAATATATTTATTAAATATTTATTTTTATGTGGTGCTGAGGATTGAACCCAGCCCCTCGCACTTGCTAGGTGAGCACTCTACTACTGAGCCACAATCCCAGCCCTCACTTTGGCCATTTGTAGTGATTCATTGCTTTTATAAATGAGAGGATTTTTGGAGGTCTTTACTTTGCTAGTTTTAAAACCAGCCACCCCTGATACCTCTTGAGTAAATGGTAATCTTTTCTTCCTTCTCCATACATCTAATGACTGCCTACTTTGTGCAGACAACTGAAAGAGGGATTGTGGATATAGTGATGATAGTGATGAATAAGACACCCTTTCAAATGGAGTGTGTGTGTGTGTGTGTGTGTGTGTGTGTGAGTGAGTGAGTGAGAGAGAGAGAGAGAGAGAGAGAGAGAGAGAGAGAGAGAGCACGTGCGCGCGCGCTAGTTGGGGAAAATAGACAATAAACAAGTACTGGGATTGAATTGCCGGCCATGCTTGTCCCTAGTCCACTAAACAGTAAACAAATAATAGTAAATGTCATTGAGAGCAGTAAACAGTGGGACAGGTAATGTTTTAGATGGAACCTTTCCCTACAGTCCTTTGACTATCCCAAACCTGAATAAAGTGAACAGCTGGACAGCAGAGGTAAAGGAAACATACAGCCTTAGGCAAAATGAATTTGGCATATTCAAGAGAAAGTAAGAAAGCCAATGTGACTGAAGCAGGCAAACATTCAAAAAGGGAAAGGACAGTTGACATCACTAAAACTATATAATTTAAAAACATTAATATTTAGGACCTAGATTAACATCTAGGACCAAATTTTTGGTAATCATTGCTTCCATTGTTTTGTTCTTTAGTAGATTGACTTCTTCCTGTGTGGGACATGCAGGGAAGGGATGATGAGCTGATTTATAATGTTGGTGCAATCCTGTATTATTTAGGGACTCAGTTAATTAAATGTTTTGAAAATTGTCTATTAATGGTCAAGTGGGTTTTTTTTTTTAGTTGTAGATGGACACAATACCTTTATTAATTTATTTTTTATGTGGTGCTGAGGATTGAACCCAGTGCCTCACACCTTCTAGGCAAGCACGCTACTACTAAGTCCCAGCCCCAGCCTTAGCCCCAAAGGTCAGTTTTAATGTCCTTTTAGAATAGGCTCATGCATTATTTTTGACCCCCTCCCCCCTTTTTTTCCTTCCGTTCTGGGTATTGAACCCAGAGCTTTGTGCATATTAGGCAGGCACTGTTAACATTGAGCTATACACTGAGGATTGAGCCCCTTAAAAAATGTATTAGCCTTTATTTCATAACTCCCAAATTTAGTGTGACTTATGACAGCCATTTTATTTGCTCATAGTTATTATTGTTTGAAGAATTGCTTTTAATAACAAAGACCTGGGCTGGGGTTGTGGCTCAGTGGTAGAGTGCTTGCCTAACATGTGTGAGGCACTGGGTTCAATTCTCAGCACTGTATACAAATAAATGGATAAAGGTCCATCACCATTTGAAAAAATATTTTAAAAAATAACAAAGGCAGAATGATTATAAACAACATTTATTATTCAGGAAAATCAAAGGTTGTCTGTTAGACATGAAATTATGTATAATCATCATGGTATTGTGATTTTTTGCAAAAGATTTATCATAACCCTTTCATAGTTTATGTTCCACTAAGAAACTTGTGACTCTATTCTAATTTCAGTATAGCAATGAAAAGCACTGTTAAATAATCTGCATTATGATAAGATAGAATAGATGCTTAATTAAAAAAATTAGTATGTTTAATATGATTTTGTAATTTCCATGAAAATATGGTCAGTTATTTCATTTGCTGACTGATTTATGTCCATGATTTAATTTGCAGTCAATCATGTTGCTTATGTAATGAACAGGATTTCCCTATTTTACCTGTACCTTGTAACTTGGGGCATATATTTTTGGTGAAATACTTGTGGTTTCTAGACCTCAAAATTAAGACAAGTAGTGAAATACAGCTTTTCACAAACAGCTATGAGATTATGATATATAAGATATAGATAGAATATTATGATCATAAGATGCAAATTATATATTTAAACTGCAAAAATTATGTTTCTTTAAAAAAATTTTATGATACTGGGGATTGAATCCAGACCCCCATGCATGTTAGGTAAGCATTCTACCACTTAGCTATATCCCCTAGTTCTTTTCTTTTCTTTTTTTTTTTTTAATTAATCTGTTTTGGGTCTGAATCTCACTAAGTTGTCCAGGTTGATCTGGAATTTGTGATCTCCCTGCCTCAGCCTCCTGGGTAACTGTAATTACAGGTGTGCACCACCATGCCTGGCTTATAATACTTTTATTCCCCTGTGATCAAATTACATATTATGGTTCTTTTTATTTCTTGGGTTCTTCAGCAACTTCTCATTTGGTTTGCCTGGAAAAGTATTTCTTCATCTTTTGGGGGTTTACATTCCATCAAGATTTGATAAAAACTGTGGATCTAGGGCTGGGGTTGTGGCTCAGTGGTAGGGTACTTGCCTACCATGTGTGAGGCACTGGCTTCAATTCTCAGCACCACATATAAATAAATGAATGAAATAAAGGTCCATCAACATCTGAGAAAAATATTTTTTAAAAAACTGTGGATCTAGAAAAATATACACTTTTATAAATACATCTCACAGAGTTTCAGGGACATTATCATACCCCCTTATTTCCCAGGTTTAAGGAACACTTTTAACTTATTTCACTATAATAAATTCTTCATATCTGTGGATTCTGCAACCATGGATTCAGCCAACCACAGATCCAAAATACTTAAGAGAGAAAAAAAATGCATCTGTACTGAACATATATAGAAGTTCGTGCCATTATTATCTAAATAAATAGAGTATAACAACTATTTACATAGAATTTGCACTGTATTAAGGAAACTAAAATTATTTAAAATACATGAGAGAATGAATGTAGGTTGTATGCAAATATGATGCCATCTTAGGTAAAGAACCATATTTTGGTATCCATAGGGTCCTGTTATTTCATTTGGCTCAGTGATTTGTTTTGAAAAGCCAACATAAATTTGTTAAATCACACACAGGATTTCATAGCATTTACTTTTCTCTTGGCCTTATTCTAAGTTGAATGGAGGTATACTTCTGGTTTTTAAGTTCTGAGACTTGTTAGAAAATTTTAAAAGTGAAAAGCCACATTTTTGATATATACATATTTTACTGGTTTTGTGTAGTAAAACATAATTTCTTGGGAATTAATTGGGAAAAAACAGATCATCACAGTAATGCAGAGAGATTATAACTTGCTAAAGTTTTGGTAGTCTCTTCTCTCCTAGTTTTATCAGTCTCGTGCTTTGAGTTGATTAATTAAGAAAAGGTGTTTTTATTTTGTTTTTCAAAATAAACCCAGGGGTGCTTAACCACTGAGCCCCAGCCACCCACCCTTTTTAATATTTTTGTTTTGAGACAGGGCCTTGTTAAGTTACTGAGGCTGGCTTTGAAGTCTCCTGCCTCAGCCTTCTGAGCCTCCAGAATTACAGGTGTGCACCACTGAGAAAGTGGTGTCTTATACTAATACTACATTATCATCTTAGAAGTTTTTCAGATAACAAACTATGCAGTGCTTCCTTATTTGTGGTTAAAATGGAAGGAATTAGAAATGCTGTGCTAGACATTATGCAATGTAATCACTAATTGATAGCACTGCAATATTTTCTTTGGGTTATTGGTTGCTAATACTGATTGTAGATAAAAGGAAAAAAAATATATACACATTAGTGGGACCTACATCTGTATTCCTTCCGTTTTCTCTGAGAAGGAGAAAAAATTTTAGTGTTAAAACCAGTGGGTCAGAAAGTTCTCCTTACCCTAACTATAGGTTTAGCTATCTGATATTGATTCTTTTGTTTTGGGGGACACATTTTCTCATAAATCTCAGCCAGGATTACCAGGGATTTTAAGAGTTGGCACTGGAGCTCTTCTTCATGTCAAAGGTGGGCACTATTGAAAAATAACAGGTTATTTAAATTCTCTGTCTCATTTTGATTATTTTTTGTTGCTTTGTCTTTAAGTTCACTGATTTTTTTTATTCAATGTCTAATGTTATTCTCATTTTTAAATTTCACAAATTATTATTTTTATAATGTAGTTTGGATTAGGTTGTCTTTTTAAAAATATTTTTTTTAGTTTTAGATGGGTACAATATCTTTATTTATTTATTTTTATGTAATGCTGAGGACTTAACCCAGTTCGTCACATGTACGAGGCAAGTGCTCTACCACTGAGCCACAATCCTTGCCTCAAAGATTAGGTTGTCTTTTTTTTTTTTTTTGAGAGAGAGAGAGAGAGAGAGAGAGAGAATTTTTAATATTTATTTATTTATTTATTTTTAGTTATTGGCAGACACAACATCTTTGTTTGTATGTGGTGCTGAGGATCGAACCCGGGCAGCACGCATGCCAGGCGAGCGCGCTACCGCTTGAGCCACATCCCCAGCCCGATTAGGTTGTCTTTTAAAAATTTTTGTTAACACCTTCTGTGACTCATGTTTTGAACAATATAGTTATAATTACTGTTAAAATATTTTTGTCTGAGAATTCTAACATCTGTGTCAATTTTGATTGGCTGATTTTTTTTTCTTTATTATGGATCTTGTTTGGCTGGTTGTTTCTATTCCTGGTAATTTTGTTATTAAGCATGTGATACTATGAATTTTATCTTATGGTGTTCTGGATATTTTTGTATTCCTAAAAATATTTTTGAAGTCTATTTTCTTTTTCAGTTGTTTGAAAACAATTTGATTTTCTTCAGGGTTTGATTTACTAGACAGTACTGAATCTGTGCTCAGTGTAGGGCTAATTTTAATTCCCCCTTTATTAGGGAGGACCCTTTACTTATACCAATCCTTAATCTGATTGGTGAGAAGAGGCACTATTTATGGCCCTATGTGAATTCTGTGACATTGCTATATCCACTTTTAGGTGCTTCTTGTTCCATATTCAGGTAGTTTCCTTAAAAGTATTGATCAGGGGATCTTCTGTAGATCTCCAGTGTTCTTTTTTTCTGTGTTTCTCCATTATTTTATCTAACACTTTAGTCTACTTGGACTTTTGGTTCTGCCTCCTTTACTCATGTGCATTTCCCTTCTTTATGTTGCAGTTTAGGAACTTTTGTTGTTGTTGTTGGTACAGGGGATTGAATCCAGGGCCACTTAACCACTGAGCCACATTCCCAGCCCTTTTTTATACTTTAGTTAGAGATAAATAAATCAAATTTTGTTAGATTTATTCCTAGTTTTAAAAAATTATTTTGTCCTTTATATTTTAAAAATCCATGGCTGGTTTATATAGAAGTATGATTGGCTTTTTAGTATTAATCTTCTAGCCAGAAATATACATTTACTTATTAATTCTAATAGTCTGAGGAATCTTTTGGACTCTCTTAGGACATAATCATATCATCTATGAATAATGTTGTTTCTACCTTTCCAGTCCTTATTCTTTTTGTTTCTCTTGTTTTACTGTACTAGCTAAACCCTCCAGTAAAATGTTGAATAGAAATGATGATAATGATCATCTATGACTTGTTTTCCGCTTGAAAAGGGTAAGTTTTTAATCATTTACCATTGACTGTGATGCTTCCTGTGGGCTTTTTTTCTTTTTATCCAAAATTCTTTGTGAATTTTCCAATAGATTTTATCATGAATGAATATTGAATTTTGTCACAGGCTATTTTTATACATATTTGGATAATCATATGAATTTTTTTCTACACTACTCTTAAATTCCTTTCTATATATGTTATTTTTATATATAATGTTAAATTTTATTCACCAGTACATTGATGTTTTTACATCTGTGTTGATTAGATCAGTCCATGATTTTCTTCTTTATAAAATCAGTTTTGGCATCATTTTTGTTCTGGTTCTTAAAAAAAGTTAAGAAGTGTTCTCTTATTTTCTGTTCTCTAGAAGGAGTAACAGAGTTATGTTTCTTCTTAATTGTTTTGAAGAATTCCCTGGTGAAACCATCTGCATCTGAGATTTTCTTTATGCAAAATTTTAATAGCAGATTCCATTTCTTTAATATCTTTGGGGCTATTTGAGCAGTCTATTTCTTTCATTGTTGGTGATTTATGTTTTTCAAGGAATGGTCTATTTTATGCTGTTACATTTATTGGCATAAAATTTCATATTTTTTTGATGTCTAAAAATTCTGTAGTAATTTGTGTTCTCTTTTTCCTTAATCAGTTTGCCTAAAGGTTTATCAATTTTATTATATATCTTTTCAAAGAACCAACTTTGACTACATTGTTTTTTTTTTTCTACTGTATGCTTGTTTTCTGTGTCACTTTCTATTCTGTGTTGCTGCTTGAAAATCAAGGACTGTCTATATATACAATTCAGGCTATAACTACATCATAAGTTTTAATGTATATTCAGTAGTATTCAGTTTAACCTATTTTGTAGTTTATGCTTTGATTTCTTCAATCCAAATATTATTTAGAAATGTAATTTTATGTTTCCAGGTAGTTGGTGTTTTTCCAGGTTTTTATTTATTGTTATTGTTATTAATGAATTCTAATTTCTGTTGTGGTTAAGGAGTATACTCTGAATGGCATCATCTTTTTTTTTTTTTTTGAAGTGTGTTGAAGATTCCTTGTAGCCCAGTATGTGGTCAGTTTGGGTAAGTTTCATGCGTTCTTGAAAAAGATCATAATTTTTGTTGTTGCTGGGTATGATTTTCTGTATTGGTCATTTAGGTCAAGTTTGTTATTGCACTGTTTAGATTTTAATGCTTTTTCTGTCAACTATTGAGAGGTGTGTTAAGGTCTCCAACTGTGATTGTGGCTTTGTCTGTTTCTCCTTTAAAGCTTGCAAATTTTAGCTTCAGGTATTTTGAGGTTATTATGGGGGTATAAAAAATTTGTGATTGTGGGATCCCTTTATTATTATGTAATATTTCTTTCATCTTTAGCAATGATTCTTGTCTTAAATTCTAAATCTTTAACTGAAATTACCAGAGTACATCAGTTTTCTTTTGGTTAGTGTGGTATGGTGTATTTTTCCCTATCCTCTACTTGAATCTTTCTGGGCACATATTTAAAGTCTATCTCTTTAAGAGATATGATTCTTTTAAAACATTATTTTTTAGTTGTAGTTGGACATAATACCTTTATTTCACTTATTTATTTTTATGTGGTGCTGGGGATCAAACCCAGGGTCTCATGTCTGCAAGGCAAGCGTTCTACTGCTGAGCCACAACCCCAGCCCCATGATTCTTTTTTGTTTAATCCAGTTTGGCAAACTTAGACTTTTACCTGAAGTATTTTTTTTCCATAGACTGTAATACAATTATTGATATGTTGGGCTGTATGTATAATATGTTTTCTGTTTGGCTTATCTGGTTTGTTTTCTTTCTTCTTTTTTTTTTTGCATGCTTTTAGATTACGTAAATATTACATTTTTCTGAATTGTTATGTATTATAATTTTAATGATTACCCTAAAAATTATAACATTTATTTTTAATTTATTGCATGTATAATACAAAGTATGATTTTTAACACTGTCGCATTACTGCTAAAATCTTAGAACCTTTAAACCTTACAAGGCAATTCAGTTACTCTGCATTGTTATTCCTTTCTGTGTTTCCGTGTTCTCCATCTAGGATGGTTTTCTTCTGTCTGAATAATTCCACTTAATTTTCTTGTAATATAAGCTTACTGGTGAGAAATTTCCCCCTTTTTGTTTGTTTGTAAGCATTTTTATTTTACCTTAATTTTGAAGGATATTTTTGTTAGGTATAATATTTTAGGTTGGCAGTTATTATGACTTTTTTTCTTCCTCTTCCTCTCTTCCTTTCATAGTTTGATATCTTAGGTATGTCTTGCTTGGAGTTAGTAGAGCATGATCAGTCTCCAGACTGATTTCCTTAATCAGTTTTGGAAAATTCTTAGCTATTCTTTTTTTTGAATATTGCTTTTATCTCTTTGTGCTATCGTTTGAGGCTTCTATTTGTGTGTGTGTGTGTGTGTGTGTGTGTGTGTACATACATTTTGAGCCTGTATCACCTTTCTCTTAAACCTTTTGTCCTTTTCCCTGCCTTTTCATTCCCTTCTCTTCTAGTCATTTCTCTTTATACTTTGGTTTGGGCATTGTATATTAATTTGTCTTCGGTTAACTAATCCTATATTGTGTCCATTTGCTATAAAACCAAAAATATTGAGTTCTTAATTAGATTGAATTTTTCAGTTCTAGAATGTCTGTTGGGAGCTAGGGATGGTGGCATGCACATGTAATTGAGAGGCAGAAAGATTGCAAATTCAAGGGCATCCTAGACTATCTAGTGAGATCCCTGATTAAAAAAAAAAAAAATTAGATCCTAATTCATTGGATGAACTGCTCCATCTTTCATCAATTTTATCTGTTTTCCCCAATATGTTAGAATTATTTTAAATAATTGCCATATATTTCAACTTTATTTTTGGGTCTGATTCTCTTTAGTTTTTTTACTTAATTATTGGTCATATATTATTGTTCCTTTGCATTCTTATTGTTTTTTTTTTTTTAAATTGTGTGCTAGATTTTGTATCTGAAAGAATTGTAGAGGCCTTTTACACTTTACTGTTACACAAGCTGGTGAGGGGCTAATTACCTCCAATCACCCAGAGATTAAGGTGCTTTAGTGTTATGTTAAAAGTTTAAAAAAACTCATTCTCTCTCTCATTTGCCCTTATTTTCCCCTTTTGCTTTTTTAATGGAGAACCTAATGAATATCCATATTCTTAGTCTTAAAATATTATGGGAGATCTTTCTCTATAGAGGTTCTCCACTTAGCTCTTCAGTATTTCTACACACACACTGCTTCAAAATCTGGCAGTTGTCTTTGTGGTTCAAAATTTTCAGGGTACAAAAGATGATCAGAGTCTTATTCCCACCCTGTTGTCTTAAAATCAGATGTGCCTTCCAAAAAAATATTACCAGTCTCTTTTTTTGTCTTTCCAGAGACGGTGTGTTAGTTCCCTTCCCTGCCATGCAGAATCTACTCATAAAATAAAAATTTCATGTGAAGGCCCAGTATATACGAGATTAAAAAGTCATTACTATGGTTAGAGTTAGGGGTTCCAGATATCTCTTCAGTCTAAAGAATACTGAAGACTTTATAAGGACAATGTAATTTATCTCTAAGACAATTTTGTTGTATTTTCTTTGTGTTAAAAAAATACATTTGGCCAGGATCTATGACATGTACATATAATGTTTTAAATTTTAAAATTGGGATGCACTTTTAAAGAAGAAATGGAGTGTAATGTGGTCAGCAAATATATGAAAAGAGACTTCTTACTTTCTAAGAAGTCTCTATTGTTAGCCATTTTAAAGTGGTTCTCTCTGACCAAAACACTTTATGATTTTATGCTAAAAATTCAAATAATGCACTTTCTGTGTAAAAAAAAATTATAAATTTTTTAGTTGTGAAACTGATTCAAAATTAATTTGTACCACTTGATACTTATTTAAGTTTGGTTTTATACAGCATACTTTTTTTAAACTTTATTTAATGTATTTTATTATTTTATGTGGTGCTGAGGATCGAACCCAGGGCCTTGCATATGCTAGGCGAGCATTCTACGGCTGAGCCACAGTCTAGCCCCTATACAGCATACTTTTAAGAAAAAAAAAATTAGTGGGGTGGGTGGGTACTATAAATCCAGCCTAGGACCTCTACCTACCCAAGTTCTTAAAGATAATTAATGACAAATTTTCAAACTAAAATTCACACTTTCTCCAAATTCATTTTTATTAGGTTTGATAAAGATACATAGGTTTACTCATTATTATAAAATTTTTTTAATCCATATTTTAAAAAATTAGATGACCTGTATTATAAATGTCTCATTAAAACTGTTCTTTCTTTGTGCTATATTCTTGAGAATATTATCTTAATATTTCACATTTTTTCATTTTTATTTTTTATAGGTTTGGGAAATATTTAACTCTCAACAAATGAATTCCACACTTGAACTCTGCTGCATTCCTGTGCCACCTCCTCCTTTAGAAAACTGATTTTAACACAGGTAAAGTTAGGACTTTAACTTTTTAAAGAACACATTTCCCTTATAGTTAGACATATAGAGTAACTTATGTTTATTATACAATCTTTACCTGAAATCATCATATCTTAATTATTGCCTTTGAATTCCATTTTTTAAAGTATTACTCTTTTATTTTATTTTTATTTTTTTTAATAATGCTTATGTGATTTTTTTTTAAAGAGAGAGAGATAGAGAGAGAATTTTTTTTAATATTTATTTTTTAGTTTTCAGTGGACACAACATCTTTGTTGGTATGTGGTGCTGAGGATCGAACCCGGGCCGCACGCATGCCAGGCGAGTGTGCTACCGCTTGAGCCACATCCCCAGCCCAGTATTACTCTTTTAGTAGTAGCTGAATTTGAGTTATTGAATTTAGTCAACAAAATTACATTGTCTAGCTACATCTAAATCAGTGCTATCCAGTAGAATTTTTGTGATAATGGCTGTGTTCAGTATCTCTACTGTTTGAAATTAGAGACTCTAGCCACGTGTGGCTTCTGGCTGTTCGAAATTTAGCTAATGCTACATTAAAAAAAAATTAGCTGCTGCTTTCTCTGATATTTGTTATTAATGTAAAAAATATACAAAACCAAGAGAAAATACTCATTCCCCAAATTCATTGTGGCTCTAACCCAAAATCCTGCACAAAACCCAACAAATTTACTGTTTTCAGAGAAAACTGATGCCAAGACAAATGAAGGAAAGGAGTGTGAAAAAGCAAAATTATCTAGTTGAATCCATCCAGAAAGACACTTGGTGGGGATTCAGAAGTGGCTGACAGGGCAAGGTTGCTGGAAGCCTCACACAAACAAGATTCTAAGTGGAGTTGGGAAGCAAGAGGACTCCCAAAGGCAGTGTAGATAGAGTTACTCTCAGACTCAGTGTGCTAGGTGTGAGATGATCAAAAGCTGATCTCACTGAAATGTCTTATGAAGTCTTAGTAATGGCTGTAGGTCAGGTTAGACTAACACTGTTCTCACCTATGCCAGCTAAAACTTTCACCGGAAGCAGGCATGAATTTGCCATCATCAATCTTACAGATCCATAATGCAGTCTTGGATGTGAAGGTTGCAAAGACTTACTTGAGAAAGGACTTAGAATATAGAACCTGTGGCAGGTGAGGAGAATGCAAATCCAGCTTTATTGAGCCCTCCCTGTGCAGTGGTATTTCTTCACCATCTCCCTACCTCTTTAGGAATAATGAAATTGTCTGGGATGTTTTTCTAAGTGTAACTGATCCCATTTCAGAATTTTGCGTACATATGGAGAACCTACAATAGGTGAGTAGAAGTGTTCTCCAGGTTTAGTTTCTCAGAAATTTGGGATTATACTAGATACAATCTAGTATAATGGTATATGGAAACAGGGCAGATTTCATAAAGTGAAACCAGATGGGTCTTCTCGTCAGCAATCCAGGGTACAGAATGTGTCCAGTCTCTTCTCTCCCCAGATTGGAGGAAAATATGTAAATTTTATTTCATTTTAATTATTTTAAATAACCATAGCTGGCTGTTAACTTCTGCACCAGACAAAACAAGGACAGCTTTAAGTTTTTCCTTAGGGAATTTGGTTTTTACAATAATAGCATGTCTTAATTTTAAATTTCAGACATATACTTAGACATGTCTTCATAAGTGTTGACCAGGTTTGAAAGTTTGCAGTAATGAAATTGTTATTGGCTATTCTACATGTTGTCCTGATAATAATATAGCTTGATTTATCTAATAATAATTTTTTAAAAAAAATTTTTAATTGTTGATGGGCTTTTATTTATTTATATATGATGCTAAGGATTGAATCCAGTGCTTCACACATGCTGGACAAGCACTCTACCACTGAGCCACAACCCTAGCCCCCCCCAATAATAATTTTTTATTAAAGCTTAATAATTATACATAATAATTGAGTTCATCACCATAAACTCATAATCATGAAAATCAATTGTAGTTCATTATCCCTCCCACTTTCCTTCTCCCTTTCCCTGCTGTTCTTCCTCCCCTTTCCCATATTCTTTATCCTCTACTTGTCTATTAATTTCTGTTTGATTGGTTATTTATATTATCTTATCCTTCCTTCCCTTTTTATGTTTTTTCTAGTTTCCTCATGTGAGAGAAAACATTCGACCTTTGAATTTCTAAGTCTGGTTTATTTCACTTAGCATGATATTTTCCATTTTCATCCATTTATCTGCAAATGCCATAATTTCATTCTTTTTATAGCTGAGTAGAACTCCATTGTATATTATTCAATAATTTTGGTTCTCTAAAAATCCTTTAGCATTTAATCATTCTTTGCTCTGCTCATTGTTATATCCTTAACATCTTACTCAAACCTAGCATATAATTGATGTTCAGTAAATATTAGTTGAAAGAAAGGATGAATAATCTGTGTACTTTACCTCTGCAGGAAAAATGTTTCTAAATTGTCCAGAAATGACATAATCGTATTGATATTATTTCTGTTATAATAGTAGCTAACATCTGTGGAGACTTATGTTGTGCCAGACATTGTTTTAAGACCTTATATGTTAAATTACCTAGTCTTTTAAAATCTTTGCTGTAAGTACTTGTATTATCCCCATTTTGTAAATGAAGAATTTGAGGCCACAGAGTAGTTAAGTAACTTTTCCAGAGAAATACAATGTGTAGGCCATGGAGCTATTAGGCTGTGTTGCCAGCTTATATTCTGACTATAAACTGACAGTTCTTAACAAATTATATATGTTGACTTAGGTAAGACAGAACTCCTAAACCATGTAGATAATAGAGAGCTTATTGTACTTGGACAAATTTTGTGAGTTTGCTTTTTGGCAAATAATTCTTGACCCTCTTCAGGTCATATTCTAGCAGTTTATTTTATTCATTATGTTGTATTTAGGGTCTGCTAATAAAAGTTGTATTATCATGGTCATCAAAAAGATAATAATTTTCTGTAATGTTCTCTGTTGTTCTGTACTCTGGAAATAAGGCAGTGTTGGTTTGAAGTGGGCTGCATGCTGGAATACTAGCTTGAGTTCTTGCTTTTAAACATTTATAGTTTCACATATCAGGTGACTGGATGAATGTAATATACAGTGGAAGAAATGATCTCGAGATTTCTTTATTGTCTATTTAGTTTACAGCATATTTTTACTTCTGTTCTATAGTTGCTTTTAGATACTAGAAGATGTTAAGCCTGATTAGGACTTTATGTTTACAAAATTTCTTTGTAATCGCTAGTATACTCTTTTCAAATAAAGTCAGTAAAATATACTTTTAGGATTTTAGAGTCAGAAATTAACTAACTATAGGAAATCGAAGCCCAGAGAGTTTAAGTAATTTGTCCAAATATTTAAGCAGTGTGGTTCATTAATTCAACAAAAATAAGTAATTAAATACCTGTCATATATCCAGATACCATAGTATGCTTGCTAGGTTTGCATGCATTTCCAATACAGACATGGACTCTCTTCCCCTTGAATATAGTCTGATGGGGGAAGACAGACAATCAATAAGTAATAAGGACTAATAAACAAGATTTGGAACTCTATGAAAGAAATAAACCTTGTGTTGTGATAGAAAATACTGAGAAATGATGAAAGGCTGCTATTTAGATACAGTGGTTGGAAAAGGGCTGCAGAGACTTAATATAGAAAAAATTTAAGAAGAATAGCTCCTGGTAGAAGCACCCTTGGATTCAGTCTCCAGTACTGGGGGGAAAATAGGAGCAATATAGCATTCCAGGCAGGCCTTCAAGTATAGCATTCCATTCAAGGCCTTCACAGATGCCTTGGGGTGAAGGTGTTTTTGACATAGAGAAACTGAGAGTGTGTCTAAAACAGAAAACTGAGGAGAGTAATACGAAAAATGAGATTGGGGTCATATTACATATTGCATTTTTCAACCATAGGTTTTAAAGTTGGCGTTCATTATTTATTTTTTTGGCAGTGCTGGGAGTGATCTAGGGCCTGGTACTTGGTAGGCAAGTTGTTTACCACTGAGCTACAGCCCCAGTCAATAGGTATTAAATTCAAATCCGAGTTTTATCACTTAAGCTATGTTTCTTTGTGTAGTTTATCATTTAAGCTGTGTTTCCTTGTGTAGGTCACTCAGCCTCTTTATTATCTGTTAGACGGGATAACAGAAGCTATTTCATACACATACTTTCATGAAGATTAATTATATAATACAGCAAACACCTTGTGATTAAAAAGTATTCTAAGTGTGTAATAACTATGTGATGTAGGCACCGTTATTATCTCTAGTTTTGAAAGGCAAGAAATGAGTCAGAGAGGGTTTGAGTATAGCTAGTAAAATGGGGTAAGAGGGTTTTAAACATAGCTAGTATATACCTTTAACCCCGTAGGCAGTTTGGTATCAAGAGTCTGAGTTTGAAGTATTGTCTGGAGATCCTTTAAATGGACTTGAAAATACAAAAGTATTTTTCATATTAATAATAAAACATCATTTAGCCATGGGGGTGACACATACCTGTAATTCCAGAGACTGGAGAGTCTGAAGCAGGAGGATTGCAAGTTTGATAGCAGTCTTGGCAACTTAGCGAAACCCTGTCTCAAAATAAGAATAAAAAGTACTGGGATCTATCTCAGTGGTAAAAGTGCCTTTGGGTTCAATCCCAAGTATTGTCCCCTCCCACCACCACCACCCCAAAAATGGAAAAGAAAAATAAACCAACAAATAGTATTTGCCTCTTCTACTATCATTCTCTAATATAGGGAAGTTTTTCAGAACTTGATTGAATGCAGAAGCATTTATGAGCTTTGGCTGGGGGTGGGGGAAGATGTAAAAAAAATGCTACTCTTACTAGATTTGTTTTTGTTTTGGAAGATATAATTTTTATTTAAAATGTTATTTATGTTAACATGTAATAGGCTTATTTTTTAAATTAATAAACTAACTTGTTTTTCTCATAAATCCTTCCAGATTCATTTAAAGAGTAAACTATGAATGTAATCCTTTTTATGAAAGGATTTATGAGAAACACGAGTTTGATCAAGTTTTTTTTTATGAGAAGGAGTTTTAGCAGTCAGGCAACTAAATTTTGAAATAATAGTAGTCATTCATACTAGGCATTTCTAGAATTTAACTTTTATTCACTTATCATTTCCTTTGATATTATTCTCACCACACAGTGTTGAAAATTTAATCCAGTCTGAGTGCTTGAGTATTGCTTGAAATAAATGCAATATATTACTGTATAACTGTTTCAAATTGAACAATTTTCTCAAATAGAAGATTGTTTGACATTAATTCAAAGTCAGAAAAAACTGACGAATCTCTCAGTCTCTAATTTCAAAGACAGGCAAGGTTGGTGTTGCTGATTCATGCATCTTGAAGAAT